>NW_027529441.1:0-58381 GCF_008692635.1 Crocuta crocuta
CGTCTCTATGGTAAACAGGCTGATCAGTTGGGCTGGGGGAGGGGAGGCCAGCCAGGTTCTAGAAAACGGTTCTCACTAACTTTGCTCTGAACTAGACCATGATCGCACTTCCAGAGGCACTGCGGGAGGTGGGAGGGCTGAGCCCAGACTGAAACTCGGCCACGCAGACCCACGTGGCCCTACGGCAAACCTCGGGCGTCAAAGCAGGACCAGGCCAGGTCCTTCTCTGTGCGCAAGAACAAGTCAGGTCAGATGGAGGGGGTGGGGGCTGTCCCCGGATGAGGCTCATTCTCCTGGTTACAATTTCCTTCTGTTTAGAAGTGGTCCCATCCACAAAGTTCCCACAATCTTCCTCCTCTGAGGCTCCCTCTCTCCTTGTGTGTGGTCACTGTGGGTCTGTAGGGACCCAGGACTGAAAGGTATCCCCAAAGGTATTAACTAAGAGACCAAGATTCCAATGCTAATAACTCAGGAGAAATCAATTGATACCGGTAGCATCTTACAAGTCCCTGGGTTTTCTGTGAAGCCAGAATGTCTGTTTAATCCAAGTGTTCCCGGAAGGGGGTGACTCTGCTCCAGCAGTGACACGGCAACCCAAGCTCCTTTCCTCAGGTGGCCCTCCGTCATCAGCTCCTGCGTCCCAAGGTTGCCCCAGCAAGTGTCTCCAGTCCAGCGTGTTATTAGCAGAAGCGGGTCTCTGCGGAGGAGGCAGGGCGCTCTTCCAGCTCAATTGCCTCCTTTCATTTCATGAAACCACACCTCGCTCTGGCAGACCCAGGCTCAGAGCCTCGCTGTCTATCCCCTGGGACTCTGTTATGAGTAACTTGCTCTCAGTCCCTTTACCCAAAGAAGGAAACAAACCAAAGCCAGTCTGGGGCTCCCAAGGGCTGCCAGGACCCAAGGTGCAAGGGCTCCGGGTACAGAGAGAACAGAGGCTCTGACTAGGCTGGTGCAGGGAGAAGGTGGCCAAGTGCCTGCATCGAGAGTTGCTGCCATTTTTCTTTTGAATTAGATTATTATTTTTTTTTAAGTTTATTTATTTTGAGAGAGAGAGAGAGCAGGGGAGGGGCAGAGAGAGAGGGAGAGAGAGAATCCCAAGCTGGCCCCACGTGAAGCCCAAGTCAGGGCTTGAACTCATGAACTGTGAGATCATGACTTGAACCAAAACCAAGAGTCAGACGCTTAACAGACTGAGCCACGCAGGTGCCCCAATCAGGTTATTGAAGAAAAATCGAGCTGAAAGTACAGAGTTCACATTTATACCTCTGCCTTCCCCATGAAGGGTCATCCACTGACTATTAATTAACACCTTGCATTAATGTGGTGCATTTGTTACAACTGACAAGCCAGTAGTGACTATTACCAACTTTAAAGGCCGCAGTTTACATTAAGGTTCGCTCCTTGGATTGTGTAGTTTTGTAAGTTTTGACAAATGCATAGTGTCACATATCTATCATTACAGCATAGTAGAGAATCGTGTTATAGCCTTAAAAGTCCCCTGTGCCTACCTCCTACCTCCCTCTCTCCTCTGAAACTGCTGGAAACCACTGGTGATTTTTCTCATTCTGAAGTCTGCCTTGATAATGAATATAGCTACTTGCGCTTTTTTTCAGTTAGTGTTAGCATGATACATGTTTCTCCATCCCTTTACTTTTCATCCAGTTATGCATTTCAAGTAGGTTTGTTGTAGACAACGTATAGTTGAGTGCTGTGTTTTGATCCACTCCAACAGTCTCTCTTTTTGAATTCATGCACCATTGATGTTGATAGTGATAAGTGATATATTTGAACCAATACATCTTTCCTGTCTCTGGCTGTTTTCTGTTCATTGTCTTTTGTTTCTTTTTTTGTCTTTCACTCTTTTTTGCCTTCTCTGGTTTCAGTGGAGCATTTTATAGGATTCCATTTTGTCTCCTCTCTTAGCCTATCACTTTTATGCCTTCAAAAAATTTCTTTACTAGTTGCCCTCGAGTTTGGAATCAACATTCAGCACTGATCCAGATCCACCTTCGAGCAAGCCTCTACCACATGGTGGGCAGTATGGATCCCGCCCAGCCTGGCATTCCCCTCGCCTCCTTCCCCTGCCTTCACACTTCAGTGTCATCTCACTTCTCCATAAGCTCTGATCACACAGTACCTTGTCACTGTGATTACTCGGAACAAACTGTTATCTGTTAGATCAACCAAGAATAAGAAAACTACACAATATTTTATTTTACCTTCATTTATCTTTTCTCCTGATTCCTTCCCCTTCCCCTTCCACTTTCAGAGGATCATCTTGCCGAGTACAGAATTCTTGTTTGGTGGGTTTTCTTTCAACACTATAAGTATTTCACTCCACTCTCTTCTTGCTTGCCTGGTCTCTGGACAGAAATCCAATGTCATTTTTATACTTTTTCCTCTGTGGGTAAGGGGTATCTTCTCCCCTGCCCAAAATCCTTTCAAGATTTTCTCCATGTCTTTGATTTCCTGCAGTTGGAATATGACAAACCTAAGTGCAGTGCAACTACCAGATACACGCAGCTTTATGCCCCTGTTTTCCTGCAGGATTAGAGTGGGGAGTTCCCCTCAAGTGCATGTTTGCATGTGCGCGCGCACACACACACACACACACACACACACACACACCAAACTACATCCAGAAATTCTAAATCAGAAAAATAAGAGGCCCCTTCAGCATCTATAAATCTTTCATTTTATATGAACACGTTTCCAGACCATGTTTTATGGGATCCTGGAAACCCAAGCCAGGGTGACCCTCAGCTACCCCGTCTATCCCTTGGCCCTGCAAATAAACACTTTGAGTTATGCAGTGTTCTGGGTTTCAACAGCACTGCAAAGTTTGGGGGTGGGTGGGGAGCAGTCCCCAACCTGAGGTTCAATAATTCACTAGAAGGACTCAGAACTCACAGAAAGCTTTATCCTTAGGGTTACAGTTTATTGCAGGGAAAGGGCACAGATTAAAATCAGCCATGAGGGGCACCTGGGTTGCTCAGTTGGTTAAGCGTCCGACTTCGGCTCAGGTCATGATCTCACGGTCCGTGGGTTCGGGCTTTGTGCTGACAGCTAGCTCAGAGCCTGGAGCCTGTCTTTGGATTCTGTGTCTCCCATTCTCTCTGACCCTCCCCTGCTCACGCTGTCTCTCTCTCTCTCAAAAATAAACATTAAAAAAACTTTTAAAAAATCAGCCATGGGAAGAGAACAGGGTGGAGTTCAGGAAAGTTCCACCTGCAGAGCTTACAATTGCCCTCCCCTCGTGGAATCAGGAGAGCCGCAATCACCCGGCTGAGATGTGTGACAATCTGCTACCAAAGAGTAGTGCTTGCCAGGAAAGCTCTCTAAACCTTGGAGTCCAGAGTCTTTATCAGGGCTCCTTCACTTGACCCCTGGGTGGCCACTTACATGGTTGACCTCAGTCTCCAGATCCTCTGGGGGTCTGAGGATACTGAGTGACCCAGAGCCCCGCTGCCCCCAATCACGTTGTTGTAGCTCAAAATCTCCAGGCAAACAAACACTCTCCTGCTGGACACGACATCCCAAGGGCTTAGCGATCCCTGCCTGAAGCTGAGGACAAAGGCCAGACCTCTCTTTGGGCAAAGTTGAATTCTTCACCACGCGGAAGATGCGATTTCTCTCTCCTGTCAAAGGAACCACACCACACATCCCATCCGCTTCTCTGCACTGGGCCTTATCGGTCTGGACTGACTCAATTCCCAGCCTGTTTGTCTTTTCTGATCAGATGCCACCTCCACACTCTAATATAAATAAGTCCTGAACCCCTGGGGTCCACCAGCGATGCGGGGGGTGGGCTGGTGAGAATCGGAGTTTTGTGTACCCCTCTGGAAACTTCAGTGTAGATGATGTCTAGATGCCTTAAGTATAAGGCAAATCTTATTCGCTTTTTTTTTTTGTAATCTTGGGAATTTGTCATCCGAAGTGTAGGCCATAAGCAGACATAACATGAACCTGTAATATTATTTGAGGATGTTATGCTCTATTATAGAGGACAGGAAAACAAATGGATGGGATTAAATTAAAGTGAAATACAGAGAATGAGTAAGCAAGTAGCTTGTGAGACATCGACAGAATTCATAAGAAATGTTAAGTATAGATAATAAGTCAGTAACTTGTAAGAGGTGTTATGTGATTGAGAAGGAGGAGGAGGAAGAAGAGGAGGAGCAAGAGGAGGAGGAAGAAAAAGAGGAGGAAGAGGAGGAGGAAGGGGAGGAGGAGGAAGAGGAAGAGGAGCAGGAAGAAGAGGAGGAAGAGGAGGAGGAAGGGGAGGAGGGGGAGCAGGAAGAAGAAGAGGAAGAGGGGGAGGAAGGGGAGGAGGAGGAGGAAGAGGAGGAAGAGGAGGAGGAAGGGGAGGAGGAGCAGGAAGAAGAGGAAGAGGAGAAGGAAGAAGAGGAGGAGAAACAGGAAGAGGAAGAAGAAGAGTAAGAGGAGGAGAAGGGGAGGAGGAGGAGGAAGAGGAGCAGGAAGAAGAGAAAGAAGAGGAGGAAGAGGAGGAGGAAGAAGAGGAGGAGAAACAGGAAGAGGAAGAAGAAGAGGAAGAGGAGGAGGAGGAAGGGGAGGAGGAGGAGGAAGAGGAGCAGGAAGAAGAGGAGGAAGAGGAGGAGGAAGAAGAGGAGGAGAAACAGGAAGAGGAAGAAGAAGAGGAGGAAGAGGAGGAGGAAGGGGAGGAGGAAGGGGAGGAGGAAGGGGAGGAGGAGGAGGAAGGGGAGGAGGAAGAGGAGCAGGAAGAAGAGGAAGAGGAGCAGGAAGAAGAGGAGGGGAGGATGGCCTAGCAATAGTGCTACTTACAGATAGAAAATGATGAAAAGACCAAGTCACGGGCATGGGTCATGTCATCGCTAAGTTGATGGTGCTACCATCCCTGTGTGGGCTGCCCATCTGCGACACTCAGTACGTCCTGGTCCGAATCCTTTATGTTCTATCCAAGAAATGCAGGTAAAACCCACAGTGGTTCAGCAGGCTGCTTGGAGAATTACAGGCACGGCCAAGTGCAATGGCCCCTGCATCTCTCTGGTAGAACAAGCGAATGAGGACTCCAGGCACCTTCCTCCTGCTGAGCTCCCGTTCAGCCTTGGCACCAAGCCATCATGGAGGAAGGCTGACGCAGGCCACGAGAGACAGGACACGGACACGTCACATAATCAGGATTCAGGCGGATGGCCTTCCCACATACTTGCACCCTATCCTGACTATGGTAACTGCCCCACCCCTTTCTCCTTGCTTCTTGCTGCATGTTTTTAAGTTGATCTAACAAACCAGGAGAGGCCAGCTTCTTAATTTGATCTGTGCATTTGGGGACCACTGGAATTGTTTTCAAGGTAGTGTCTACTAGACCAAGATCATTTCCCTACATGACAGCAAGGATGAAGTGTTACATACTCTTATAAAAGAACACTGGGCATATCGCTCAGGGACGGACCCAGCATTTCACTAACCTTTAAGGAAGGGGAGACAAAGACGTGGGCAGGGCTCTCCAAGCTCTGGTGGCAGCATCTGCTCCCGCACAGCCCAGGGGAGGAGCCTGGCTATTCTTGAGAATGTTGAATCAGGCAGCTCTCTGCCTTGGTGATTCTCACACAGGAGGGAAAAATCTTCAAGCTGGGATTTGGGTATATGTTTTGCTTCATACCAATTAAGATACAAGTATTTTACTTTTTGGGGTTTTTTCCTTTTTAATATTTTAGTTATTTCTGAGAAAGAGAGAGACAGTGTGAGCAGGGGAGGGTCAGAGAGAGAGGGAGACACAGAATCTGAAGCAAGCTCCAGGCTCTGAGCTGGCTGTTAGCACAGAGCCCGACGCGGGGCTTGAACTCACCAACCATGAGATCATGACCTGAGCCAAAGTCGGACGCTTAACCGATTGAGCCACCCAGGCACCCCTACTTTTTTAAAATGAAGTTTATTTATTTATTTTGATAGAGAGAGCACAAGGGATCAGGGGAGGGGCAGAGGGAGAGGGAGAGGGAGAATCCCAAGCAGGCTCCGTGCCATCAGCAAAGAGGCCAACAGAAGACAGGGCTCAACTCCACCAACCATGAGATCATGACTTGAGCTGAGATCAAGAGTCAGACGCTCAATCTACTGAGCCACCCAGGCACCCTGAGAATATTTTACTTTCTAAATGAGACAGGGTCACCATGAACATCTATGACTTGTCCTCAGAGGAGTTCCACTGAAGAGACGTTCAGGATCCAGCACTAAAGCTACTCTCTGTCTGGGTGAAGTGACTGAGAAGAGCCTTGGGAAAATAAATGATCTTAGGAGAACACAGAGCCCCCCCTAACGAGACTGCACTTGGCCTCGGGGAAAACAGTGGGAATGAAGTTGAGGGAATCTAACCCTAGGGAAAAGTGGTTGCCAGGGCTGGGGTTTGGGTTCCAGAACTTCTTCCCTGCCTCTCATCTTCCCCACACCACCCCCTACCACACTCTTCTCATATTTTCCTTAATAATCCTCAAGAATTCTAAAGCTGTCCTAGGGGAGAGTTAAGGCAATAGATGTGGCTGAAGGCTCTGGGAGAAATGTAAGTGACTAATAAACCTAAGATGCTCAACATCACTAGTAACTCCAACAATAGGAATTTCAAACGATACAATTCCTTTGGAGGGTTTGAAACACCTGAGGGACATGGTCTCCACTCTTTCCAAGTCAGAGGACCTTTAATAACTCCCTGGGTGTGCCTCAAGATGTAAATGATTCTGATTTCAGAGGTTTTATCTTTTTTTTTCATGATAGTGAAGTAATACTATTATATCAACAAAAACTGCAGGTGTTTGGGGATTTAATAAAAGCATGGTATCCTGGATTTATTGAAATCGTAACTCAAGGCAGTCTTGCAGGATGACAGTCTTTTTTTCTTTGCCATCGTTCATGTGGAGATTTACATTTGGAGAAATCAGATCCGACAACCAGCACTGAGTTTCGTGGGAGGAAATTGTCCCATCTTCATGCCGCCCAGAGCCTTCTCTTTCTTTCTCCCTTGGACTCTTGTCCCACCCCGACTCCGTCCTGCCCCTTCACATGTCCACGGCAGCCTGGGCAGTAGAATGAATAAGCTACAGGGACCCAGTTACCTTCTTTGTTAGCAGCAACTCCTCCTTCTCTGTCCAGAGAAAACAGAGGTTTGGAGGTTCAGCTAAGAGCTTTCTGGCTGGGTCCCCTCTGAAATAAAGCTGAAACTGCCTAGCTTCCTCTATGAACAGAAATATACAAGATGGAATGTCCACATGTTTTCCTTCACCCTTCACTTGCAGAGGGACAGACTTTTATTCTGCAGGCCAGAAGGAATTTCCTCTTCTCTTCCCTCTGTCTCTTCCTATCCACCAGGAAAGACGTTATCAGTTAAGAAACAAACCTGAAGCTTCCAGTACAGCAGAAATGCCATAAAGCATTTCCCTTGGGCTTTGGTCCATCCACATCCCACCTCCAAACGTGACGGCTCCACAGAAAGTCAGGGATGCAGATGTGAGGGACACCTTCCGTGGGAAATCTGGCAGATGCCTTGGAAAGTTCTGCAACTTTCCCAAGGAGGTGAAGAGAGGGAGATTCTTGTGTTGTGATCATTAAGGTCTTTGGAACAATTTCCCAGGATTGACACAGGCAGATCTAGAAGGGTTTCACCGACCACCGCCGCTGTGACCATTGAGAAAGCGTACCAGAACATTTAAGTCAAATAGCAGGACTGCGTGAAACAGAAATACGGGCAAAACCTCCTTTTTGGGGCTTCTTTTATAAACTCACAGTAGTGGTATATTTCGCCTCAAGCTTTTGAAACTAACAAGCGGGCAGCGAGGACCACAGACACAGGCTTTGAAATTCTCTTCTTTTTTTTTTTAAATTCCCATTTGTGTCGGCCCAGGAGCTACTTGGCACCACATAGCTGAGAACAGGCTGGGCGCCAGGGCAGCAAGCCTGTTCCGGCACCAGATGAGGATGTCTGAGAGGCTACTTCATTCACAATTTGCCTGCCCTTTGCCAACGTGCACTCTCCCCGCCAGGAGCCTCTCCTCCAGTCACGCAGAAGGGGGGCAATGCCCAGGACGCCCCTGCCACTCACTCCCCTGGCTCGGAATCATCGCAGATGTAGTCAGCAGCCAAAGGGAGAGACCAGGCTGGGGGAGAAGCACGGGGTGGGGAGAGGGGGCTGGAAACCCCCATCCTCTCTGCAAGCATGCCAGGTGCGTCTCTGGAAGCCAAGGCAAGGGTCTCACATCATCTATGCAAGCACAGAGGCATCATCTGGAGGCTAGAGGCAAGATTATTGCCCAGAAAGGCTATCTCTTAGGCTGGTGTGTTTTGCTAATGTACTGTGACCTGCCTTCATGGGAGATGCTATGGACTCCATTGTTTTCCCCAAATTCTTATGTTGAAGCCCCACCCCCCAATGTGACTGTATTTAAACACAGGTAACTAAAGTTAAATGAGAGCATAAGAGTGAGGCCTAATAGAAGAAGAATGGGCACCATTCTAAGAAGAAACTCCAGTGATCTCTCTCTCTCTCTCTCTCTGCACTTGCACAGAGTAAAGATCACGTGAGGACATTGCTACAAGTCAGCCGTCTACAAGCCAGCAAGAGAGGTCTCATCAGAAACAACCTTGACAGCCCCCTGAACTTGGACTTCCAGCCTCCAGAACTGGAAGAAAATAAGCATCTTGTACAAGCCACCCAGGCTGCGGTATTTTGTTACGGCAGCCCAAGCAGACTGATATCACAGGTTTTCAGTGCAAAAATGGGCAAGTCCAGGGCGAACCGGGACACCGTCATCACCCACCCAGGCATGCCCATACCTGCCTGGAAAGCTGCAAGTGTGTATGCTGCCAGCCCCCCTCCGACCAGAGGAAGGCCAGCACTCTTAGCATTATGTCCAGGGAGCAGTGGTCAGCCCCGGGCTATGGGTTGCTCCGGGGACATGCACCCCAGGCCCCTGCAGACCTGGTCCTGGGCATCTGATGGCCACAGGTACAGCAGGTAGAAACAAAGCACACAGAAGCTGGGGGTTACACGCACAGAATGGACACAGGGATCCCTGGAGTGCTGGACGGAGCACCAAGAATGTCCCCTGGTATTAATATCATCCCATGCTGTAGATGAGCAAAGTGAGGTACTGGGAGATCAAGCAGTTCGCCCAAGACTAAAGAGCTTTGGTTTTGGACACCTTGATTTTAGACTTCTGGCCTTCAGAACTTAGAATAAATGTTTGTTTCTAAATGTTTCTAAGCCACTCATTTTGTGGTACCTTTGTTTGTTTGTTTGTTTATTTTGAGAGAGAGAGAACACACAAGTGGGTGGGGAGGGGCAGAGAGAGAGGGAGAGAGAATCCCAAGCAGGCTACACGCTGTCCACATGGAGCCCGACGCGGGACTCAAACTCACAAACCACGAGACCGTGACCTGAGCCGAAACCAAGAGGTGGACGCTTAACCGACTGAGCCACCGGGTGTCCCCGGTTTGTGGTACATTTTTACGGCAGCTGCAGGAAACTGAGCTGGGGGAGGATGGGGAGTGAGGGGTAGAACCTGTGCTTATGGATTCCAGGGTAATGGTTGTAAGGACCCTGGGCAGATGAGGGGTGTTTCTGCGAGTGCAGACAGCGAGGGTAGCCACTGAGGTCCTGAGGTCCGACGGCCCCAGCTTCGTGACAGCCAGGCCAGCCGCTGCTGAGGCAACTCTGTCCCCGCAATCAGCCACTGTCGGCTTGAACCTCGTGCAAACCTCAGCAGGCCCCAAACCGCTGTTTTCCTTTCTGAGCCTCAAGAACACGTGTTAGAAATCAAGAGTTCTCTATGGACCTCCTACTGTGATATTTCCAAGGCTGATGGCTTATTGCACTGAAAAGTTGAAAAGGAGCCAAGTGCACACCAGGAAGGCTCCGTTCTCCCCCTCGGCATCCCCACTGCAGGTCAGCAGTGGGACATAAGAGACCTGCTGGCCTCGCAGCCTGGGAGCAGGGAGCACCGCCAGGCGACTCTAGCGCTCCTCCCTCCTCCTTGGGAGTCCACTCATGGCAGGGAAGCCCCGGCCCTCCGGCCGGCTAGGAAGCCACCAAACAAAACGATATTTATGGAGAGATTTTAGTTACAGGACCAAATGCTTTTGTTAAATATTTGTATTTTGCTAAGCAAATAAAACTGGTGGCAACAGAGATTGTATATGCAATTAAAAAAGGAAAAAAGGCTTAAAGACTCATATGTTCTTTTTAAAAAACATTTATTTATTATTGAGAGAGAGAGAGACAGAGTGTGAGAGGGGGAGGGGCAAAGAGAGAGGAGACAGAATCTGAAGCAGATTCCAGGCTCCGAGCTGTCAGCACAGAGCCCGAGGCAGAGCTCGAACCTGCGAACCATGAGATCATGACTTGAGCTGAAGTCAGACGCCTAACTGACCGAGCCACCCAGGTGCCCCAAAGACTCATATATTTTTGATAATGGTGCTATGGTTACATTAGATCTTATCACTGGATCTTATCCTTATTGTGAAGATGGCTATCAACAACAACAACAAAAAAAAGAAAACAGCTGATGCTGGCAAGGATGGGGAGAGATTGGAGTCCTTGTGCACGGTGGGTGGGAAGGTAAAATGGCCCAGCCACCGCAGAAAACAGTATGGCGGGTCCTCAGAAAACTAAACATAAAATTACCCTCCGATTGAGCAATCGCACTTCTGGGTATACATCCAAAAGAAGGGACAGTGGGATCTTGAACAGATACTTGCACAACTATGCTCACGGTAGCTTCATTCACAAGAGCCAAGAGATGGAAGAAACCCAAGCATCCATCGACAAATGAATGGGTGAAGAAAATGCGGTCCATTTGGATAAAGGACTATTATTCGGCCTTAAAAAGGAAGGAAATTCTGACTCGTGCTATAACATGGGAGAACCTTCTGGGCCTTATGCTGAGTGAAGTAAGCAGGTCACAAAAGGACAAATACTGTACGCGTCCACTTCCGTGAGGTGCTCAGAGCAGTCCCTTTCAGAGACAGAAGGTAGAATGTGGGTTTCAGAGGCTGCAGGAGGGAAAGTGGTGGGTTAGTGGTTAGTGGGGACAGAGCTTTCGTTTTGCAAAATGAATAACGTTCCGGAGGTGGATGTTGGTGATGGGTACACAATAGTGTGAATACACGTATGCTGCTGAAGTGTATCTTTAAAAATGGGTGAAACGGTAAATTGTACATTATGCGTATTTTTTCACAATTTTCAAAACTGAAAAAGATAATATCTCTGGGGAAACTGGGGGAAGGGTACATGGAAACTTTCTGTGTAGTTTTGTAACCTATACAAGCCTAAACATATTTCAAAATAAAAAGTTAAAAAAAATAATAAGTCATTTAACCCAATAAGGGTTAAAATGCCTTTATAAATGTACAGGAAAAAAATTCTGAGAATATACCAAATGTTGGTTTTAAGTCATGGGATTTGGGGAAACATTTTTTTCCTTTTTTTGTTTTCTTAATCTTTTAGACCTGCTAAACTATATTATTATAATTTGGCAGTGGGGGGGGCATTACTTTTAAAAAGTCCTCTGATTGGGCGCCTGAGTGGTTCAGTCGGTTAACCTTTGGACTCTTGATTTCAGCTCAGGTCAGGATCTCAAGGCCATGAGATGGAGCCTGCTGGTGATTCTCCCTCTCTCCCTCTTGACCGTTCCCTGCTCGCTATTTTGCTCTCTTTCTCTCTCTCTCAAAATAAATAAATAAGCATATTTAAAAACTTACAAATCAATAAAAAGTCCTCTGGGACTTTTCTCATCAACCATAAAAATGTGAGTCTCTTTTGACATCTCAAGGCCAAAACAGAGTCTTATTTTAAGATCTCCAGCCACTCACAACATGTATTCATAAGCAAATATTTATAGATTTGTGAATCTATATTTATAGATGCAAGTACATTTTAGTTGAATGGATTATGACTGCCATCCCTCTCATCAGCAGAGAGATGAAAACAAGGCAGACCAGCTGCTATAAAGGAAACAGGCATCGTTCACAGTCAAGGCTAATGGTGGCATGTCACATTCTGAATGGGAAAGAATGTCATTGCCACCGACAGTCGTGGCCTTGTCAGTGGCAATCAGGAAGCTTTTCTCTGAAGCTCAATCATGATGTGGAGGCTCCCGTGTCTTTTCTCAGGCTCCTCTGCCCCTTTCCACCCCTTCCTCCATGGCAACTCCCGCACAAAGTCCAGAGAAAAGTTTTCTTGAACGGAGAAGTCACTTTGGGAAAAGTTGAGCGAAAATTCTTACTTCCCAGCTGACAGGCTGTTATAGGTTAAATTGTGCGTGGCTCCCCCACCGCATCTCCCCCTCCCAAAAAAAAAGATATGTTGGAATCCTAACCCCCAGCACCTAGAATGTGACCTTATTTGGAGACAAGGTCTCTGTAGAAATAATGAAGTTAAGAGGAGGTCAGTAGGGCGGCCCTAAATCAATATAACTGGTGTCCTTATAAAAAGGGAGAAATGCAGAGATAGACACGCACAACGGGAGGAAAATATATCTACAAGCCAAGGAACAAGCGAGGCTACCAGAGATGAGTAGACAGACCTGGGACAGAGTCTCCTTTGCAGCTCTCAGAAGGAACCAAACCTGCCAGGACCTTGATCTTGGACTTGGAGCCTCCAGAACCGTGAGGCTATGTTTCCGACGTTTAAGCGTCTTGCCGGTGACTTTGTTATGGCGGCTCTAGCAAACGAATACACTGGCCTTCACTGCACTTCCAAGCCGGCTGCGCTCCTGACAAACCTGTCCTCAGGCCGCTGAAAGGTGGGCTTTGCCTTTGGATTCAGTCATTGTTGGTTCAGGCCCTCCTTTCCAGACCCACGTTGGAAGTGGCTGCTTTTCTGTTGGCACCTGAAAGTTCCAAGCCTGTCATCTTTTGCCCAGTTATTTTCAAGCTGGTACGTGACTTGCCAAACTGACTCCTGACCCATCCTGAAGCCCCCCCTCCCTCAGTTCAGCCTCACCACAGCCTGGAACAGGGATGCAGGACCTAATGACCTTTGGGACCCAAGATGGCAGCCCCACTGGGAGCATGATGGGCAAAAGGGTGATGGGTTCCAAACAGCCAGTTTTGCAGCCTTGCATTTCCTGGGTCAACAAAGTGCATGGGCACAGCCCCAGACCAGAGTGGGCTTCCCACCCTGCAAGGAGTGCATGGTGGCCCCAAACCCACAGCTTGTGGCTTGGCCCAGAATGAAGGAAATGCACAGTCCAAACACCACAGTGGGGGTGGGGGTGGGGTGGGGGGTTAGGTCAAAATGGAATCACGAGCTCCAACTGTGTGGTTTGGCAACATGAAAAAACTGTAACTGGTGATACTAACATCTTCAAACCTCAAACCCCCTCTGTGAGGGGCGGAGGGGCCCTCAGAGAGCCTTCCTCACCCCGATTCTGCAAGACCTCCCTGCCTGTGCACCCCTGACCTGCAGCTCCTTGCAGAATGGTGGATGTTGCTTCTCTGGGCTTAGAAAGGGGGGCAGAGATACAAAGAGAGCCAACAGCTTGCTGGGCCCTTTCTTCTCTGAACTGGCTGCATTCTTGGATGATCTCAGCACACACCAAGTCTAGCCAAAAGTTAGATCTGAAAACCAAAATGAAGTCTCTATCACTCAACAAATGTTTGCTGAGCACCAGGCACAGCCGGTAGTGGAATTACGAGAGGAGAAAGATAAGACTCCTACGCTTGAAGAGTATGCAGGTGAAGGTAGAAGGGGCGAGACAGATGCAGAAATAGACAACCATCCACGAACGTAGTAAGTGATCAGAATATATATAAGCAGTTATGGGAGAATCAGAAAGGGGGCATGTAGTTGACTGAATAATGTCCCTGCAAAAGATCTCCACATCCTAATTCCCAAGACCTGTGTTATTTTTTTTATGGCAAAAGGAACTTTTGGGGCACCTGGGTGGTGCAGTCGGTTAAACGTCCAACTCTTGATCTCGGCTCAGGTCGTGACTTCACAGTTTGTGAGTTCCAGCCCCGCAAACTCTCCCTCTCTCTGCCCCTTCCCTGCTCACGTTCTCTCTCTCTCTCAAAATAAATAAACTTTACAAAAATTTTAAAAAGGAACTTTTGCTCAGAGATGATTATTCAGTTAAGGTCTTGCTATGGAAAAGATTATCTTGAATTACCCAGATGAGCCCCATCTAATCATAGAGGGCCTTATTAGAGGCAACGATGAGGGTCCAGGTCAGGAAAAACAAGTGGTATGATGGAGGCAAAAATGAGAGTGATGTGTTTTAAACCCGCAAGCCCAGAATATAGGCAGCCTCTAGAAGCTGAAAAGGCAGGGACATGTTTGCCCTTCAGAGCATCCAGAAAAGACCGGCCCTGACAACATCTTGATTTTAGCCCCATAAGATCCATTTCAGACTTCTGACCTGCAGAGATGTGAGAGAATACATTTGTGCTGTTAAGCCATTAAGTTTGTGATAATTCATCACAGCAGCCATAGGAGGCTAATGCAGGCATGTGGCAACCCAGCCTAGGGGATTGGGGGGAAAATGATTTCCCTGGTGGGAGAGCATCTGACAGTGTCTCACAAAACAGGCAGGAAAGGGAGCCCAGCAGAGAAGATGGCAAATGTCCAGGGGAACGTACGAGCCATTGAGCAAGGCCAAAGCACAAAGTTGTAGGCAGAGAAGCAGTGAGAACTGAGCTTGGGCAGGGGAGCCAGACTGCACAGAGCCCTGCATTCTGGCTAAGGGGTGGGGAAGTTAGTGGACGGCCGTCAGGAAGCCGGGGAAGGGCCTTAAGCAGGGGAGTGACATGGTCAGAGTTTACTATGAGGAAGAGTAATAACCAGATGGTCGTAGGATGGACATCAGGAGACCAGTTCATTAGAAGCTTGTTGCAATGGTCTTGACCAGAGATGACAAGGGTCAATGTAGAGGTTACTGAAGGAAGTGGCCTCAGTGAAGGGATGGAAAAAAAAAAAAACAACAACAAGACGCTGAAATTGGTTGGATGTGGGAGCTGAAGAACAGGAATCAAGTGGGACAGCCAGTGCATCTGACAGACTTGCCACCAGAAACGGGCACCCACATTTGACGTTCAGGGAGTTACAGATGGTGACAGCTTATTCACTGAGACGATGAGAGGGGGCGCGATGGCTGGGGATGGGAGATGGGGACATCACCCTTTAGAAACCAGGTGAGGGAAGAAGAAATCCAGGGGGAGACCAGGAAGGAACAGGCAGACAGAGAAGAGGAAAGTCACAGAACTGGGGTAGGAAGGAGTTTCTGAAAGGAATGTGTCTTAGCTTGGGCTATGATAATGAAACACCACAGGCTGGTTTAAGCAACAAACATTTCTTGGGGCGCCTGGCTGGCTCAGTCGGTTAAGCATCCGACCTCACTCAGGTCATGATCTCATGGTCTGTGGATTCGAGCCCCCACCTTAGGCTCTGTGCTGACAGCTCAGAGCCTGGAGCCTGCTTCAGATTCCGTGTCTCCATCTCTCTGCCCCTCCCCCTCTCAGGTTCTGCTTCTCTCTCAAAAAGAAATGAACCTTAAAAAAAAAATGAAACAACAAACATTTCTTTTCTCCCAGTTCTGAAGGCTGGGAGTTCCAGATCAACGTGTGGTCGGAAGGCTTGGTTTTTGAGGCCTCTTTCTTTCCCTGGTAGATGGCCATCTTCTCAATGTCCCTTCATGTGGCCTTTTCTCCATGCCAGGCATCCTGGGTGTGCCCTCTTCTTCTTATAGGGCCACCAGTTCAGTCCCATTATGGCCTCATTCATCCTTCATGACCTCCTTACAGGCCCTACCTCCAAACACAATCACATTGGGGGTTAGGGTCTTAACATATGAATTGGGGTTGGGGGCTGAATTCAGTCCACAACTACCTAGAGGTAGTCCGGTGAAACCAATGGAAAATGTCCCATATAAAGCCTTGTTCATGGCTGTGGCTAAGTCGCTCCATTCTGGCGCTGCGACAGCCCTAACAGCACGTGACTGACTGACTCGTGGCTCTCAGCTTCAGGTCCTGGGGACGCAGAGGGGGAAAAAAAAGAAGGAAGAAAAATGGCCAATATATTTGGCAATGAGCAAAGTCCTAATGATGCTGGAAAACAGCTGTGAAGTGAATGGAACAACACGCAGAAATGGGCAGATGTGTGACCACCTCCCGTGAGTGTGGGTTCACTGGGATGAGAAGGGGACAGAGAGAACAGATTCAAGGTGGAACTGCTGGGTCGAGATAGGGTGGTTCTGAGGGCTTACAGCCGGTTATGGGGCTCTAGAAACTAAAGCTTTGTGGGAACTTGGGGTGCCTCCCAGCCAGATGACACGTGGCCCTTCTAAGGTCAGTGTGTTAGCGGAGGCTCTCCAGAGAAACAGAACCAAAAGAATATGTATACATGTTACATATGTGTGTGTGTGTGTGCATGTAATACATACAAATGTATATGAGGGAGACAGATTTATTATGAGGAATTAGCTCATGTGATTATGGAGGCTGAAATGTCCCACAATCTGCCTTTTACAAGTCAGATGCCCAGGAATCCTGGTGTTACAGTTTAGTCCAAGTTCAAAGACAGGAGAACCAGGGGAGCATCTGGTGTAAATCCCAGGTCAAGGGTCAGAGAAGATGAGACGAGATGTCCCAGTTCAACCAGTGAGGCAGGAAAACAGGGAAGAATATCTCCTTCCTCTGTATGTTGTTCTGTTCAAGGTTCTCAAGGAATTGGGTAGATGCCTGTCTACACTGGGGAGGGTAATCTACTTTACTGTGCCTGCCAATTCGGTAACGCTAATCTTATCTGAAAACATGCTCCCAGACACACCCAGATACAACATTTACTCTGACTAGCTCTACGGCTAGTCAAGTTGAAGGGAGAAATTAACCATCACAGACAGGATTAACATTTTAACTCAGCACCGTGACTATCTGTCCACTGACGTGGATTTCTGTGTGTCCAAAGAGGTGGCCTGTGAGGCTGATGGAAGTCAATGACTGATCTTAAAAGGAACTTGCTCAAATCCATCTATGCCCAGCAGCAGGACCCCCTGCCCCCCCTACCNCCAGGCCAGAGGATTGAAGAAGACATTTTCATTGAGTGAAAATGACTGGAGTTTTAAGGGCAACGATCTCAAAGTATGTATAAAGTAAAACAATGTGCAAGCTAGACATTAGGTGCATTAAAAAGAAGTATTTGGAGAGAAGGCCAAGAACAGATTGCAAAGAAGAGAGGTTTTGTCTCTTTCTTCCTTGTTACGGGAGGTTTAAGGAAAGTGGGAGGTGGAGCACAAAGGAGTGGCCTTGTCACTCACAAGAGCAATGGAAATACTAAAAGGTCAGCACGGGGGACAATTAATGGTGTGCATGCTGGCTGACGTGTACATTCACATGGAAGAGAACTTGACCACTGGAGGAATTTCTGTGAAAACTTGCCAAGGATTCTGAAGGATGAACTTAAAAGCAAAGAGCCTTGGCATTTGCTCTGATTGTTCGGGGTGGGGAGGGAGGTTGAAAGAATTAAAAAAAAAAAAGCACACTTTTTTGAGTAAAAAATAGTAGCCGATCACTGAACAGGGTGTTTCTATTCTGATCCAGAAGCAAAGCGTCATGTTAGTGATAGAAAGCTTCCACATCCCTAAGGCTTCGAAGAAATACCCATTTCAAACGCAGAAGTGAAGACAGAGCTCATTTGTTTCTTTAACGTCAGTGACATTGTTCACACTCGCAAAAGAGTGTTGACTAGGTTTGTTTTCTGCATAAACCACAGGCAATGGTTGATAGTTAACGCCTCTACAGCACGCAACTTATACCAGAGTGTACTGGGTGTCATGTATATATTAACTAATTAATCTCATTTGCCCTATTACCTCAAATTCCCATTTTGCAGATGGTTCTGGGTTTGAGGTGCCCCCCCCCATACACCTTGCTGAATGGCAAGAGTGAAAAAAGAGTGGCTTTCACGCCTCCCATGTGGAGTTTGTCAGATGGCCCTTGCTAGCCCTTCATCTTTGGAGGATGGAACTAACAGGCTTTGTGAATGGATTACACGTGGGAGGAGAGGGGAGAGGGGGGTCCAGGCTGATTCCAGGGTTGGGGCATCAAAGTAGAGTCTGAGATGCCCTTTACCACGAGAGGGAGCACAGGAGTAGCTGGTCTGGGGCATGAGATCATTTATTTTGAACATACTGGGTTAATGTGAACCTTCGCTGGAGCTGGATAAACATTCTGAAGCTCCAGAGAATATTCTGTTCCAAAGACAGAGTTGACAAGTTGGTAGATCTGAACTGGATTTTGTGGGGAATCACAGGTCACATCAAGATTCCATAACCTCTGGGGCACGGCATTTCCAAATTCAGCACCCCACCCCTAGGTGTCTCTCTCTCTCTGGTTCCTTTGGGAAAGTCTATGTCAGGAGGTGACCAGAACATTGGCCTGCTTCAATGTTTGCCTTCCTTGGGGCAGGCACGCCAGTCACTTCACGGGGTCAGATATGGGTTCCTCTCTCCTCCACCACTAAGTATCCCAAAGTGTCTACCCAAACCGTCACCTCCTGACATCCTCTACTGTGGACATCTCAAGACATTGCAAAGCTGGCTCCCCATGGTGTGCCCAAGACCCCCATGTCAAGTTCGGATCTGCCAGGCTTCCGGCCTTGGTGACAGCAGAATCGGGCCCTTCACCAGTATAGTGCATTGTTTAGTGTCTCCTCCAAGACTCATGACCCCCTGGGACCTCAGAATGTGATCTGATGTGTGCAGCTGTGATTAATTAAGATGCAGTCATTTAAGACGGCTCTAAATTCAGAGCCTGGGCTCTTCAGAAGAAGCCATGTGAAGACACGGGGTAGAAAGCCACACGAAGATGGAGCAGACCCTGAAGAATTAGATACTGGAGCCAAAGAATGCCAAGGTCTGCCTAGAAGCACCAGAAGCTAGAAGAGACAAGAAAACTTCAGAGAGAGGCTCTGGCCCTGCCACCCCTCGATTTCAAACCTCCCTTCTCCAGAACTGTGAGAGAATGAATTTCTGTCGTTGGAAGGCACCAAGTCCATGATTTCTTACAGCAGGCCTAGGAAACTAACGCAGCCAGAGAAATGGGGCAAGTGGGCACCCCACCGCCCTGTGACATACAGAACGTACCAGTGGACGACGGCCGGATGACATCAGACAGCAGAACGCTGGATCACAACCGCTGCAGTAACCAGCTTGAGAAGCCCACCCCACCCTCTGCAACAACCAGCCCACACCGTTAGGGTTCGGTCAGTCACTGCCCCTGCCTCCAACTCCGAACCAACCAGAAAAAGCCGGATGTGCTGTCCTCACCAGTCACAAGGGATGCCCCTTCCTTGTAGTTAGCCTGTTTCCAGCTTTCCCACAACAACCAATCAGGACACACCTGAAACCTTCCTCTTCATTCCACTGTAAAGCCTTCTCACTCCTCCACCTGCCACGGAGTCTCTGGCAAACACAAGTGATAGCAAGCTCTGATCAGTAGCCTGTTCGTTCTCATTGGATCGTCTCCCTTATTTCTACACCTGCGAGTTGTGGCTGTTATGTCGCTATGGCCACCATAACAAAATCTCACCGACCTGGCGGCGTAAACAACAGAAATTTCTTTTCTTGAAGCTCTGGAGGCTGGGAGTCCAAGATCAAAGTGCTGGCAGATTGGAGGACTCTCTCTCGGGCTTGCAGATGGCAGCCTCTCACTGTCCTCACATGGTCTTTCCTCTGTGTTCTTGCATCACTGGGGTCTCTCTGTGTAATCAAATCTCCCCTTCTTAGCAGGATACCGTCCAACTGGATTCGGGTCCTCCCTTAGCAGCTGCTGGTTTTTCACTTAATCACCTTCTCAAAGGCCCCATCTCCAAACACAGTCATATCCTGCCATACTGGGGGTTAGGCTTCAACAGATGAATTTTGAGAGAACGCGACGCAGCCCATGAGAGCGGAGAAAGACAGCTGGAGTGAGATAGAGAATGCCCTTTCCATGGGCTGAACACCAGCCTCGTAAAAAGGCATTATCTGATTGCAGCTTTTAGATGCTTTGTGTGCACTAGAGCTGGAAGTTGGGGTGACAAGACATGATAGCGAGTTGCCAGTATGTCAGGGTCAGTATTAGGAAGAGTCGGGTCCTCAGGGTACCGACCAGCAAACAACTGTGTGAGTGGAGGAGGGAGGCCAGAGACCTGTCCCAGCTTCTCTTATATATAGTTGTCTCATCTTAATCTCTACAAGGTCACCAAAGGAAAACAGTCTAATGAATGTACGGGCATTTGGCGGATGAGGACAAAGGCTTCGCCACGCAACCAAGGTCTAGGATTACTTGTTTCTAAGGCGGCGGATGGACTTACAGTAGGAGGAGGCAGTTCTCTGGCTGCCCTCTATGAAGGACGTTGGTGCCCAAAGTTAGTGCCCTATTTATCTTCCAGACTCTTCATTTTTATGTTTATTAAGTATTTGAATACTGAATTAGGGGAGTATTTCCCTCTCCCTTAAGTCCCCTTCAACCATCCACTAATCTAAGTCATTTAAATCCTCTCAGCATTTATTTTCAATCCTATTCATTTCTCATTCCCTCCACCCATCCATCCATCCACCCACCTATCCACCATTATCCATCTATCATCCACAATCCAACCATTCACCACCCACCCATCCATCTACTATCTGCCACCCACCCACCCATCCATTAACTATCCATCCAACCAACCATCCAACCATCCATCCACCCACTCACCATTATCCATCTACCATCCACAATCCATCCATTCACCACCCACCCATCCATCTACTATCTGCTACCCACCCACCCATTTACTATCCATCCATCCATCCATCCATCCATCCATCCATCCATCCATCCACCCACCACTAGAGGCCAGTGAGGGTTGGGCTCACAAGACTCACATTGATTTTATATCTGAATACATGACACATGTGAGTCTGAAGTAAAAAAAAAAAAAAAAAAAAATCAGCAGGGAGTTATAAAAACTCTGCTCCAAGAAGTTGCTTTGTGCTTATTCTAACAACCCACATTTCCTGGTGCCTTAGAAGACTGCCCCAAATTCCAGAGGACTGAGCCTAGGCCTGGGTGACCCCTAAGGTCTCTGTGATTCTGTGGCTTGGGCCTGAATATTCTGGAAGTGGAAATGGCTCATGTAATTGACGTGGTCATAGGTAGGAAGGACTCTGAATGGGCTCTTTAGAGCTGATTCAGATGACACCATCCACCTTTCAGCTCAGGGGGTACTTTTCCAACCTGTGGGGACAGTGCATCATTCAGATGTGAGTAATGGTGATGATTCCTCAATGTGGCGTCATTCAGCTTCCCGTCTGTTCTAGATTTAGACTTATTCCCTATGACCTTCAGGAAGCCCTTTCTTTATACGCAGCAAGAACCCATTTTCGAGTGGCCATTCACAAAGAGAAACGGAACATGGCTTGAAGGGAAGATGATTTGTGTGCCTGAGCCATGCTCCGTTCTGTGCAGGCAAAGGCAGGGATGAATCTGAGGGTGGGGACTGAGTGGCAGTGGCAGACTCATGACCAGGACGGCTCTCCTGGAGCCTGGCCACACCTGTGGATTGCCACCAGCCCTGGAAATCCACTAGAAGCCACACAGGAAGGAGCCAGCAAAGAGGAACACCAGGTGCGCCCCCGCACCTCCCAACCCCCTTAGGCTCAATTCTTTCCCGAGACCCTTCTCCAGTTCATCACTATGAAGGACGACTCCTTCCCAGCACCTACTTGCCCAGATATCGCAAGAGGAGGTGAGTTCCTAAAATGAGCATGTGTAGTGTATGGCGCACGTCCTGGTCATGTGAACCAGGCAAACTACCTAAACTTACATGCAAGAGACAACGTGACCCCTTTCTGGGCACTAATTTTGGGCTTCTGGAGAAGGTGGCAGGGCCAAAGTCTGCTGTGGCCTGTGTTTTGGGGTCCACCAGGTAGGAACTATTTTCACATGTTGGAAGGGTTATAAAAACAAACAAACACAAAACTGAAAACATGAAGAACAGTGGTCATCCACTGACCATAAAATATACTCACTACCTGGCCCCGTGCAGAAAAAAGTTTGTGGATCTCTCAAGTAAAGGAAGTAATACGCTTGAAACTAACTGGCACCGGGGCCTAGCCGCCTGGGGACACTTGAGAAGGTGGCATTTCACTGCAGAAAAGGAAAGGGGCCTTCTGGGAGTAGTTTAGTTGCAAGAAAATGGTCAGTGGGATGCAGCATCGGATTTGTGGCCCACGTAAGTACTTCTATGTGGCCTCCCTGCCACGTTAGTCATTTACGCTGCCATGACAAAGCGCCACAGCTTAAACAACAGAAAGAAATTGGTTAATTGGTTTTTCTTTAGTACTAGAGGCTGGAAGGCCAGGAAGAAGGTGTCTGGAGGTTCCTTCTGAGGCCTCTCTCCTTGGCTTGCAGGTGGCTGCCTTCTCTGTTGCCTCGTGTGGTCTTTCCTCTGTCTGGCATCCCTCCATGTGTCCAAATTTCTTCTTCTTCTTCTTCTTCTTTTTTTTTGGTTAATATTTATTTTTGAAAGAGAGAGAGAGAGTGTGTGTGTGTGTGTGTGTGAACCAGGGAGAGGCAGAGGATCTGAAGTGAGCTCCGTCAGCGCAGAGCCCAACGCGGGGCTTGAACTCAGAACTGTGAGACCATGACCTGAGCTGCTTAACCAACTGAGTCACCCAGGTGCCCTAATTATGAGGACACCAGTCAGATCGGATTAGATCTCACCCAAATGGAGGCCTTATTTTAACTAATCTCCTTAAAGGCCCCGTCTCCAAAGACAACCTCCTACTGAGGAACTTCGGAATTAAGGCNTTTTGGTTAATATTTATTTTTGAAAGAGAGAGAGAGTGTGTGTGTGAACCAGGGAGAGGCAGAGGATCTGAAGTGAGCTCCGTCAGCGCAGAGCCCAACGCGGGGCTTGAACTCAGAACTGTGAGACCATGACCTGAGCTGCTTAACCAACTGAGTCACCCAGGTGCCCTAATTATGAGGACACCAGTCAGATCGGATTAGATCTCACCCAAATGGAGGCCTTATTTTAACTAATCTCCTTAAAGGCCCCGTCTCCAAAGACAACCTCCTACTGAGGAACTTCGGAATTAAGGCTTTAATATATGAATCCAGGGAGACACAATTCAGCCCACAACACTCCCTCCCTTAAATTAAATGAAACGTTCATAATTCACACAGCCTATCCCTTTAATTAAAACAGATAATCCTTACAGCACTAAAAGGGGTTCCGCGGGTAACTACGGAAAAGGCCAGTCCAGGTTTAGAGGCCTTTACGTGGTGAGCATCGTTACCTTCCCTGTGGCAGAAACAGTCACTGGACCCCAAATACCCATGGGCGCCCCCACACTTCTCAGCCTCTCGCTCATAGGAGGGCCACAGATCTAGTTTCAGCCCTCACAGAGCACTCGAGGGCAGCCGAGAACCCTCCAACTCACCTCCCCCCATCTGCTGTAGCAGCCAGAGGACCACGGCGAGTGGATGGAGCCACAGGTGGGAAAGGGCCTGCGTCACCGCACCAACATGGCCACTGTGGCATCACCAAACCATGGGAAATACACCCATACTGGGCAAGTCACAGACATTGGGGGTGTAAGTTGTTGCCACAGCAAAGCCTCTTCTATCCACACACTGGGTTGCCAGAGGAGAGGTGAATATGAGCCAAGGGGTCACAAAAGGCCTTCTCATCTCAGACCCACCACAAGTTCACTGCCTAACTTCGGACGAGAAGCCTCGTTCTGGATACAGGCTCCCGCGTCCTGCCCTTTAGGGCTGGCTCTGGCCACAAGGCCCGGAAAGAATATATTTTCGTTATTCTCAAGGGTTTATAATGCAAGCCAAAGACCTTCCTGGCAGAAGAGATAATGGGTCTCCTGAGCGGGGAATATGCTGTGTGACCAGCTCAGACCCTCAAGAGAGACCCATCTCTTTCTCCCACCAGCGAATAATGCAGCTTCCGGATGCTGTCCTCTCTGCCATGTGCCATGGTTTGGTTCCACATCGCTAAAGCCTCAGCTGACCCCTGGGTTTGCTCCACATGACACTACTTGACGCTGCCAGAGCTGGTCCCCAAAAGGCCTCCTTATCCACACATCAGCTCAGATGCAGATAGACCCGTGGAAGGGGACGCCAAGGCCGAAATGTTCCCCGCCCTTTCCCCATCCCAGTCCCTTGGCGCCACAACCATCAGACCTCAGAGACAACCGCGTATCACGAAAACAGGTCCCCAGAAAAGAAGTTCAAATATGTATCCCATCTGTCTTTGGAACCAGATGTTTGAAAAGCTCCCTGGACGAAAAAGCTGCCACAAATAATACACTCATTTACTACTCAGGAAATGCGCGCCTTTCATTGAAAAGTGATGACATTAAATTGAACCGGCTCCCAGTACTGCTGTGAATTATTCGTACTAAGCCTGTAGCACAGAGAAGGTCCTACAGAGAAAACAAATACAATAACTAAGAGGCTTCCAGAACCCCCCCTAAAAATATCGGGCTTTCACTCTTTCTGAATTTGTTTCATTTTATGACATGGCCATTTAGAAAACATCTAATCTAGTAAAAACCTAATGGCCACCTAATAGCAAAGCAAGTAACAAAGTATCCAGGGGTTGCGGCTTACTTGGAAGATCTATTGAGAAAGAAAAAGTCTCCATCTTCAAGAGTTGGTGGTAGATGGTGGAAAGAGCGGGATATACAGAATCCTAAGGAGCTGTACAATTCTGATAATGACTTAAAAATGCCTAGACCTGGGGGTGCCTGGGTGGCTCAGTCAGTTGCGTGTCCGTACTCAGCTCAGGTCATGATCTCTTGGTTCATGGGTTCAAGTCTCATGTCAGGCTCTGTACTATCACAGAGCCTGGAGCCTGCTTTGGATTCTGTGTCTCCCTCTCTCTGCCTCTCCCCTGCTCACACTCTTGTCTTTCTCAAAATAAATAAACATCAAAAAAAATTTTTTTTAATGCCTAGACCTGGTGGTTTATGTAAAGACCTCAAAGATACCTATTGTAATGACGGCTCGATCTGCTGTTGACTCTCTTCTGTGTCCAGAACAGCCATGTGCTGGTTTCTGGAATGTTGAGAGAGGAGCCCTGTATTCCAGACTGGTTCTGGGACCAGCTCATTTAGGGACCCTGGGGAGCCCTTAAACCATTCAAGGCCCCAGTTTTCTCTTCTTCAAAGAAGCTGGGGCTGGGGCACCTTGGTGGCTCAATCAGTTAAGTGTCCAACTTCATTTCAGGTCATAGACTCATGATTCATGAGTTTGAGCCCCACTTCAGGTCCTATGCTGACAGCTCAGAGCCCGGAGCCTGCTTTGTGTCTCTCTTCCCGTCCCCCCGTGCACACACACATACACACACACACACACACACACACACACACACACACACACAATCTCTCTCTCAAAAATAAACATTAAAAACAATTTGGGGAGGGGGGTACCTGGGTGGCTCAGTCGGTTAAGCATCCTACTTCGGCTCAGGTCATGATCTCACAATTTGTGAGTTCGAGCCCCACATCGGACTCTGTGCTGACAGCTCAGAGCCTGGAACCTGCTTCAGATTCTGTGTCTCCCTCTCTCTCTGCCTCTCCCCCACGCAGGCTCTGTTTCTTTCTCTCTCTCTCTCAAAAATAAATAAACATAAAAAATTTTTTTAATTAAAAAAAGTTGGAGTTGAAGCACCAAATCTCAGGTCTCGTTCTTTCTGTTCTAAAATGCTCTGCTCCCTAAAAGAAAACAGCACCACCAAAAGTAGATACTCATCGTTGCCTCCCAACCCCATCAAACTTCAGAGAAACCTCACTTCTACCATGCCAGCCTCTAAGCCACACCACCCGGGGGGGATCCAAGGGTCTCAGCAAGGTGGTTATGTACGAAAAACTTCCGAGCACGGTAACGAACAAAGTCAGAACTGGGACAATGTCACCCTCCTATTCTACCTCATCTCCTTTCTTTCCCATCCCTCACCAATCCCTAAAGCAAGGACAGAAGCTAGAGAAGATGCTCAGATGTCACTTTTCATGTGCCCTTTTCAGAATCTCTGAGAGGTCCTGAACCTGCTAAGACAGAAAAAGCAAATGCTGATTTTTCTTGAATCATCACTTGCTGTATGTCGGCCAGAGGAGACTTGTGTGGATCACACGTGCTACAGTGAAATGAAGCAGTGCCTTGAGGGCAGACAGATGACTTCAAATAACCCCAGAGCGATTCCACCGAGTCAGGGGGGCGGGCCCCTATCAGTTTCAGGGCCAAGGACTTTACCAGAAGACAGCTGGGCGACTGCAACATACTCAGTGTTTTGAGATGTATCACATGCAAATGAATGAGGCAGGCATAGTGAGGGAAAAGTGTATTTCACAGTCATTATAAAAGTACATATACTTAATAATGGTGACATAAATACAGTCCTTACTTGTGACCAAATCGTACACTTAAAGCGGACTTTTCCTCCTGGACTTCACACGGTGACAGTTCAGTCATTTCCATCAGTAACTACAAGCTGACCGAGGTCATGGGCACAGACTAATGAGAGACAGTCATGGGTCAAAAGGACGACATACTTTGTACTTACCAAAGGGACAGTCAAGTTTCCCGTATAAATATAATAAAATAATAAAGAATTTAACATTTCCGCTTTCATAGATTTGTCAGGTGCTCACATACAAAAAAATACAGTTGATCCCTCCCCCCTTCCTCACTCTCACCTCTCACTGGATCTGGAATAAACCTGAGTTCACAGTTCAAGCTACCAATGGGGACACGGTCCGTGAGTTGTGCAACAGTCTGCAGCTGTCCCTGAACTGAGGAGCAGAAAGCATGTCCCAATGAGCTTAACAGCGACACGGAAAAACACTCACGTTCTCAAGGAAAGTACAATACATGGAAGAGACATAGAGGGACAGAAGTTCACAAGGCACAGGGACACAGCCCGCGAATTGGCAGAGCACGACGCAGCCAGCAACCATGTTCAAAAAGGGTCCCTTCGCTGATCAAAAAACAGACACGCTTCGTGTCAAGTGGAGAGAGGTCTCAGATGCTTCTCTTCTCTCTGCTTCAAAAGCTCCATTTTCAATGGAAAGTTCTGGAACCTGGTCTGGAGCCATACAGAGGAGTAACGCCAACAGCCAGGAGCCTGACTCCTTCCTAAGGAGCCCTGGAGTCGGGATGACCCCAGCGAGGTGGGACACAGCAGCTCCAGGTCGCACGAAGTGAGCTGAGCCCGGGCCCCTCAGTGGTGTCCAGGATCGGCCAGGTATCCGCTCTTTTCCTTGCTCAGCCAGACATGTGAGGGACAGAAGGGGGTCACCGCTGCTAAAAGAGAAGAGATGAAGGAGCACCCCAGGGCTCCCTGGCGTGGGCTGGCTGCCAGGGGAAACAAAAGCAGGCTTTGTAGTTCTCAAGGACCCCGGCCCATTTCCGAAACAGGGGGCCAGCCTTTGGGGTGACCACAGCAGCAGGTCTGCTCACGCCTGGGCCAGTCAACGGCTGAGGACCCCGAGCCACTGCGTAACCTGTCTTCTGAGCTAACCGCTGTCCAGCCTGGCCTGGATTCTTCTTTCTCCAGTTTTGGTCATGACTGAGTGGTCGCCACCACGTGCCAGGGCCCGGGGTCCCCGAGAGGAGACAGGTCCCAGTGGGCTCCTGCTAGACACGGCCAGACAACACTGGGATCCACAGAATGCGCACACGGGGACGGCGTGGACACGGAACCGGAGACGCATCTTTGGTTCGATCCTTGGCAAAAGGTAGGAAAACCAGACGTGGACTCCAGGCGTGTTCGGGAAGGCTGCTTTGCCCCAAGGGGACGCAGCACTGTGTTCTTGAACATGACCCTCACTGGACAAGCCTGCTCGCAGCGCACAGGGAACCAGGTCAGCTCTAAGCCACCCTTGTTTTCTTGGCAGCTTGGAAACTGCACTGCAAGGAGGTAACAGCGCCTTCCAAATGCATCCGAATTCAACCTCAACATGTTCTCTTTCTGAAGAACCAACTATAGCCATGGCCTATGCCTTCCAGAAGGATCTGGCTGTGTTGATGCGACGGGAAGGACACAGGGCTAGCTGCGATCAAGCCCTCCTGCAGGCCACGGGAGGCCACCGGCCACCGAAAACATCAAGTGGGAGGGCTTTTATGCTCGCCACGCTTATCCGCGCATGAAAACATGAATTTGGTAGAATCGCTTCTCATGTCTCCATCTGGGTTGTTTTTTAATTACGTAACTTCAATTTGACGTCACCTAAAGAAAAACCATCTTTGGAAAAGAGAATTGAACCATTAGCAAGTTTCAACCACAAAAATAAGATGGTAGATGCATGTCCCCTTCGGCCCTTTCCTTTCACTGGGGGACCCACTGTTTGGATCGGTCTTTGCCCAGCTGCCCTTTTCCGCTCGGGGGGGGGGTGCTGCTGGCGGAGGCTGCTGCCCATCTTCCTCAGAGGTGCTGGAGGCCTGGCAGCAGGCTCCCCGGCTCCTACGGTCTGCAAGGATTCACCTCCGTGAGAGGAAGGGGAGCAGTGGCCCGGCTGAGCCACTCAGCGAGGCCGCCTTCAGTCCCCAGGTGACTGGCTGACTGCTGAGAAGATCACGAAGTGAGGAAAGATTTCGCAACAGTCTGTGATCCGAGCAGCCTGGCGGCTGGTGTGGGGTTTTCCCCCACAGCCCATCAGAGGGAGGGGGGCAGAGGGTCGGTGGGTGGGCAGGAGAGGACCCGAATGGCTGAAACTGCACCTGTAACCACCCCTCCTCGTAGATCCCAGCGTCTCCGGGGTCCCTAGCAAGCCTGGGGTGTGCGGCTTCGGGTGTGTGGGTTTTAGCGGTTCACGGTGGGGACATTCCGTGGCAGGAGGAGGTGAGACCCTGAAGGAGGCTCCCATGAGGCCTTTCAATCTGCACGCCCTGACGGATGTGCAGAGCTCTGCCGTCTTTAGAAACACCCAGAATCCCGCCGCTGGCCCGGGTTAGCATTGGCCTTTGACCCCATCGGGCATGTCGAAGGAGAGGCTCACGGGGGCCAGGGGCTGCAGGGGGGGCATGCTGGCCTCCAGGGGCCGGTCTGCGGGGGTTTGCAGGCTCTGCTGTCGCTTCCTCAACATCTGTCCAATGCCCATCATGGGGAACCTGCCGCGGCTCTTGACGCAATTCGGGCTCCCCAGGGGCTGCGTGGCGCCATTGCTGGGAGCCGGAGATGGGGAGCACACGCCCTCCTCCTTCGGGGGGCTGCTCTTCTCTTCGTGAGCAAAGGAGACCAGGGTGGGATGCAAAGGAGTTTGCAGAGGGGACAGGCTTCCGGGCAGCAGGGCCGGGGAGAGCGTCCGCTCAGCGGGATTCCCGCGGGCCAAGCCCCCAGGCGAGCTTAGAATCCGATAGTGGTGAGACGGGGATAGCGGGTCGGAGTGGTCCTCGCGGTCCACCGACTCGAAGGAGCGCACCATATCCAGCACCAGGGGGTCCTCCTTGGGGGGGATGCCAGGGCCCCCAGGGCCCTGCTGAGGGAGCTCCGGCTTCTTGACGACCCTGGGGGTCCTGGGGGGTGGGCCGGGGATGAATTCCATGGAAGAGGAGGCCACGCAGTTGGAGTCTGAGGTTTTGCGGAAGATGCTGTGGCAGCCGAAGGCATCTGCACGCGAGAAAGCAGAGGAGACCATGAGCACGGCAGTGAGAGCGCCCCCTCCTGACTGCCGGCGCGTCCTGCTTCACCCAGACAGGCCATTCCCGGGGAGGCCAGGAGGAACCCAGAAGCAAAGGGCCCCTGCGTCCGGCGACCCCCAGAGGGGACCAGATGCTCTTTCCAGAAGGGAGGGGACAGAAGGCCAGAGACAGGAGGCCTCCTGAGGTCTGACGTACCCACAGCACCACTTTAACATCTGCTCTCCTTTTGGTTGCTTAACATGCTGGACCCCACCGAGTCTTTGCATCAAAAAGGTACCCCTTCAAACCGCTAGGGGCGCACCCAGCCCAGCGTGCTGAGCACTGGTGAACTTGGTCCTCAGATAACCAACACTGGAAGGAGGGTTTCCCTGATGCCTCATTTTTTTTGTGTGTGGTAAAAAAAAAAAAATACATAACGTACATTTACCATCTTAACCATTTTTAAGCGAATGTCAGGAGTGTTAAGTATGTTCACATTGTTGGAAAACAAAACTCTTTGTGTTGGAAATCTAAAACTCTGGACCCACTTGACAATAACATCCGCTCCCAGCCCCTGGCAGCCTCCATCGTGCTTTCCGTCTATGAATCTGACTTTGCTAGGTACTCCGTATAAGTGAACACTATGGTACCTGTCCTTCTGTGACTGGCTCGTTTCCCTGAGCCGAATGTCCCCCTTGCTCATCCGCGTAATAGCAAGTGTCTGGACCTACGTTCTTTATAAGGTTCCTTCCTGACTCCTGATCTTACTGGGGCCTCGTCCAGTTCTGACAGGGGTGAAACCAGTCCTCAGCTATATCTTGAAAGGCAATGAGCCAACCCTCCCAGCTTCCATCTCAAGTTGGCACAGACTGGATTCCAGGGTTGTAGACTGTGCCAGAAGAGAGAGGGAAAACCCCACAGATCTGAAGCCGAGGTAAAGAAAGCCAAGTTCCTGTGGAACGAGTTCTGTCTTAGCGTGGCTTTTCTGCCACCGCATTTTCTAGGCCCCTGTTGAGGCTCAGCTGCAGGAACAAGCAGAGTGATTCAGGAGCAGCCAAGGGCGTAGGGCATCCTCTTCACCTCACATAAATAAATACACAGATCCTGAAATAAATCTCCTCGGGCCACCACGGATGCCTGAGACTCACCAGCAGAGAGAAGCAAACTTTCATCAGCGGCTGACGATGGACATATCCGGTGTGTCAGCCGGCCTCATAGCATCTCGTCCCCTCCCCTCCCTGTGATGCCCATGTCCTCATTTGGGGCCCAAGGTCCCCCTCTGCTCAGTCCTGCATCCTTCCCTTCCTGGGAGATGCAGATCCTGAGAGGGAGCCTCCCACACTGGCCAGGCTCATCTCCACCTAGAGTCAGCCGGCACCTCCCCCCTCCGGGGGCACTGGCCTGAACACTGCATCACCCTGGGCCGGAAGGACATGTCACCTGCCCCACCCTGTGAGCACACCAGCTGGGTCCTCATCACCCGTCCCTAGCAGGACGCAGCGGCCTACAGTCAGGAGAGAAAGCTCTAGAGCCAGGTGGTCGGGTTGGAAATCCGGACTCTGCCACTTACCAGCTCCCTGACTTTGGCCAGTTTTCTGCCTCTTTCCTCGCCTTTAGAAACGGAGGCAAAGAGAACCTCACTGGGGTGACTTGAGGGCCTGAAACAGTGCCTGCCCCGCAGTGCGTGCTCAGTGGTAGCAACTGTGTAGGTTGTCCGCGCCTCGGAGCTAATATGCTCTCCGATCCGGGGGTGAAGACCTCAAAGACTCAAGGACACAAATGATACTTGGCCCGGGAAACTACCAGGAACGGAATCCATCTCTGGGGTGGCGAAGTTATCCAGCGTATCAGCACTGACCTAGACTTCTCTGGGGCCATCCTTGGGGTGTCTCTCTCAAGGGCCCGGATTTGCTGCTGCTGACAGAGCCAGAGAGGAGAATCGCTCACGGGGGACAAGGAGGGTTCCTCCTGTGAGACTCCCTGCCTTTCTGAAACCTCAGGAAGGAAACGGAATCAAACGGGACTTTCCTCTCTGGCTGAGAACCAGGTCTGTCTCAGGGTAATCCCTCCGCTGCTCGGTGCTGCTTGAATCTCCCCAGCGCTCTCCTGCTTCCCTCGCTTCCTCTCCACAGCCCTCAGTGCTGTCCCGGAGGAGGGAGCCTCCCAGTCACCAGTTACCTGATGTTCTAGACTCTGAAAGAAGAGGACAAACCAACCTATGTATCTCATTTAATCCACCTGGGAGCTCCGACACGTGGCTTTCCTTTCGCCAGTAGGGAAACCAGTTTTGATTCTTGGAGGATAATAAGGAACTTAGCGCACAACCAGCCACAGAGCTGGCTCTGAGTCCCCCACCCTCACCCCGGAGCCCGGGCTCAGGGCCCCTGGGGAGGGAGGTCACTGCTCTGTGCAGGCTGTCACAACACTATGCCGCCGACCCCCAATTTCTGTTCCTACAACACTGAACCCCCGTGCCTTGCTCCATGACACCGTGCACCCCAACCTCTACTCTTGCAATACCTTGTACCCTGATCTCTGCTCCCACAATGCAGTGCCCCCCTCCTCTGCTCTCTCAAATCCTGCCTGCACGGGGGCCGGGGGACACTACCACACAGTCTGGACCCTGACTGTTCTTGGGTTGCCTTGGGTGAGCTCGCAGCATTCCCCAGGCGCAGGAGTCACACATTGTCCCAGGAGTCCACACAGCCCCCCAGTAGGGGGACGCGGTGGCCACGCAGCTCAACATGAGTGGCCTAGACCCTACCCTGAGCTGACCCACCTTTGTCGGGGAAGCCGGACTTGGGGGCCTTCCGGTCCTTCAGCAGGGCTTTGGTGTTCTGGATGTGCGTGGAGAGCGAGGCCGAGGGCTGCTTGTGCGACGGCAGGTTCCGGTCCGGCTTCTTGGAAAATGGCCGATGAAGAAAATCCCCTCGCTTTTCTTGTTCTTTGGGTTTTTCATCCTTCAAGTCAGAAGCAAACATATGCGCTCAGACACACACGGACGTATACACACACACACACACACACACACAGACATATACAACGTGACTCCCCTTTGAAGAGTCGTCCAAGTGGACTTGAGAAGCCCCAGCCTCTCAAAACTCCGTCCTCACTGCGTGTTGAATGATGCAAGGGCCGAGGCCCAGCGGGTACCCTGGGGAACCCACCTCCCTCTCCCGGGGCCACAAGCAGGCTCCCGTCATCCCCAGCTCTCCGTGTGGCCCTGTTTCAAGGTGTTCCAGCAAGGGCAAGGTCACCCCTGGGAGGTCAGTTGCTCTAGAACAAGGTGAAGGAACCCGAGCAAAGCCCCTGAGGGCTTCTGGAAGCCTGTGGTCTTACTCGGAACAGGGCTCTAGGATTCTGCCCACGACAGTGGTTCTGCAGAGGTGACTTCGCAAGTGAAACATGACCATTTCTACCCCAATGTTTACTCGGGTGTGTTAGGTCACGCCAAGGCGGCGGGCAGCAAACCCCGGGGCCCTTGGTCACGCAAGCCCTTGCTCGTGTGATTAAAACTGTCACCATTTCGCCGGTTTTGCTCTAAGTCTTGCCTTTACTGAACTCTATCATAATCTCTCTGACCGGAGTTAATTTTACTATTTCACGTATTTGCGACCCCACAGCCTCTGGTATAAAGCCAGGCACATGGAGAAGGCTTAATAAATAGTTAGTGAAATGTTAAAAAAAAAAAAAAAAAAAAAAAAAAAAAAAAAAAAAAGAAAGAAAGAAAGAAAGAAAAGAAAAGAAAAGCCAGTGAAACCCGACTGGAATTAAAATTGAGTTCCAGCTTCCAGGAAGGGGGGTACTACTGAGAAGTTGCTTCCCTGGCCCTAAAGACTATTTGATGTTTACTGTTAAACAGATTCAACCGTGTCCCTGACCTCACCACTGGCTTCACATTTTTTGCCTTAACCGTGAAGACCATTTGCAATTCAAGAGAGTTCATCCGTTCCTCATTGATGTTCTTGAAAAGCTTCTCCAGGAACCCCCCCTCAACCCTCCCACCCCCCAGTTCACACAGCCCTTTTCCAATGAGGATTTTCAAAGCCTGTACAGATTGGGGTTCACGCTGCCCAGTTAGCGGGTGGGAGAAAGCAGTGGGAGAAATGGGAAGTGGGAGTGCCACACCACGCCTGAGGGTCACCGTGAGGGCCCCCGGTGCCTTAGGGACCCAAACCTGGGCTGCCGTGGCCGTCCCCGGTGGAGGGATGAGGAGGGAGGAAAGGAGGGGTGAAGCTTCGCAAACTCCCTCCCCAGCATCCGAAGAGCCACTGCTGGCCTTTTTACTGGGCGTCGAGTGCCGGGTGCTGCATGGAGAGCATGACCTTGGACAAAGCACAGCCGTCACCCCGTCACGGACCAGGGAACAGCCAGAAGTGGTTGAATAATTCACCCAGGAGCCGAGTGAAAACTCACGCCCTCTGGAAGCTTGGGGCAGGGTGAGTCCCGGGCAGAGAGAAAGGCAGGCGCACGGGTGGCGAGGGACAGGGACCAGGCTGTATATCCCAGGGCTCCCGGTGAGCATCCGGGATTCTTGGGGGGAGGCTTGGGCCCCAGGTCATTATGCAAGACGCCTATGGGAAAGGGGGTCAAGGCCACGGTGCTCCACCACTTCCCTCTCCTTTCTGTGAATCGCCAACAGCCCCTTCTCTAAGACAAGGGGGAACAAGCTGTCACACACACTCTGGGCCCCAAGCATCGAAAGGGACAAAACAGGCCTGCCCTGAAAAGTCTGGAAAAATTTCCTCCTCTCATGCTGTTCTTAATGCCTCTGTTCTAATGAGAAAAATCACCTGTTCCACCTGCTTATACTTCAAACCGTAAAAAAGAAACCAAACGCACTTCTACAAAACCACGTAAAACAGTACCTGGAAGAAAAGATAAAATTGCAGATTTCCACACACACACCCCTTTTCAGGGCTGTCTTCTAGAGCAATGAGTACAGGGGCGCCTGGGTGGCTCAGTCAGCTGAGCGTCCCACTTTGGCTCAGGTCACTATCTCACAGTTCATGAGTTTGAGCCCCGTGTCGGGCTCTGTGCTGACAGCTCGGAGCCTGGAGCCTGCTTCGGATTCTGTGATTTCCCTCTCTCTCTGCCCCGTCCCCACTCACGCTCCATCTCTCTCTCTCCCAAATAAATATTCACAAAGAAAAAGAATGACAAGTACAGCCTCCTTCGGGCTGCTGTGATCCCTATACTTTAGAGGAAGCTGCTCTGCCTTTGGCTTCATGGCTACATCTCGGCTCCTCCCCAACTCTCCTTGGGTTCTCAAAAGCCAAAGGACGAAGACACAAAGTTTCTGGGGGACCAGCATCACCACCCAGCTAGAGTTCGTTAGCTCTGAGAGGGGTACCGGGCATGAACTCTCTGTAGAAAGAGCCCACAGTTGGCTCTAAAACTCTCCGGGAACGGACAAAAGGATGGCACCAAACAGAAAGCTCACAGTGGGGGCAGAGGGATGGGGACGTGACCACAGGGGCTGCCGGAGTCTCTCTGTTGAGCCTCATCCCCCGATCCTGCATCTGGGTGTTTTCCTCGAAAGCTCCCAGAATGCCCTTCTCCAGCCCCAAAGAATGGGTGGCTTCATAGTGACCAGTTTCTCATGGGGATGCCACGAATCCACCACCCAAGCAGTCCCTGTGGGGACACGCGGCTGGGTCAGTCGTGTGGACGGGCCACCAGCCCACGCAAGACATGTGTCTGTACAGCCAGCCAACCTCCGCGCCCTCCAGGCACAGGTGACCAAACGCAACCCATCATCCCGTGACACCTTGTCATTCGCATGCGCTAGTTTCTCCGCGAGACACTTTCCAGGTGACAGGATGCTCCACCGCCATATGTACCAGAAACCAGTCTTCAGAGGGACTCATCACGTTCCCCCTTCGATGTGCCTACACCCACTCCGCGCCCCCCTCCCAGCAATCCGGCTGCCAGCACGGCCTCTTTGGCTTCCTTCCGATTCTCAAGAGCTCTCCACCCTCACCTCACCTCCCAAGCTCCCCCAGGCAGATCGAAGAGGGGGCCGCGTGAGGGCCCCACCCCCCAAGCCAGCCCCACACAAAAACAGCTTCTAGGTTTCTTCAAAGCACTCTCCACCCATTGCACCTGCGCACGGACTTTTATCAAACTGGACACTTTGAAAATGTGGCCTCAGGGCACCTGGGTGGCTCAGCTGGTTAAGCGTCTGACTTAGGCTCAGGTCATGATCTCACAGTTTGTGAGTTCGGGCCCTGCATCAGGCTCTGTGCTGACAGCTCAGAGCCTGGAGCCTGGTTCAGATTCTGGGTCGCCCTCTCTCTCCTCTCGCCTACTCGCGTGCTCTCTCTCTCTCTCTCTCTCTCTCTCAAAACTAAACGGTAAAAAAAAAAGTGGCCTCAGGAAGGACTGTCTACTGAAGATTCTTACAGTGTCATGACCGTTGGACAGAAGGGAGGAAGAAGCCAGGGAGTGGTGGTGCAGGGGCCCACCGGTCCTTGGCCTCTGACATCTGAGCACCAGGGCTGGTCCCTTTGGGCTCGTCCCTGTGACTCCAGCCTCCTGCATTCCAAAGAGCGAGAGCCCTCCCCTGCCTCCCCAGCTCTGCTCCCATGGGTGCAGCAGGGCACCCATCGGCAGCTCGCTGCCCCTCGAGGGAAGTGCTTCCCTGTCTGCCACCAGACGTCTGCTCTTCAAGCATAACCATGAACCTCACATCTCCTCTGCGTCACGGTCTGAAAGGCAAATGCAGCCGTTTAACCGGCGGGGGGGGGGGGGGGCCCACACCTCCACACCAGCCCAGGCTGCAGGAAGGGCTGCTGGCCGGGAAGCTGCCTTGTGCCTCACATGGCGGAAACTGACCACGGAGCGTGAAGCCGCAGCCAAGGGCCTGGGGTCGGCACGTGGGCTGAAGCTGTTTTCTTTGAGTAACTATCAAGTCCAGCTCAGCACGGCCTCTTCGGAGCCTGCTGTGTCTCCTTGAGGACGAGCTAACCTCCTCTGACTGTTTGGAGCATCAGACCCAGGTGTGGATCGTGAACACCTGGGGTGGCCCAGGCGCCCAGGCATCGCTTGGCAGCTATTTTGGAAAAGCCACAGAGACTTGATTTTGCTATAGGAAAAACACAGTGCATCTGAGAAAAAGAGGACTTGGTTCATACATTAGGCCACGTAGCTGGGAAGCTCTGGACTGTTGCACACCCCGCTTCTCGCAGAGGTGGAAGCATGAGTGCACAGGTGAGTGTGCAGTCGCAGCAAGGCAAAGAAAATGGTTAACTAAACACAGAAAGCACTAGTCTGATCTGAAGGGATTCTGATAAACCCACGCACAATTGGATTCTGTGTTTTAATTCAGTACAAGGATGGAGATATGTAGAATCCAGACTCCACCGACCCTCAGGGTCACATGTGATGGTTAATTTCAAGTGTCAGCTCGACTAGGCCATAGTACCCAGTGTTTGGTCCAAAAGCAATCTAGATGTTGCTGCGAAGGTATTTATTTTACATGGGATTAAATCAGTAGGCTCAGAATAAAGCAGATGACCCTCCACAATGTGGGTGGGCCTTGTGCAATCAGGTGAAGGCCATAAGAGGAAAAAGTCTGAAGTGTCCTGTAGGAGAAGGAATTCTGCTTCCAGAAGGCCTTGGGGTATGAGCTGAAACATCTCTGGGTATCCAAGCATGAGATGCACGAGCACACACACACACACACACACACACACACACACATAAACACACATATTATTTTTCTCTCTAGAGAACTCAGACTAATTCATCATAACTCCCAAGTTCCTACCTGCACAGCATGGAATTCAAGGTCTCTTGTCCAGGTGTCCAGGGAGGCCTGTGAAAAGCAACATTTTCAACAATTTGAGAAGCTGTACCTGCTATTTATTTCACCTAAACTCTCTCCCCTACCACTTGCAGCTCTGGGTTTGAGAATGACTGGTTCAGTGTTTAGAGGCCAGAAACCAGACTACTAAACCATCATGCAAGCCGGCAGCCAATGTCCAAATTCATGCACTGCAGAGATTTTCTAGGTGAGTTTTTTATTCAAGTCTAAGACACAGTAACGGAGGAATCTCTCAAGTGAGTGAGCCACTCAATCGATGCGTTCTCTCCAAGAGCAAAAACATGCATGAGAGCTGCACCCGGATCAAGATACAGGACCCAGCTGGCCCCGCCTGAGTCCTCTCCCAGTCCCCAAAGGGCACTAACTACCCTTCTCATTTCCAACAGCACTGATTGTCTAATCTGATTTCAAACTAGTTGTACCAGTTGCGTTGATGTGAAATAAGACACAGAGTGAACATTTTAGTATTTTACCTTCTAGCTTACTGCCCCTCCTGTGGTGGAATTGTCTTCCCCGCAAACTGGTACGTGGGGAGTCCTAACCGCCAGGAGCTCAGAATGTGAGCTTCTTTGAAGACAGGGTCAGGACAGGCCTATGGTGTCCCCTTTGATGCTTTTGGTGGGAGGAGGGAGGGAGGGTGTGGAAAGCTCCCTCTCCTTTGCCTTTGGGGAGGGAGCCTGTTGGTGTTGCCTTTGCAGAGGTAACCCAGCACTCAAGCAGCGGGTCTGGGGTTCTCATAAAAGGGGGAAACTGGGCACAGAGGCCACAGCCAGACAAGGCCACAGGAAGACACAGGCAGAGATGAGGGTGCTACTTCCTTCTATAAGCCATGGAACGACGCCCAAAGATGTCAGCAGCCAGCACTAGCCAGGAGGCAGGGGCCACGGTGGGGACAGCTTCTCCTCCTCAGCCCGTGGAGGGAAGCAACCTTGGTCTCGGACTTCCGGCCCCCAGAACTGAGAGTCCGTAAAATGGCTGCTGTTTAGGGCCCCCCAGCCCCGACCCCCCCACGTGTGGCGCTTTGCTCCGGCGGCTGGCAGACCGACGCGGTCCCTCCAGCACCTTCGCACAGCTGTCCTCCGAGCCTGCCCACGTTACCCTGCGCTGCACAGAAGCCCTCCCCGCTCTATTTTCCATGGCTCTACAAATTAACTTTTTTTTTTTTTTAATTTTAACAAAAATGGCCTCTGGCTCTAGGTGGCTTTAATANGAGACACGTGTCCCACTTTTACAGACATACCTGCCACCTTTTAAAGGCAGAGGACGTGGTAAAGTCGTACAATAACAGCACTGGATTCCCGAGGGGGAGGTTTTTGCAACTTAATTCGGCTGCTTTGTCTCGGAGGAGAGAAAGAACTGGGACTCGGAACGGCAAAGAGGCCACGCTCGGTCCCAGCGCGGGGACACGGCCCCGAGCCACTCCCCAGCCAGCCTGCGGGTGACCTGAAACCCAACCACCCCCTACAGCTTCCCCCGGACCAGCCAACGGCAACTGGAGAGGGGCCCACGGACACTCTGAGTGGGCTTTACTTCGAAAACCTGGGCCCTTTCGGATCCTCCTAACACTCTTCCTAGCTGGCCCTATTCCACTCTCTAGGTTCCAGCGGAGCCTAGTAATAGCCTGTAATTTAATTAGCACAAGTATCACTGCCGTTTGGAGGAAACAAATGGATCACAAAAAACTTAAATGCTCTCTTCCCATTAGTGTTCCTATTTAAACCCTAACCATTAAATATTTCAACGAATGTTTGAAATGCTCGCCATGTGTTTTCAGGCCAAATGAGATAATCATCCGAGAAAAATAATCGGGGTGAAAGAAAAGGCCCCTTTCCCATCACAGATGCTTTTGAAACAAACAAGCGTGGGGGTCAGGTTCAAGGGCATCCAAGGATGTGGGTGTCGGTGAAGTGGAGCAGAGGCCACGTAGGGCACACAGGCGGGACACTAGGTACATCTGTTCGCCTTGTTACTTGAGGCTCTAAAGAGTCAAATGCAGCCTCAGAGGCAAGGGAGCCTAACCGTGAATTCTGCGTCCTCTGCACCCCAGCCGAGGTGATAGCCCTCCAAGCACGTGACCATGACACGACCCTCCCTGCTTGAGGGCACGGTCATCTGTAAGGATAACATGACTTACACGCCACGCCCCAGGCGTTCCCTTGCTTCGGTCAAGCTATGTGTGCTTCCTGGACCATTCCGCCTTCCCCCCTTGGGGATGCTATTCTACCCGAGACCCCAGGAAAGGGCCACTTGATTCTTTCCTTTGTTCATTTAGCAGATGCCAGGCATGGTGTAGACTCGAGGGATACTGTGAGAAGCAGAAGGGACACAGTCCCTGCTCTCATAGCACTCACACTCCAGAGCAGGAGAAAGATGTGAGTCCAACACTCCCTGAGCAAACAGAACGTGCAAATGGGGCAAACCCCGGGATGCAGAATGCGGGGGCAGGGTGAGTAACAGTCTGTGCTGGAAAGATGTGATCTGATGGCAAAGGTCAGAACATGGCAGGTGACGGGGAAGAAATGACCCCGCCTTGGAATCTAAAGACATAAGATAGCAATCAGCAAAGAGAGGTGAGGGGAACATTCTGGAAGAGGGGGAAGGGTGTGCATGGCATTGGGATCCAAGAGAGCACAGAAGTCTGGAGGCCCATAGGACTGAGCACAGAGCGAGAAGCAGGGCTGCGCATGTGGGCCTGGGGGACGAGGCTGGAGAGGCCAGCAGACCACAGTCTCATCTGTGACACGGTGGACACGTCACCGATTGTGCCTCCCAGGTTAAGGAGGCACTCCTGGCATGCAGCAGGTGCTCAGGAAACATTTGCTGATTGAAGCAGGGAAGTGGCATGATCCCCTCCGAGTGCGGACTGCCCAGCTCTGGCTGGTGGGCCCGGCATTCCCAGAGAAGGGGAAGGCCAGTTAGGGCTGGGCACACATCCAGGCGAGGGTGCGGCCACAACTAAGAACCACAGCCTAACAACTGAGAGACAGTGGCTCAGCTGTAAACCATTGCTTTGGGGGCCTAGTTAAGTATTTGTCTTTTGTTCCTTTCATGTCCCACAAGAATTGGTTTCCTTTCCACTTTGCTCTCAAAATGGAAACTCACTCTTCCTAAGCGATCCTGGATTTTGCTTTCAGGGGTCACTCACCTCATAGGGCTCCTTGCCGGGCCTGCACTTCTCTATCTGGTAGAGCTGGGTCTTGTAGCAAATGCGGTCCTGGATGTCAGATTTCTATCACAGAAGAAAGGGGTGGGGGGATAGCATGGCTTAACTCACAGGAAATAGAAATGTCCATTAAGCAGTCATGAATTTTTAAACCAGCACTTGGCTGGGAAAGCGCCGAACATGGCTGGCAGGCCAGTTAATTGTGACGCACGGCCTCTCCGGAGGATGGCCCATGGGCAAGATGCAGCCAGGGGAGGGTCCCGGACCCAGAGTCAGACAACCTACTTCTGCTGTGGCTTTGCCAGGCCAGGGCCAGGTGACCCTGGCACGTCACTGCTCCTCGCTGGTCTCAGCAATTACGTCTGTACAATGAAAACTACTCGAAGATGGGAAAGCGGAATCCAGATACGTGAGCTAGAAAGAATAACTTATTTTATTGAACTACCGAACAGGACTTATTTGTTTATTGAGAGACAGCCCGGATCCCTGCCCAGTGAGCCACAGGAACTCAGAATACAGCTTACAGATGACAGAAAGCTGTATCCAGGATGGTCTAGGTCCTGTGTGGAGCCACGTGAATTAAATGACTAATGAATTTACCAACCAGCACGTATCCACGGAACGGCCTTACAGGCTCTCCAACACAGAATCCATGCTTCATGGTTTTAGAAAACAAGAATCAAGAGAGAAAGGGAGAAATGACCAATAGTTAAGGTATGTCTTTTACTTATAAGTTCACTAGTTTCCGTCTTAGGATTATACATGGGTTGTTAGTCACTGATTGATGAGATTAATGTCTGGGACAGTGTGCGCGGTGCAATTAAATTAGCCATGTGTGGAAATTGCGGAGCGGAACAGCTGTAGCTGTCTGCGGGGATTAATTCACTCTAGTTAAAAGCAGCCACTCGCCACTCGCCCACACCCTGGTTCTCAAGACCAGGTTATGTCCTAGGTTGTAAGGGTTAAGTGCGAAACAGACACGATAAAATAAACTTCTCCAGCTCAAACTACTATGTGAGCTGAGTTTCCGGCAGACGTTTTCAGTAGACAAAGCCCTGCTCAGCTTTGCAATATTCGCATACAGCCTCGATGCCGGGGCCGGGCCAGGCAGAGCAGGGGCGGGGGCGGGTACAGAAACCAGCAGATGGCAAGAAACAAAGATGGATTAAGACACAGTCTAAGAGCTTCAGTGATTGTTCAGGAAGAGTGTGAGTAAACAATGATCGTATCTGTAGATGTGGAGGTAGAACAGAGGAAAGAAGGTATTTAAAAAAAAATTTTTAATGTCTATTTTTGAGAAAGACAGAGTGAGTGGGGGCCGGGGGGGGGGGACAGAGAGAGAGGGAGACACAGAATCCAAAGCAGGCTCCAGGCTCTGAGCTGTCAGCACAGAGCCCAATGCGGAGCTTGAACCCACAAGCTGTGAGATCATGACCTGAGCTGAAGTCACATGCTCAACTGTCTGAGCCACCCAGGCGTCCCAAGAAAGAAGTATTTTAAAAACTAAAGTCTCTGGGGGTGCCTGGCTGGCTCAGTTGGTGGAATGTGTGGCTCTTGATCTCAGGGTTGTAAGTTCGGGCCCCGCATTGGCTATGGAGATCACTTAAAAACAAAATCTTTATGTGGAGAAACGGGCACCCTCCTACACTGTTGGTGGGAATGTAAACTGGTACAGCCCCTCTGGAAAACAGTGTGGAGGTTCCTCAGGAAACTAACAATAGAACTCCCGTATGACCCAGCAATAGCACTGCTAGGAATTTACCCAAGGGATACAGAAATGCTGATGCATAGGAGCACATGTACCCCAATGTTCATAGCAGCACTCTCCACAATAGCTAAAACATGGAAAGAGCCTAAGTGTCCATCAACAGATGAATGGATCAAGAAGATGTGGTTTATCTACACCATGGAATACTACATGGCAATGAGAAACAATGAAATCTGGCCATGTGTAGCAACATGGATGGACCTTGAGGGTGTTATGCTGAGCGAAATAAGTCAGGCAGAGAAGGACAAATATCATATGTTTGCACGTATAGGAGGATTAGGAGGAACTTGACGGAGGAACAAGGGGGAGAAGAAGGGCGGAAATGGTGGGGGAAAGGGAGAGAAGCAAACCATGAGAGACTCTTGAATGCTGACAAAAACTGAGGACTGATGGATGTGGGGGGAGGGGGGGATGGGCATGGAGGAGGACACTTGTGGGGATAAGCACTGAGTGTTATGTGGAAACTAATTTGACAATAAACTATTAAAAAAAAATCTTTAAAAAAGCAAAACAAAACAAAACAAAAAAGCCCCTAAAGTGCTTGCATCTTACAGATCAGCATTCAAAGAAGTTCTGCCAAAAGAATGTTTGAATTGGCTAGCTTGCTTGGGAAAGTAGTAACTTATCCTTTAAACGTGAAATTGTGAATTTTAGAGTCAGTTTCATGGAGGCACTTTTTAAAAACTAATTTTTGAGTAACAGTCATCATTTGAAAAAAAATCAGTGTGTGGATCCTCTTTCCTTCCCAGTTGACAGCTATTTAAATTCTTAACTACTGTTTTCTACTACAGTGGTCCCCAAATGGTGTGATCTTGAACCCATAGGAGTGGAAAAGGTATGGGAAGGCACCTACAATATATGCATATTTATTTATAAATTATGAGCATGTACCTCTGTAGTAGTATATTATGTACATTATAAAACATATAACCAAATAGGAATTTAAAAGGATGAGAAAGAAACAGGGGCATGTGGCCTTGTAAAAGGGAAATGAGAAGTAGCTTCAAGTCCAATTATCTTTTAAGTTAATCATCACGGGGGAACAGAGAACCTGGGCATGGTACAAGAGATTTTCTTTTTTTTTTCTTTAAAATTTTTTTAATACTTATTTTTGAGACAGAGAGAGAGAGAGCCAAACGTGGGGCTCGAACCCACGAACTGTGAGATCATGACCTGAGCCAAAGTCGGACGCTCAACCGACTGAGCCACCCAGGTGCCCCTGTACAAGCGATTTTCTTAATCATTCCTCAGAACAAAATGATATAAAAAATATACTGTGTCAAAAGGCCTGTCTTTTTGGCCTCAACTTCTCTCCCGCAGCAGCTCTCCTGTGGCCATGACCCCATCGCTAACATCCAGTCTCAAAGCCGCATATTCGTCCCCATCAGAAGTGTCACCCCAGCACTGCTTACACGGCACATGCATTTCCCATTCCCTCCCTCCCCCGCATAAAACACTGATGTTATTTTTTAGAGCCTTTTACTGATGAGAATGATCCTTCTCGGGTACATTTTTCTGTTGGTATTTCACCCAAAAGGTACTTCTGTGGATAATTTCCCCTTGAGCAAAATCTAGCAAATTTCCGAAGCTGAGTCAGCTTAGAAACATCTGCACTCTCATCCAACCATTCAACAAACCTCCCGATGAGCTTCTCCGTCTATTCAGCAATGTTTTGTAGACCTCTCCCAAATCTGTTTGTGAAAGAGACACACTCTGACCATCTCGTCTTCTGGGCCTTACTGTGTGGCCATTTCTGCCAGGCAGGGAGAATATCGTTTCCCCAGGTGTAGGTGGGTTATCATTTTTAGCTCTAACATAGAAACCTCACAAAAAGTTTCTACACCTATTGTTTAGTGGAATTTTGTGAGATGCCGGTTGGCTCTCACATGACTTTCAAGAGTACTGAAAAAGCTCTAGAAGTTCTTAATGTTCTGTTTTCTAAATGTGTTCCTAACAGTGACGGCCCCATACCATCACACAGGTATGTATACACAGGGTGACCGTCACCCTTCATGACCATGGACCTGAAATCAAATTTCCGGGCGTGCCTGTGTGGCTTTGTCGGTTAGGCGTCCAACTTTCACTTAGGTCATGATCTCGCGGTTCGTGGGTTCGAGCCCCGCATCGGGCTCTGTGCTGACTGCCAGTTCAGAGCCTGGAGCCTATTTCAGAGTCTGTGTCTCCCTCTCTCTCTGACCCTCCCCTGCTCACGCTGTCTCTCTCTCTCTCTCCTAGAAATAAATAAAAATATTAAAAAAAAAAAAAAATTTCCGACGGGCTTCCAGACAAGTCTCAATTTCATTAACAGGCTGGCCTCCCGTCAGAACTGGTCAGTCTCCTCTACTCTGAGTGGGAGAAACAGGGGTGGTATGCAGAACCAAGCTGCCTTTGATCCAATTTTCTTTGAAGAATTTGTAAGTAGAGAGAGAGGATTTAGTCAAAAGTAGATACCAAAGCATGTCAATTCCTTCCCTAGGCACATATGAACTCTTGTGGTGGAAGACCAAAGGCGACCAACACATGAGGGTACCACCATCCACCCCACCCGAGGGTGCGAGACTCCCACTGCGTCTCCCATGGGGCACAGGATACCTGTTACACTGTCACCCGGACTGAAGGCACCAAGGTCAAGCCAGTAAAGCTCAATTTCATTTTCACCTTCGGGAGAAGTAACTATAAAAAATGCCTTCCTCATAAATCCTGCTTTCGAGATCAATGCCCGAGAGGCACTGCTCCTCAACTTTTATGACCACAGAAACCCCAATGCCTTTAACATGGGAACCCAAGGAGCTGTAGACAGAAAAGGCAACAGAGAAACGAAAAAGAAAAGAGGCTTGACTCTCTCACAGTGCCGCCCAGGGCTTAACTCTGGGGGAGGATATTTGAAAAACACCTCAGATAAAAAGCTTGAGCTACCTGAGAAGCAGGTTTTGCTACTATTTTATCCCACATTCAGAAACTCTGCCTCCCATTAGTTCAAATTAACAGCTTAGATCAAGTGTCAACAACTGAGAAACACTCTGGGTGTAAGGAGAGCTCCTTTTTCCATGGGGAGCCGAGAAAACCTCCACTAGGGCCCCACTCACCCCGGACAAATAGCGCTCGAGTTTCTTGTTTAAGAGGAAGTAGATGGCGAGGATGTGGCAGGCGCGGTTGGAGAGCACAGTGTTGATCACGTCACTGTTCTTGTAGCCCAGCTTCTCTGTCATGTGAAGGACCACACTTGGGCTCAGGTCCTCCAGGGAAATCCTGCACAGCAGAGAGAGAAGCCGTCACCTCACCACCACCACCAAGAGGCTCTGGATCCTCCTTGGTCGGGTCACAAACATGGCGGCACAAAGCACAGCCCCCCTCCTTACCCCAGGCCCTTGGGGACAGTCATACCCACTCATTCATTCATTAACTCACTCATTCTTTGGGTTGACTTTTTGGGATGAAGGATTTCACACAGTAAAGTAGAAGGGAAGAGTGTAAATACCTTTTGTGTACCTAACACCAGAATATACTGCTGTTAACACTTTGCCATATTTTCATTTATTTATTTCTTTGTTTACTTATTGCTCAAGTATTTTGAATCACACACACCATGACGCTTCATTCCTCAACACCCCAGGGTGCACCCTTAAGATCCAAGGACATCTGCAGAATCACAATGCCATCCACGCACCCAACGGAACTTTAATAATTTCTTAGTATTCTCTAATGCCTGGATTATGTTAATATGTCCCCAAGTGTCTCTAAATTTGCTTACAAACTGGCATTGTTTTCTAAAACTGTACTTCTTGGACACAGGTGGAGCCCACACTCGATTTGGGTGTAAGCTGGGTTAGGAAAGGAGCACATTCAGGAGCCAGTGTAGATTGTGTTTCAAGAAACAGTGTGAGCTCCCACGCTCACAAATAGGAGTTTGGGGCTCGGTTGTTAAATAGGGTCCTCCCAGAGGACAGATTAAAGCTTCTTCACAGGAATATTATGAAGATAAACTCCTTAGGAAGAAATGAATGCCAGGCATTCGTTCATCTACTCATTCAACAAGCCCCTATCTCATGCAGTCTACATTCCGGTGGGAAACAGAGGAAATAAATGCATTTAGTCTTCCTGACAATCCTATGAATAGGTACTATTATCTTCCCCATTTTACAAGAAGAAACTGAGGCCCACAGCTATGAAGTAACTTGCCCTGGGTCACAGAGGCAGGACGCAGCAGCTCCACAATTCAAAACCCTGGCAGCCCAGCTCAGAGTCTAGATGCTAAACCTCTACACTCACCAGCTCTCAAATAAACAGACACGTCGAATGGCTATGCAGACAGGAAAGGCTGAGGAATACAGAGTGTATGTGTGTTGGTAACTGGTACATCATCAAATAGAACTTTCTAAATCCCTTAAGAGAGATACAAACGGGGCACTCTGAGCAGAAGGCAAGCACATCTGGCCGGAGAGCTCTGTAGCCCACCCCTCACCCCGAAGGGTCTAAAGACATTTTTTTATGGGACCTCAGACCATAACACCCATGACGAGTGGTAAAATATAACGTTTGTTAAAAAAATCATACAATTATGTGAAGTTTGCCAAAGCACTTACTAAGGCACAAGACTCCATTGTTGGAAACTACCCAGCAATGTCTGCGTGGGAGTGGCCCTGCTCCTGGCCAATCAGATGACTGCCCTGTTCCTTGTCCTTGGCCAATCAGACCACAGCCTCATGGCCTTGCCCCTGGCCTATCAGNGTAACACCCACGACGAGTGGTAAAATATAACGTTTGTTAAAAAAAATCATACAATTATGTGAAGTTTGCCAAAGCACTTACTAAGGCACAAGACTCCATTGTTGGAAACTACCCAGCAATGTCTGCGTGGGAGTGGCCCTGCTCCTGGCCAATCAGATGACTGCCCTGTTCCTTGTCCTTGGCCAATCAGACCACAGCCTCATGGCCTTGCCCCTGGCCTATCAGATCAGAGCTACACGAGGTGCCCGTGGCCAATCAGCCCAGCAACATCCTGGAAGCCTGCTCTCTGCCGGGAGCAAACAGGGGAAGGGAGAGCTCTCTAGGAGAAGGGGGGAGGTGAAAGGGGGCAGTAAGCGGGGGCCGGCACTCCCTCTCTGCCCTTCAATTCCACTGTCTTCAGAAATATAGCTCTGCCAAAGACACTGCCGACTCTCTTGTTAGAGAGTACTATTTTTTTTTAATTAGAGAGAAAGCGAGAGCGAGAACAAGGGGGGGTGGGCACATGCACACAGTCTACACGTGGGAACCCAGATAGGGCTCTATCTCACAACCCGGGGATCATGACCTGAGCCGAAATCAAGAGTCAGATGCTCAACCAACCGAGCCACTCAGGTGCCCCTATTTTAAACGTATTCAGTAAGTGGCATGTATATTTGGTATTCTGCAATGTCAGTTATTTAATTTTTATCATCTCCCTCTGTTTGGATAATATAGTCACTAGTCAAACATTCCAGAACACGAGGCATAATTCTAAGTAAATTCGCATTAAATCTCGTGTTGGACCACTCTGGCCCAATTCTTTCCTGGGTTACCAATGACCTCCTTTCCCTCCCACCCATCTGCAGAGCTAACTGGAAGGGTGGGACACTGTCCAGGCCCCAGGAGGGAGAGGGCAGAAGGCAGACAAGGTCACCTCCATAAAAATATCTGCTCTCAGAACAGGGAGGCTAGCCTGGCACACAGCAAAACTGCTGACTGGCTGGCATGAATATAAAAAGCATACTTTTAAAGACATTTTCCTCTTGCTTTTTGGAGATCAACTTGGAGCCCCAAATGACTTAACAAAAGGCTTTACAGAAGAGTGATATAAAACATAACCCTTTATTTTATCTATTTCCCCAAAGTGAAACAGTTTTAACAACGTCTAAAATAATAAAACCTGAGGCTAGGTATGTTGGGAAGCTGTAAAACATACTTTATAATAAAGCCTATATTCCTTTCCCTGATCACATGTTCTTACTCTATTAATCTATGTGCTGGTCAAACCAGAAAAATTACTGTCGGGGCGCCTGGGTGGCTCAGTCAGTTGAGTGTCTGACTTGGGTTCAGGTCATGATCTCATACATAGTTGAGGGTTCAAGCCCCGCATCAGGCTCACTGCTGTCAGCATGGATCTGTCTTTCTGTCCCCATCTCTGCCCATCCCCTGCTTGCACTCTCTCAAAAATAATTAAAAAAGAAAACCTTAAAAAAAAAAATAAAGAACTATCCAAAATGCTTTCTTTTGCCTTACACATTTTTCAAAATAAAGGCTGTAAACAACATCTGCCTCCCCCAAGTTCTGATTTCTGGTTCCAGCACTTTAAAACCCCAACATGAATCTGCCTCGGGGACAAAATGAGGAATGGGCCACAGATAAACAGAAGAACATGAGCTGCTGTTTTCTTTGATACACATGATCTGTGTCTCAACCACTGCCTCGATCCAACTAGTTCAGGTGCAGCCTTTATGCTTCCGACCAAGTCCAAGTGCAAAACTTTCTGATCTGACGAAAAGAGCAGGTGATACTTGGGTTTGAGTTGTAATCCACAAGGGGCCTGTGTACAACCTGCGGAAAAGCTACAGAGTGAGGTGCCACGGAGTGATTCGCTGTGAATGAAGACGCGGCCATCAAGGAGGGAAAGACGGTATTTCTAATACCACCGTTGCTTCCTTCCAATGGCTGCCATGCTGAGTGGATTGATTATACTCATTTAGGCAGTGAGCACATTAGCTTAATGACTCATGTGGCGGTCACCAGTGCCCCCTCCTTTAGCGGACGGCATACCTGTGTGCTGCCATCCTTTGTGAGCACTGGTAATGAGGCACGGCTCCTCGGCTTTACCTTCCATCTCACATGGAGGGTATCTTTCTGGTGTCTGTTTCAGGTATGGGCCAAGGGGAACCAGTGGTGGAAATGAGCTTCAGGTTCCCTTGGTAACCTAAGTAACTAGACTTTGTTTAAATTACGTCTCGTGAGTCAAATGCTAGAATTCTAGATGGCGGCTGAGTGAAACCACCTCAGCCACGGTGTGTGTAAATATGGCGGCATGGATACAGACTCCGCCCAAGGCCTCTTAAGTTCTTCTAGAACTTACTCCCCGAGACAGAGCCCTGACTGCCCATCCTATTTAAAGAGTTCAGCGTGACAGCCTTCCTAAGGTATGGTGGATGTTTCCAGACCTTCCCGGACATCTTGTAAATATCTGTCTCCCTTCCTTGGTGGTCCTTTTGTCCTCATCTGAGCTTCAGCCTAGAGTGAGCAGGTCTGGGACCTGGAATGTGAGTCCCAGTCCTGGCAGGTATTTGTCCTACATGGTCTTCATGTTTGCTCTAAGGGAACCAAGGTGAGGGTCCTCATTCCTTCACTCGGGTCAGTTAACAATATGTCAAATAAGTAGAAAGAAAGTACAAAAAAATGTCTTCCACTTGTTTTCAAATCTATAGTCAGTACAGCTGTGACGGGGACGTGTGGGCCATCACGAGGTGCCCCTCAGCATTTCCTTGCTGTGGATCCCTGCCCGCAAGCCTGCCCCACGGCATTCTCCTCGTGGACGCTGCTACAGCGTGGCCTTCACAGGAAGTGCACAGGGAAACATGGCCTGGAGCGACTGACTTCTTCTACTGCCTTTGCCTCCCACCCCCAACATTCTAAGGCAAGGGACTCGGGGCTGAAATAAACATCAGAGCAGACAAGTGGCCGAGGAGGAGCCTAAGGGGTGGCTTGGAAGGGGAGGGGGTCAGTCCCACTGGACTCTGCAGGCCGGAGAGCTCGTGAACGGGTCTCACACACAAACACAACCACATACACTCACAGACACACACGCTCACAAACACACACACACGCACATACACACAACCAGACAGTCACAGACATGCTCAAACACAGACACACACACACACACACACTCACTCACACACTCAGGCCACAGCGAGCCTAAATGGTCTGTTTGTGTGACGTAGAAAGAGGTGGCACTCGGAGAAGACGGAAGATGTAGACCCCTGGGGCANGGACAGTCACAGACATGCTCAAACACAGACACACACACACTCACTCACACATACTCACTCACACACTCAGGCCACAGCGAGCCTCAATGGTCTGTTTGTGTGACGTAGAAAGAGGTGGCACTCGGAGAAGACGGAAGATGTAGACCCCTGGGGCAAGTCTGACAAGGGGAATGTGGTGCAGATCACAGCTTCCACCCACCCTCTGCTGGGTGCCCCCTGCACACCCACATGGGATGGCCCTGTCTACACTTCCTACTGTGCGCAGAGCGGGGAAAGGGCAGCTTTTCCTTGAGTCATATACAGCTTCCAGTTCACAAGTTTTCAGCGCTCAGAAGACTGCCTCATCTGGCCCAAGAAGAGACCCCTCTGTGTGCACCTGATTACCTGTTGGGATAGGTGACATTACATGGCACTTTGCCCGTATAATTCTCATTAAGCCAGCGATTCGCCAGTGCTTGCTGAATATTGGGCCTCTTCACAGGGTCCGGTTCGAGGAGAGAGCGCAGGAAGTTGATGGCGCCTGTGAAGACATTTGGCAGACACGCACGCACGTTACAGGCTGAACGCAGATGCCCCCGAGACTCAAAGCAGGTGCCCCACCACCGCTCCTGAGTCATTGCCAGCCTTGACCTAGTCCCTGGATCTGCAGGTGCCCCAAGTCCGGAGAGTTTAAGGTATCTGTCCAAGGAATACAGCTGGAGCATGTAAAGCAAGAACCAATTCGGGTCTCTCCCCATGCCCTGCACCTCCCGCCATGGCCTGTGGTCTTAGCTCGCGTTCCATCCCTAAAGGTGATACAGAAAGACGTGCTATTTGCAGGCTTGTAATACAGGGATGGAAGAAAGTAAAGAAAAAACGCTTATCCTCAAAGTGGGTTTTTGAGTTCTCGGAAAGGAACCAGAGAATGAAGGCATTCAAAATTATACCCCCTGTCTTGCCCCTCACCAATTGACACACAGTCTCCTGAGGCCCAGGGAGGTCCTGCTCTCTTTCTGGTCCTTTCTTTTAAAGCCATTTTGTATGGCCATCTACTGAGTCCCCAGACTCTGAACTGACCACGCAGCACCCAAATCAACTATAGCCCACATATATGGGTAGCCAGGCCAGTCAGAGGGCCAGTCTGGGTTATGGTGTAAGTAAACTCTGTAGCTCAATTTTTAAAAAAATTCTGTTTAATGTGTATTTATTTTTGAAGGAGAGAGAGACAGAGTACGGGCAAGGGAGGGCCAGGGACAGATGGAAACCCGGAATCCGAAGCAGGCTCCAGACTCTGAGTTGTCAGCACAGAGCCCGATGCGGGGCTCGAACTCATGACCCGAAGTCAGATGCTTAACTGACTGAGCCACCCAGGCTCTAACACAAATTTTAAATCCCTGGTTTGTGTACCAAGTTCCAGTAAGCACCACACTATAGAACCACATCTACTTGACGGGCCCTTTCCTTCATTTTGTGCGTCCCCTCAAAATGCAGGGGTGCTTAGGCATGCTGTGTTGCCAACATTGTGTTGTTTTTATTTGGCAGCCTACTCAACTTCGCTGTAGTCACGACAGTTCGGCTGAGCGTGGTACGTAAGAAAAGGGTATGAGAATCGACAGATGAACTAGAAGATCCCTACAACCCCCTTCTCCTCCATCTCACACAGAAGCCAAAGTGATTTTTTCAAATGCCCTGGGTCTCCTTTCATTAAATGAGTATTTACAAAGCCCTGAGGTCCAGCCAGGCATGAGGAATAGGAGGCTGGTGCATCTCTAAGGAGGTATTTCCATCCTTTAAGATCATAATAATGGAGACAACTACATGACCTGGAAAAAATATGTGAATAATGCACAGGAAGGTCGCAGGCTCCAAAACTGCGAGCCTGAGAATATACATGAACACACTTGGACAAAGAATGCCAAGGACCGACTACTTCCAAATGAAGGTGGCCTGTATTGCTTGAGTTGTGGGACTGTGATTTTGTTTTCATTCTGTACTGCTTATCTTACAGAGCACTGTCATATCATTTTGGCACTATAAAAAATATTCTTGGGGTGCCTGCGTGGCTCAGTAGGTTAAGCATCTGACTTTGGCTCACGTCATGATCTCGCAGCTCGTGGTTTTGAGCCCCATGTCGGGCTCTGTGCTGACAGCTCGGAGCCTGGAGCCTGCTTTTGATTTGTGTCTCCCTCTCTCTCTGCCCCTCCCCACTCATGCTCTCTCGCTCTCAAAAATAAAAACATTAAAAATAATTTTTAATAACATTCTTTTATGTAGCTTTGCACATGATATCCAATTTCCAATACACCACGTTAATATTTCCAGAAGACAATCCTTATTTGTTTGGTTTCCAAACTTTTTTATCCTTCTCTCCAAAGCTATCTTTCAATTTTCTAACATAACCTAACCTTACAAAGAAAAGCTGTTAAGAATTCCCACAAACTCACAGGCTTGGGTTGTCATTTCAGTACCGTCCTTAGAAAACCGTGGGGGTTTTCTGTCAACTCATTTTCTGTAGTGTAGATATCAAGCCATCAAAAGAGGGGCTGATGGCGATGCCAGAATCAACCCAAAAGAAACAACTTTAATTGGATCAGGCCACCAGGTGACCCCTCCAATGAGTTCCCACACAGCTGATGTGATCATCAGAAGGTCATTTCTCTTTAAGAATGTAGCAGGTAAAAATAACACGTGTAGACAGTCATGGGGTACATTTAATACTCTTGGAGTTTTATAGCTGGGTCTCCAAATAAAACTTTCCTAAAATGTTCTTCAATGGTCTGAAAAGCAAACAGATGTCCAAAAAAAAAAGAGGTTCTTCTTTTTGGAAACTTTATTCCTCTTCTCTCGATTCCTCTACGTTGCAAGAGTCATCTGGATGCCTAATCAGGGACTTCTATTGATCAAATAAAAAAGATGCAGCCTTAATGAATTGAAATGCGGAGGCTGTGAATGCATGATGTTTCTGAGACATCTCTGTCGCTTACCCTCAAAGGACCCATACAACCCGGGCTACTGCCAGGCTTTTTCCGAGTATGATTAACCAGAAGAGCTAAGAACAGACTGGATGTGCGTTTTTGTTCTATTTTCAGAACTACGCACTCTGCATCTTCACAAACTGCTGATGAGCACAAGTAATTTTAGTTCTAATCTCTACTGATGAATTTTAGTTCTTTGGACATCACAAATGTTGCATTACTCTCTGAAAAGGACTTTTGCAAATATCGTTAGAGTTCTTTGAAAAAGTTTGTGTTGGGGTCTTGAAAATCCCTAGGTTTCATGACCCAAAAGGGATTAAAATTCTCCATTTTCCTGGAAAGCCATGGCAGGCATGGCCAGTCACTGCACCCCGCTCCCTGCCCCCCCGACAGAGAGAGACAAGAGTGTGAGTGGTGGAGGAGCAGGGAGAGAGAGAGAGCCACAGAATGTGAAGCAGGCTCCAGGCTCTGAGCACTCAGCATGGAGCCCGATACGGGGCTCGAAATCATGAACCGTGAGATCATGACCTGAGCCGAAGTCAGATGCTTAACTAACTGAGCCACCCAGGTGCCTCCGCCCCCCATTCTTCTAAGCTAGGAAGCTAGGAATTGGGGTCTCCCTTCAGGCCCAAGGGTAGGGAGGACCCACACAGACAGCCCCCTCTCCATGCTCCACGTCATATGCATACACACTTCTGGTGCAAAGCCTGCTTTCCTCCACGAGGAGTCTGCTTTCCAGAGTCTGGACTGGTTTGTGTAAGCGCCGTGACACTGCCCAGGGAAAAGGCAACAGGACACAGACAGAGCCATCGGACCTTTTGCAGCAGTACAGCCCATCGCCTGCGAGTGGAGTCCCAACCCCACCCAAGTCTCCTTCCTTATCACTTCCTAGGCAGAAGCATCACGAACAAGTATTTGATGACGGTTGAACCTTCTCAAAAATCTTAAACTGGCTTCGGCTCAACCCTTACAAATGCGAATGACTCACCTTCGGCTTCACTTCCATGATTTCATGGTGCAAAACCCTCTTGATCTGAAGTGATTGCTTGGAATGTACGAGTACCATCCATGAGATACAGTGATGTAAAGGTAAACTGTCTGAAAAATGCATAAGCCGTGAAAGGCATTCCTGACTCCGTGATAGGCAAGTGCCAGCAAGCGGAGAGAGACTCTCTAGAAGCAAGAACTGGAAAGATCCCAGAGGCTTAAGTTTTCAAACTACATGGTAGAGGTGAGGGGCCATTCTTTGGAAGCATGCACCATGGACTCACAAGGGCAATAGCACTGTGTTTTTTTCAACTTGGCCAAAATTATCCCAACTGAATCCAATTGTACTATTATACAATACAGACGGAGAGATCATTACAACTATGAGTGATAGGATAATTGAGTTAAAGATGTGCTGTTAAGACGTTTAATGAACCTGGTCTATTTTCAATTTGGGCATCTCAATTTTGACATTATTCAAAACATAAAAACAATAGGTAATCCCCTCAAATCTGGAGGAAGGGGAAGCATCTTATAGCAAATAAAATAAGGAAAGAGAGAGGAAATCCAGGTTTGGGGATGAAGCAGACATAAAATCAAAAACAGAGAGGCCATATAGCCTCATTGAGACTCTGTTTCATCCCTGATACATTGGGAATAAGAGTAGTTAGCTTGCACGGTTGTTATGAGAATAAACGATAACGTACAAAGCACTTAAACTTGTCCATTCCGCTGCTCTGGTTACTGGTAGGCGAGTGTGTTTGGATACAAACAAGCAGTATCATAAATGAAGTTGGGGCAAGCTAGGTGGGAAGGAGAAGAGGTAAACCTGGCAGGGTTTGAAGGGCAAAGGGCTGGAGAAACCGGGGGCTGTCAGAAGGCATGGGAATGATCTCTGAAACTGAAGTCATTCACTGTGTAAACAAAGCTAAGATGACGTGCACTGGCCTGGCAGCGAGCACCCAGCTCCGGGGCCCAGTGCGTCGGGTCAGGTCCCATCCCTGAGCAGCAGGGCAGATCTGTGGGCTGCCTTCCTGCGCCACACGCTCTGCCAACAGAGTAAGCGACCTAGATTCCCTGGGCATCTGTTCTGTGCAAACACTGTGCTTGGTACCTAGCACTGAGCTGTAAAGCCCTGGTCGAGGAGAAATTCTTCTCTATCCCAATATAAAAAAAAAAAAAAAAAAAAAAAAAAAATCTGGAAAAAGTCCAGATTCCCTAATTGGAAAATCAAATAGAGAAATGCAGTTCTTGCTTGTTCGTGCTTGACAAGCCAAGACAACAGAGTCCTGTAGGAATGCGAAGATCTTTAAAAGGCACACACAGAGCTTCAGGCCAAAGTCAGAGCTGTGTGCTCAGAGCAGGAGCTAACCCCAGGGATGCTCATGCAGAACATTTCCATTACGTCTTCTTTGGAATTTCCTCTGGACTAGTTTTTAAACATCTTCAGGGGTGTGGCTTCTACTTCTTTAAGGTAAAGTTAATTTTCACTATCAGCAAACAGTCAGAGGCCAGCCCGCTGAGTCCAGATAATATGACTGGGGTTAAAACAATGCTGGATCTAAAGCAGTTAAGAATGAATTCCTGGGCTGCTCATTGACCGGCCTTGCCTTGCCGAGTAGCCCACCGAGAGAACGATCACAGGCTGGACCATCTGCTCCTCCTCCCCCAGCCTTTGGCTCACACTCATGCCGTTCCACAGATACTTCTGGGTTTCTGCCTTCTAGAAACATAGTAGGGTTGTATTTCCCCATTGGCTTTAGTTGGGTAAAGCCATGTGACATGCTTCAGAAAGTTAGGAGTTGTGAGCAGAACACTGGTGGGAGACTTAATTGCTGATGAGAGGTGTTCTAGACTCCTCTCTTCCTCCACATGGACCAGGTATGTTTGAAATGGTGGCTGCTCCATCAGTCTGGGACCCTGACTGACGAGGATGGGCAGAATCCCTCAACTCTTGAGTCAACTCTCAACAGATCACGTGGTACGAATGAAAAAGAAGTCTTTGTTGTCTTAAGCCACTGAGATCTGGGGGCTATTTCTTACTGTGGCATAACCTGGCTCACCCTGACTAAAACAATGAGAAGCAGTTCTCCAGCCCCTCAGGATCTCACTGGGATTCAACGTGAGCCCTGCCTGCCTTTTCTAGGCAGGAGGGCACAAGAGAGTCTACCCTCCCTAGCAAAGATGAAAGTACAGACCAAATTAGACCATTACATGCAAGAATGCATTTCATGGGGCACCTGGTTGGCTCAGTTGGTTAAGCACCCAACTCTTGATTTCGGCCCAGGTCATGATCTCACAGTTCACAGGTTTAAGCCCCTCATGAGGCTCTGTGCTGACAGCATGGAGCCTGCTTGGGAATCTCTCTCTCTCTCTCTCTCTCTCTCTCTGCCCCTCTCCTGTTCATGAGCTCTCTTTCTCTCTCAAAATGAATAAATAAATAAACAAATAAACAAACAAACTTTTTTTTTTTAGGAAGAGAATGCATTTCAGCTTGGATTCCATTTGGCAAACATAAATTCAAGGTTGGCTTCATGGATGTTTTATAAACTCAAGAGAAAAATGCATAACAGTAGTAAAATTAAATGCATTTTAATGCTTTTAATGTAAAATGTATTTTAAGCATGTATCAAAGTTGAAATTAAATGATTTTTTTTTTCTGGTCACATGCCTTATCTCAGTGAAGCTGAGTTTATTCTACGGAGCCAATTAAATAATTACCAGGGCCAACCTGAAGCCAGGAACTTGACGTGAATTGTGACCCAAACAAAAGAAGAAATTGTGCTAATTTACAGGATCTGAAGCCAAATCTTAATACGACCTGTTTACTGAAATGTGAACCATCTTAAGTTTGAGAATACTTTCCAAACACACCTGATGATTCAGTCTAATCAAGTTACTGAAACTATATATATTTAAACGCTTTTGAACAGGCTCAAACTCTCAAATAGCAAGACAAACCACAGACCATACTTGAATGAATCTAATATTTCTTTCCAGGGAATTGACTAAGGAAAACACAACGGAAATGTGATTATAAAAGCTTTTTTCAAAGTCAACATTACAATATGGTACGTTTCAAAACAATCAAGACTGCATTTCTTTTTCCAAGATCCTTCGAAATGTGTGTTTTGTGCAGAAGGAGGAAGAAGGAAGTTCGGTGTTCAGAATTATAATGGAGAAGAAAGGGACTGAGGTGAGATGAAGGGTTGCTTAGCGATGGGAAACTCAACCACCCTGGAGTCACGGCTTAATCCTAGGAAAAGGCCTAATATCACTTCTGCAAAACATACTACTTCACAGATGGACCAACCCTGGTAGGCGACCAAGTCCCGAAACCAGGAACCCAAGGGCGGCGGGCGCATTACCTGTGGAGAGCTGGGTGGGGAGGGGGTTCATTTCCTTGTCCACCATCTTCTGGTACAAAGCCCTCAGGCTAAAAGGCTCCACCGTGAAAGGCAGGGTCCCAGTCAACATGGCATACATGTTCACGCCTCTGGAAAGAGAGACACCAAAGCATGAGACCAGAATGAGGCCTCCCCCACCCCCCAGGGAAGGGAAGACAGATAGGGCACAGGTTTGGCGAAGCTTCAGCCCTGTGCGCTGCACACTGACCTCAAGAGGCCCTCTTTCTAGAAAACTCAGCACCACACCGAAGCAGCAAAAGTGAAAGGCATGCGTAAAAGCTTGCTTGTAGACTTGGACAATGGCCTATGGCGATCAAAGGAGTCTACCGAACTTCAAAAGCTACCCTCTAAGGAAGGGAAACCACGTTTCCTTCCAGAAGGAAGGAAATCCAGACCAAATAATGCAAAAAATACCAGGAGCATGCTAGGAACCTTGAATGGAAGTCATCTTGCCATTATGTGGTTTTCCAAGGATGGCTTACAAGGTGCAGTCCGGAGGCGGCCAGACAAAAAAAATACAGGGCAAGACCCTGCCACAGAAGGCAAGTCACAGCCTCGCCAGCAGGCCTGGTTGCTTTGCAGCCCTTTGAAATAAAAATCTCATACCCCAAACTGGCCTGTTGCTATTCCCTTGAATTCTGTTTGTGTTTGT
>NW_027529441.1:58435-79026 GCF_008692635.1 Crocuta crocuta
GGTAGTGCTGGGGGAGGGAGAGGTGTCTCCTTCCCGCTCTGACTTTTTATGTCATTGTTCATTGTGAGATTCTGCCACGCCGCCGCCGCCCACTCTGTCAGATGTGGTCGAAATACCTTCTAAATGGGCTTAACTGCTTATATCCGCAGCCAATCCAGTGACATCTTCCTGGAGGACTTTTATTTGCCTGATGTGCAAACCTAATATCATTTTGATGAGATTTCCTGATGGGGATGAAATGCCTGTCTGCCAAGAGGTCTCAAGTGTTCAAAAGTGCCCAAGGGAATATGTTTTAAAAACACGCAATGGGATTTCCAGTCAAAACAAATCCAGTGAGACCGACTGAAATTAAAACCCTTGGGGACCAGTTCTACGGAGGTGCCCCTGAATTACAGGGCCCCAGATCACGACAGGTACAGAGCCCACGGGCTCCAGCTAGAAATCACTCTCAAGTTGCAGACATAACGCTAAGACTGGCTCCTGCCCTGTAACTCACAGCAGAGTGACACAGACACATTTGTAAGCATCTGTCCACAAACATTTGCTGGCAGGCTCCCCAACCCAGGCAGTGGTACGGATGCCGGGAGGGGGTCAACCAGACAAAGCCCTGCCATCTTGAACTGTTGACTTGGACCGTCAACAAGTAACCAAATAACTAAGCGCAACCCTTTCAAGTAGCAATGAATGCAGGGGGGGCGGAGGAAATGAACGCTGCTGCTTCTTCTGACCACAGAGGGTTCAATTAAGGGAGGAAGAAGTCTATACTAAGTACTTGATGGCAGGTGGCCTGCATGGGGGAGTGATGGGTATCTGTGTGTGAGTTTATGTGCCTTTGGGACGGGGACAATAAACTGGGCACAAGAAATGGAGACAAGAATGAAGCGGGCACCCACAGAGCCATGCACGGCGTCTCCCTATGTGTTTGGTGGCACATGTTCCCCAGGACAAGACTGGATGTCAGGTGAGTTAAAGTCCCACAGCCACATAACCGGGGGAGGGGTCGGCTGGTATCAAGTGGATATAAGGGGCTCAAGACGGGGAGCAGGAGCCTGGGGCAGTAAGTCGGCACGCTGCTGGTGGGGTCTGATTGGGAGGAATGGGGGGCCCCAGAGAGAAAGGCTGATAAGCACGAGATCTCTCAAGGAGATGTGCCAAGCCACAAATCTGGAAATCGAGAAGAATGGTGGGACGAGTATCAGNACAACGCTGCCCTGTGGATCCGTTTGAGAGACAGCAGAACAACCCAACTTGGAGGATTCTTGGAGGCCAATAAGAGAGAAAACTAAGGAGTCCACCAAACCCCTGCCAGTTGTAGAGTTTCTGCATCCAAAGGGGTCTTGGACACGTGGCTTTTGTAAATGGGAACTCCCACACACACACACCCCAAAACATCCACAAAGTTGTTATTGGAGGCCTCTGGGCAACTTTCAAGACAAGTCTTTCCGAGCCTAAGTGTCCATCAACAGACGAATGGATCAAGAAGATGTGGTTTATCTACACCATGGAATACTACANCAAGGAAGGCTTCCCAGGACAAAGCCGTGGTCCCTGTCTTCTACGCTCAGGGACCAGACGCGTCTTCTCTGTCCTTGCTCGCTTCTCTGCGCCTCTGTCTTGGTCTAAGGTTCATACCTAAAGCTGAAGAGCCCGGTACTTACACAATATCATTTGCTCCCATAGGTAAATGTTTTCTAATACCCAACCACGCACTGTTTCTCAGACTGAGGTACAAAGGACACATCCTCAGGGGCTCGGCAGTTCTTTTTTTATTTTCTTTTAGTGATTTACTAAAACATCCTGCAAACCTTAACCCAGGCCATTGGATGGCCACCATCTAACCAAGTACATGCCAGATTTCAACCATACAACCAAGTATTCACTTGATTTCGGCGCTTTCTTTTGCATTTGTGTTTACCAACACACCATCTTTGCCAAAATATATTGCTTTCATTGCCATAGGCTAACAAGAAGAGAACAGAAGTGGGCTTCGGGGTGATTGCCAAAGCGCGGTACCTGGCAGGAGAGCAGCATTACCTGGAAATGTTGGATCTGCAAATTCTTGGGCTCCACCCCAGACTCACGGGATCAGAAACTCTGGGGGTGGTGCCCCACAATCTGGGTTTCCCCAAGCCTTCCAGGTGCTTCGGATGCACCGTCAGATCTGAAAGCCACTGGAAGGTGAAAACAGCGGGAGAATTGGGTCATCACACGACAATGCGCTGACCAGCTCGGAGCCCATGCCCGGCAAGAATTACACCCAGACGGCGTGACGCAGTTCAGTTCTCGCAAAGCAGTAGCCACAGCACCTAACTAATGCCGCTGATTTTAATACTTTTTGCATTCATTTAGTCTTGGTTATATTTAACTTTGGAAATTAGTTTTGGGGTTTTGTTTGTACAGGGCCATATATAAAAGGAGTTTAATTTTTTTTTAATATTTTTATTTTTATTTCTAGGAGAGAGAGAGAGAGAGACAGCGTGAGCAGGGGTGGGTCAGAAAGAGAGGGAGACACATACTCTGAAACAGGCTCCAGGCTCTGAGCTGGCAGTCAGCACAGAGCCTGACGCGGGGCTCGAACCCACGAACCGCGAGATCATGACCTAAGCGAAAGTCGGACGCTTAACTGACTAAGCCACCCAGGCACCCCTAAAAGGAGTTTAATTTTACATTCACGTACATTAGGCACAATTTAAATAAAAATAACTTGAGTCAACACCAGGAGGTTACCAAGAATGTTCTTCCTTTACAAGAAGAGTGTGCAACACTTGTTTGAAGACCACTGCCCTACGATCTTTTATATTTCCCTTTATCTTTAGGGGACACAGCCTCCTGTCACCAGGTGCAGTGCATAAAAGAGTGCAGAATGCTATAGAAGGTAAGATGCTATGGTGATGGAGGGGAATCCAACTGAAAAGTTTGGTGAATTGTAATATGTAGCATGAAGCCAGAGCCCCAACTCTAAGACCCTTATGATAGTTTCTTTCTTCGAGGAGTCTTTGAGACATCTTCTTGCCACCAACAGGTTTCAAAGGATGACACTTTGGTCACTGCCTTTCTCCACTATCTGGCTGGGACCACAGATCAAGGTGAGTGCTTGTTTTAAAGATAGTGCCGGTGCGCCTGCAAAGAGTAGTCCCACCGGAACAGAGCAAATGGTTTTGATAACAACTCACTATTTTACCAGACTGGCTACAGGATTTCATTTTGGTTGGCGAAGGGTATCATCAACAAGAACAGTCACAAGTCCTTAAAGAGGACCCCGCTCTCTCATCCACACACCGAGGGGAACAACGGCACCTGCCGCTCAGGCTGTATGAGGGGCAAATGAACGAAGCCACAGAAAGTACTGGATGCTAGGCCGGGCACAGATTCAGCGCCTGATGAATGTGACCTGTTGTTTCATCACAAAACTTTTTTTTTAACGTTTTATTTATTTCTAGAAGAGAGAGAGAGAGACAGCATGAGCAGGGGAGGGTCAGAGAGAGAGGGAGTCACAGACTGAAGCAGGGTCCAGGCTCTGAGCTGGCAGTCAGCGCAGAGCCCGACGCGGGGCTCGAACCCACGAACCGCGAGATCATGACCTAAGCGAAAGTCGGACGTTTAACCGACTAAGCCACCCAGGCGCCCCCCATCACAAAACTTTTAAAAACAACAGGTACGGAGCTACATTTCTATTTGTGTCCCGCTGCCAAATAATAATGGAAATCTACAGTAAGAGGTCTCCAGTCCCCAGAGATTTTAAAGAGGAAACCGGACTGAGCATTTTCATTCCTCTCCCCCTGAGTTTTCATACATGTTTAATATCGGGATAAAGAGAAATCTCATCCCTTTGACATTTGGGAAGCATGTGAGAATACCAAGGGAAAAATGTGGAATGCAGTTTATAAACCTCTGTAATCCTGTAGAATTAGTAGGAGGCTTCAGACAATGCTCAGAATTTCCTGACGTGTCTTTCGAAATATGGTCCAGGGGCTTTCTAACCTCTCCGTGGCAGACATGGAGGCCCCCGCAGCATCACAAATGGTTTTAAGGAAAGAGAAGGAGGAGAGACGGGAATGAAGGACACAACAAAGAAGCACAATCTGGGTTTTTCCGAACAGAAAGCAGCAAGGCTGAGTCATTACTGGGTGACAGAAAACCCAAAGGTCCTGGCCAGTGTGGAGTCACAAGAGCAGGATAAAGTGAATGAAGAACAGCTAGCTTCGGGGATGGGACCCCATGACCTATAAATATGGAATTTGGGGGACTAAGTCGGGAGCCCAGCGGTGGTCCACATCTTCAGTTGGATAATGAGATACTCCCTGGAGGAAAAGCTGGATTGTCACCTATCTTCCAAAGGAGGAGAGACAGAGTCACGGCTCCCTGGAGAAGTCAATCAGCACCTCTAACAAGACACAAGGGACAAAGCAAGTGACAGAGCTGTGCTGGTCCGTGGGGGGTCCGGCTACTGTTCTCACAGGGCTAGTGGGCAGCATTCCTGGGAACTGCCCCGTTTAGGCCAGAGTGAAGCTCGGAGAATCTTTAGCTGACACACCTTGCTTCTATGTGATTCTTCAGGAAAGGAACTGCCTCTAAAAAATTAAAAGTAACTCTTTGCCACGGGCCACCTGGGTGGCTCAGTCAGTTAGGCATCTGGCTCTCAATTTCCACTCAGGTCATGATCTCACAGGTGGTGGGATCGAGCCCCACGTCGGGCTCCACGCTGTCAGTTGAGCCTGCTTAGGGTTCTCTTTCCCTCTGCCTCTCCCCTGCTCCTGTGCACACGCGCTTTCTCTCTCTCCCCTTCTCTCTCTCAAGTAGGTAAATAAACTTTAAGAAATGTTTTTTGACTTTAAAAAAGAATGACTCTGCCTAAAAGCAACAGCTTTCCGTTTTTCAGTATCAACTTTCCATACAATTTCCTATTTAAAGTCTTAAAAGTAGAGTGGGAACAGATCTGTCCATTTGGAACATTTCAAACCTCATGACTGTTCCATTAAATGGCCTGTGTTCCACAAGAAAGTACCTTCCTGTGGATTTCAAGACTTTTTCTTCCTTTTCCTTTCCTCTTTCCCCTCTTCTGGTTCATAAAAGTCTTTTAATGTTTTTTATTTTATTTTTGAGAGAGCAAGTGGGGGAGAGACGGACAGAGGGGGACAGAGGATCTGAAGCAGGCTCTGTGCTGACAGCAGTGAGCCCAATATGGGGCTTGAACTCCTGAACCTCAGTATCATGACGTGAATCGAAGCTGGACACCCGACTAAGCCGTCCAAGTGCCCCTCCCCCACTTCTATTTTAAATCCATAGGCTAGCTACAAAAAAAAAAAAAAGGTCTCAGATTTTATAACTGAAAACTTTGAGGCTAAAGGAAATTTCTCCATTAAGTCAAAAGCCCTAAGCTACCTAAAAGAGGCCATAGGTCTCCTGTTTCTGAATCCTTCACCTGCCATTTTGAGGAGGTATACATGGAGAGAAAATGCTAATTTCCATATTTGACCACTGGGGCCATACCTGATGGAGTCTGGTGGTACTTTTACAACACAAAATCTAAGGGTTGAATGCCTAGGTCTATATGGGGTTAGTAAGGCTGGAAACAAGATGGCTCCCCTCAGCCAACTTGTCTACCCAAAGGGACAGCATTTGGGAGAGAGATTTTTTTCCCACTAAGTGAAAAGAGATTCAGTGAGACTGGGATGGCAGCCTGGGTGGGTTGTGCACAACCTTCCATGAGGCACCAGGTCTTCACAGAAATGTTTCATCCACCTCAGGCACCCCCCAGGAGAGCAAAGAGGAGCTTTGGTTGAAACAATCTGGCATTTCCAACGCTTTGGGGTTAGGACTCTGTTTCCATTTTCCTTACTCTTAGAGATTCACCAAAGTTCTCCAAAGAGCACGGTAACATTCTGAAAATAAAGTTAGTTTTTCTTCTTTTCATTTAAAAAGTACATCTGCATTAGTTGTCTTTTTTTAATTGTCATATATACCACTCTGAGGAAAAGTCAATTAACTACAAAAGGTTCACACCGCAGAATGAATGAACATTTTTGGTTTTGTGTCTAAAATTTCAAAGTTCACTGGAGATCGAGATATTCCCATCATCTTGATTAAAGGTAAGAAGCAGATGGTTTGAGAGATATTCATATATGAAAATGAAGACCTCTGATTTAAGTTCCTCCTAATCCTCCTATATGTGCAAACATATGGTATCTGTCCTTCTCTGCCTGACTTATTTCACTCAGCATAAGAACTTAATGAAAGACCATGGGGGAGAAGAAGGGGAAAAATAGTTGGGGAGGGGAAGGGAGGCAAACCATGAGAGACTCTTGAATGCTGAGAACAAACCGAGGGCTGACGGGAGTGGGAATGAGGGGAAGGGGGGAGATGGGCATGGAGGAGGGCACTTGTGGGGATGAGCACTGGGTGTTATATGGAAACCAAGTTGACAATAAACTATTAAAAAAAGAAGAAGAAAGAAAAAAAGAAGGAAAATGAAGACCACTGAAAATGATGGAAGGGATCCAGGACAGTGTGTACCATTTCCCACTGACACTGGTAATTCTTGATTCACTCCTGGGGAGGAGAGTCCTGGGGGCCCCGTTTGTCAGAATAGCTTTCCTTCTCAAGGTGTCCTTGAGTGGCAAGCTGGTTTTCTTCCGTAGTCAGTCCCAGAAGTCTTGGAGAAAGGCCCCATCCACCCATCAAGGTCCAAACCTCTGAAGACAGAAGTTTGCTTTTGATTTTGGAAGTGAACTTGTCATTCTGTTGTTTCAGAGCGATTAAAAAGGGATGTTTTACAATAACAGTGTCTGACCCAGAAAGAAAATTGGTTCCATCTTTACTTTCTTAAACAGCCTTTTAAATTGTCTTCGGGTTTTCCATTTCCCATTCTGCCAGCGAAGTCGTGCGCAAACAGAAACTTAACCAGTATCTCAGGCACGACACCCCAAAGCAGTGGAAAATTAACCTCTTAAAGATGGCTCGGAAGTTTTTCATCTTCTCCAGGATCCACAATGATAGCGATCAGGTTTTCATACCTTCCAGCCTCTGCATATGCTACTCCCTCTGCACGGAAAGCTTCCTCTCCTCTCCTCCACCTGGCAAACTCTACCTTATGCCTAAGGAGCAGATTCAACCCTCCTCTGATGCCTTCTTGAACTAACCCAGCGAGGCAGCCCTCTGTTCTCTGCACTGTGCCCCCTGACACATTGTTTACAGGTAAGTAGGTGTCTTAGTCAGCTCAGGCCACCATGACAAAATACCACAGATGAGGTGGCTCAACCAACAGACAATCATTTTCTCGCAGTTCTAGAGCCCGGAGTCTGAGACCGGGGTGTTGGCATGGCCAGGGTGTGGTGTCCTCTCTTCCCAGATTTTCAGGTTTTGTTCTCACTGTAGAAGAGCAATAAGCTCTCTGAAGTTTCTCTTTATGAGCACACTTAACCCAGTTATGCGGGCTCTACCCTCATGACCTCTCAAAGGCTCCACTTCCAATTTCATCACATTAACAAATTAGGGCTTCAACATACAGATTTAGGGGGAGATACAGTTCAGTCTGTAGCAGTAGATAAGTGTGTTGGATTGCAAAAAAAGACAAAAACAAAACAAAGCCCACAAATTGCCTGCCACTCTCCCCAACACGGTGAAATCTCTCTCTCCTCTTGATTCTGGGTTGGCCATGCAGCCTACTTTGCCCAATGAAAGGTTAGTAAATGCGACACAGAAGCTTCTTGAAAAGTGCTTATGCACTAGGGCTTGCCTCTTACTCCTGGGGACATCGTCCACCATGGAGGGAATGAAATTCTGTAGATTTTGTGGTTTTCTTTGTTTCTGGTTTTCATGCAGCCAGTAACATATTACCTACAAGTAACAACAACGATTGAGGATTTGGCTTTACAGTCAAACCATATGGTGCTCTCTGCTGGGAGGCTGAGGGAGGCTGACACTCTGTGGGGTCAGGGATGACCAAGAATTCGGTTAGTCTACCTGATTTGTCTATTAGCGAACTTGATTCAGAAAAGAGATTCTTCCTTACTGGGAAGGAGAATGGCTCTTGGATCTGGAGTGGTGAGTTTTTTACTCTTCAGTTTACTTTTGACCTTGTCTGAGATTTCAGAACTTAAGCAACAGAAATTGATGTTCTCACAGTTCTGGAAGCTCAAAGTCTGGATGATGAGAGTGTCAGCAAGGCTGGTTCTTTCTCAGGGCTGTGAGGGTAGATCCGCTCCATGCTGCTCCCGGAGCTTCCGAAGGCGGTTGGCAGTCTGGTGTTCCTTGGCTCGTAGATGCATCACTATGGTCTCTGCCTTCAGCCTCACATGGCATTCTCCCTATGTCTCTCTGTGTGCAAATTTCCCCCCATTATAAAGACGTCTGCCATACTGGATTTCACGACATCGTTTTCACTTGATTATGTCTATAAAGATCTTCTCTCCAAATAACATCACCTTCTGACACACTGGGGGTTAGGACTCCAGCATATCTTTTGGGAGGGGAGCACAATACAATCTGTGCCATTTGGTTACCCACCTGCTTAGAATTTTCCTGTGGTCTCTCACTCCTTTACGGCAAAACCGAAACTCTTTCCCTCACTTCCCCACCCCATGCCCTTCCCACATCCTGTTCCCTGTGACCAGGACCTTCCTCCCTAACGCCTCCTTCTCTCCAGAGTTCAGCCCTTCTCATCTTAGGGATTTAGCTTTGAGGTTTCCTGGGCTAGAGGCCACCCCCATCTCATTCGCTACCTCCCACCCACTTCTCCATAGCAGTTACCACACCCAGCTTATAGCTTTTGTAAAAACTGTCTGCCCCACTAGAATGTAAACTCCACAATAAGAAGCACAACACAGAAGCAGAAGCAGTAGAGGGTGACGATTTAAGGCAAACTCTAGAGTCAAGCTACCTCAGTCAAATCCTGGCTCTATACCTTTGGCAGGGCTACTTGGTCAAGTGCCTAAGACTTCATGCCTCAATTTCCTCATCTGTAAAGTGGGATAGAGAGCATTCCCCAGAAGGATTGTTAGATAAGATGAGCTCACACTTGCAAAGCCCTCGGAATACTGCTTGTCACTCAGTTGGAGGGACATGAGCGTTAATAATAATCCTTGTATGAGGAGGGACTGACCAAGGCCATTTTACTCACCCCTGCGCACTCAGAATTCAGCACAGTGCCTGGCTCAACAGATATTTGCCAAATGAACAAATTTCTGGTAAGCTCTATGTTGCTCACATAACTTCCTTTTTGTTTTTTAAGCTTTATCAGCAGCTTCTAAAAGGGGCCTAACTTATGCCATCCCTATGAATGAGGCTTGTGTCATGTGGTCTCCACCCCTAGAGAATGTCCCAGGGTCAGCCATCCCAGACTTGCTCTGGGGAAACCTCGTTTTTAAGAATAAAACATGGGGGAGCCTGGGTGGCTCAGTCAGTTAAGCATCCGACTTCGGCTCAGGTCACGATCTCACAGTATGTGAGTTCGAACCTCGCGTTGGGGTTCTGACAGCTCAGAGCCCGGAGCCTACTTTGGATTCTGTGCCTCCCTCTCTCTCTCTGCCCCTCCCCAACTCGTGTTCTGTCTCTCTCAAAAATAAACGTATATTAAAAATAATAATAAAATGTGGTTCTTCGTGGCTAAACAAGGGTGAGAGTCTCCACCTCAGCTCCCCACCACAGAGCACTGAAACACGGACTCATGAGCTCACAGCTGCTGGTCTTAGGTGCTGGTCTATGTAGAGACCCCACGTCGGCCTCCAGAGCTGTGCCGCAAGCGACTCAAAGACCAGCATCCACGGGGTACGTTACTGTTTATCAAGGACTTTCCCAGACGTCACTCTATGGCACCAGAACTAAGAACGAGGCCTGATTAGAGCTTTTCAGGAGACCTTAAGCTGCATATCACCTTCTTGGGGGGGGGTGGGGAAAGCAACTAAGGTGAGGTTAGCAAAGAAACGTCCAGCTGCTCCAGACAGTTCACCCCCGACGCAGCCAGGGTGGAGGAGGGCAGGGAGTGCTTTAGGTCACCTCCCTCCCTCCTAGCATCCCCTCCATTCCTTCCTCTGATGCCACCATTGTTTCCGAGTAGAGTCACTGCTTCTGGCTGATGGATAGGGACCCGAAACAGGTGGAAGCAGACCAGGTCCCTAGACCCTAATCATGGGGTCCCGAGACTGAGAAACAGCACCCGTGGTCGCTACAGGTGGATTCCTTTCCCAGGTCAAGGGACGTGGTAGGAGGGGCAGGAACAGAGTCTGAGCTTACACTTGACCTCACACAGGGCTGCCCTTTGCAGCAGATGCTTTTCAGCCCCCCTGGGATTTCCCCAGACAGGAGACACGATTTGTTCCCAGCCTACGGTCAGCGCGAAGGGACAAGACATCCCGTGCAGGCGACGTGGGCCAGGGAGCTCCCCTCCTGCTCTGACAGTTCTCCAGCTTCCCTCCTTCTACTGACGCTTCTGGACTGTGAGGAGCCGCCGGCTTCCCCAGGCATGGAGTAGAAAGGTCCCCCTTCAAAGGCTGAGCCTCGTCGCCATGACAACTCGTGATGACTCTTCTCCTTCAGTCTCCGGGAGAGCAGGACACCGGGCGTAAACTGTCACCTGCTGCCCAACCGCCGGCTTCTCTTCCCCGTTGGTCATGATGCCTCAGAACTTCCTGGTCTTTCCGGCTCCCTATTCTGCACACCCTTTATCGTGCAAGTACACAACCCATGCCTTGTACAATGATCAATTTAGCGTAAGTGAGTTCCCTACCTAATGAGGAGAGAAAGTGATTACAGACTCACACGTGTATACTCATCCATTCATAAATATTTACCAAGGGCGGAGTATGTTCCAGATGCGTGTGAAAATTCTTAAGCACTAAAGGGACCAAGAATGGATTCCATCTCAAGTGCAGACTCTGATTCACTGGCAGTGAGTCCTGACAGCCGTGAGGAGAAGGATTCTGAGGCCCTTTATTCTGGGCACAGAATAGAGAGTCTGTGACATTGCGATGGTGGCCAAATGACCCAGTGTACCTCGAAGAGAAGGCTTCCTCTGCCAGGGTTTCCCANTTTTGAGAGGTCAGGAAAGTAACCGGGAGCTTCAGCGTGAAAAGCCCTGAGTGCAAAGTCCATGCCCACTGCCTCCACACTCACCACCGGGCCTCTCTCTGTCCAGGTCATATGAACTTGGAGCCCTTGGCCCACCCAGGATTGGAAGCGACCCACCCACTGCCTTGTGGTGAGCTGTGCCCAGAGTCCAGGGGATTCTGCTGTCCTGAGAATCTCATGCCAGGCTCTGGTTCCCCTCACCTCCAACTGGAGCCTCCTGAACTGCCTTTACTTCTAGAACCTTGTACTGGGTCACATTCTTCCGTTTGCCCCTGACCCTGTAGCTTCTGTTCTCCAGGATGAAATGCCCGTCCCTCCCTCCCTTACCCTCCTTCCTTTCCTTCCTTTCCCTGGCCTGGGCTCTGGGCCATCAGCCCACAGGGCAGCCGGTTCCGGTAGGTGGGCTGTGACTGCAGGGTGAGCACCAGGGAAACAGGGAGCAGGAAACCCATAGACACCAGAGGCTCCAAGCCAGCCTGAGAGAGGCCGGGAGGGCTGCCCAGGGGAAGTGGCACCCCAAAAAAGAAGAGGGAAAGAAAATGAGGACAGGACCAGAAAGAAGAATTCCTGGTTGAAGGAACAGTGCACACAAGAACAGGAAACGATGTGGAGTTAGCTAGAGAATAGATGGGGAGACAGAGAGAGAGAGAGAGAGAGAGAGAGAGAGAGAGAGAATGGCTTCCAACGAGGCAATGGGGCCATGTTCAGGATTCAGTACTTTATCTTGAGACCCTGGGGTCCACCTGGTTCAAATCTCAGCTCCACCACTTAGTAACCCTGTGACCCTAAGAAATTTTATTAATCTCTCTTGTGACCGGCTGCTTCTTCCATAAAATGGGGATAACAGAGAGTAGCAGTTTCACTGGGTTAACATGAAGATGAAATAGCACGGTGCCTACCATACACCAGGCACGCAGCACACATTAGCTCTTTCCCAATCTGGACAAGCAAAGCACAGCGAGGGTGGAGAGGAGTAGGAGATGTCCAGAAATGGACGGGATCCAGCCATCCTTGCTTCAGATTAGCTCCTCTCCTCTCCAGCTTCCATCTTAATCAGGAGCCCACTCTTTGTCTAGAGCCCATCTCCTCTTGGCAAGGGATTTAGTCCCCACCCCAGATTCCAGCACCCTGTGTGGATCCCTGGACCCTTCACACATGATGACGAGAGGCTCGCCCGGCGTGAGGACCCCAGGGGACCTGGATTCAGCAACCATAGGCCCTGCAGCAACCCATGACTCATCCCTCCAATGACGACTGACTTCGTCCCGGTGGCCCACACCGTGTGAGACACTGGCATCAGCGACCAGTAAGGTCCCCATCTCCACGCAGCGTCCTTCCCAACCGGGGAGACAGACAATAAATGCATTAACAAACAATAATGACAGGCTGGGATGGGTGAGCGGGATTTGCGAGGGTGAAGAGACAGAGGCTTAGGGGACCTCCTGATAGGGCACTCAGACATGGTCTATGGCGTGGTGACAGTGGGTCAAAGCTGGAACGTGGGAATGGACAGGCCATTTGAAGAGCCAGGAAATGATACTCCAGGCAAAGGAAACAGCAAGTGCAAAAGCCAGAGGTGGGACAGATGAAACGGAGGCCAGCGTCCCTGAAGGATCATGAGCAGAGGGTGGGGAAAGGCGGGAGTGTGGTCCAGGCACGGGGCTGTTTCCTTCTGGTGCTGATGGAAAACTGAGGGCCGATCTGAAGCAGGGGAAGGATACGAGTGACTCATAAAACCAGATCGTGAGTTCTGTGAGTTCGGGACTTGGTTTTCTTGTCACCCTAGCAACGGATTGGATTTTGGTAAAAGCCTCTCCGGTGGTCTATGGAGAACAGACCAGAAGGAACAGAGGTGGAAAGCTGGGCCCTCCCCGCCAAGTCTATCCGAGAGCCTGTAATATAACACCTTCTCATCAAACACTCAAAGCTTATTTTATAAGAAACAGAGAGTGAAGACATCCCCTTGTATAAGCTCCGTAACTCACATGGACCAGACGTCGATCTTGGGGCCATATTTCTTCCTGGCAAGAAGTTCGGGCGCAGCGTAAGCAGGACTACCGCACTGTGTGCTGAATGGGTCCGAGTGGCCCAGGATCCCTGCACAGTTGCTCAAACCAAAATCTGCAAAGAGAGGAAGACAAAACCAGCTCTGGGTGAGAAAACTGTGAAAAAGAAGAAAAATACAAAACACACACACACAAAAACAAAAAAACAAACAAAATCCGGGGGGCGGCAGGAAAGGAAACATGCTCTCAGGCGAGCACGTCGATTAGCCTCCCAAAGGAAAACCAGCAGCTGCCGACCACAATCTCGGGATGTGGGCCTCCAGACTGGAAACAGTTTACAGCGGGCCTCACTGTAAAATCCGGCTAGAGCTGCAAGTATGCTGAACCAAAACAGATTTTCATCAAACCTCGGAAGTGAGTCATCCAGGAAAAAGAGAGGCTTTGCTTTCTAGGACTGAGGCGGGAAGCGAGGAGCTGAGGCCGTGGAGGCAGCAATCTGGCTTCCCAGGGGTCCACGTGGGGAAAAGCTGAAGGAAGATCCATTTTCTCTGGCTGGGGTCAGAGTCACCCCGCGTGACATGCGATTCCCACCATTTAGAGTTGACTTGTTCGGCTCAATGTTTTCATTTTGTGCAAGTCCCTTAAAAATGCCCCCATGCCTATGGCAGTCTACGGGGATTGGAAGAGGGGGAAATATATGCACCCAGTGATTTAGAAAATGTTACACGTTGGCTGGAAGACTAAGGCCAGGAAGACAGCAATGAGAACTGACTAGACTAAGCCACCTCACTGCCTTGTTCGTGGATGGTTCAGGCAACGGGAGAAAGCACAGAAGAGCCCACTGAATCCAAAGCGACACTGGGTCCAGCAAGCCCTTGGTTTTGTGCTTACTTTCTTGAGCCTAAGGATACAGCATCTGACAGGTAATCAGAGCTGCCAGTCTTCTGTCCTCATCTGATATCCTTCCTCAATCTCTGCTGATCCCAGAATTAAAATCATGGCTAAGGGGCCCCTGGGTGGCTCCGTCGGTTGGGCGTCCGACTCCTGATTTCTGCTCAGGGCGTGATCTCACGGTTTATGGGTTTGAGTCCCACATCGGGCTCTGCGTTGACAACACAGAGCCTGCCTGGGATTGCCCCTCCCCCACCCACATTCCCTCTCTCTGAAAATAAATACACTTACAAAAAAAAAAAAAAANATGGTTATAGTTCCCCAAACAGGAGACGCTGCCCACAGGGCTCAGTGGCCAGAGACTGGCTCCATGTCTTAAACAAAACCCTGTACTTTCTCAACCAGCAGGACTTCTATCTAATTTCATTCCTGTGTTTTCTCCTTGACAAACGTGTCTCTACCTGCAAAGCACATGACTGTTGTGAAAGCTCAGGAAAAGGGGACCGCGGGACGGGGGCGTGAAATAACTGTGAGGCCACCAAGTGACTCACCCCACGGGTCAAGAGGCACCACCAGAAACTCTCCCGACAGGCGCTGGCGTGGGCTGTATAATGAAACAGCGTTCGCAAAGAGAACCCCTGCCAGGCAGAGCTCAGAAACTTCTTGAAGGCTCTGGGCTTGAAGATGAAGAATGAGACTCTGCCCAGGGATGCATGTGGACACACTGAACGCTTCCTTCGTTTTTGTTTTTTATGATTATATTTTTGATCTCAGGACTTCCTTTTGCTCCCTACTCATCCACCCTACCCCCACCCGGCCCTCATTTCCTTCTCGCGCCCTGCCCAGCCCATACCCATAGATCCCCCATAGCCCACCTTTCTAGAGCCACGGGGCTCCTTCCTTCCCTGTGCAAGAGAATCCAAGAGCCCCTGTTCTCAGGCCTTTTTTCACGGACACAGGAAAAAAAGGAGGGGAGGGGAAATATTTTTGTAAGAAATTGGACAGCGGCTTAAGTGCTCTGGTTTTATAAGTCAACCTAAAGGAATTTTAATGAAACAACAGATGCGTAAAAAGCACCATGGAATAAAGATTATATCGTTCGGGGCAACATTTTAAGGAGTGTTTCCTAAACAGTCACGTCAGAGGCCCAATCTCCTAGGAGTCCCATAAAATTTATCTCTAGATTTCTGACATGAAATCAAAAGACTCCGTGCCTAATCTCAACGGGGTTCCGTTGCCTCATTCAGGTCATTCCCTCAACTCCTCCACTGAGGTCTGTAAAGAGCTGCTTGATACCAAGAGGGCAGGGCGAGATAAGAGACGAGGTCACTGGCCCCCTTCTTTGCTCCCAGGCGAGCTTGAGAACACAGTGTCTTGCGGTGTCTGAAGCAAAGTCTCAAGAAGATAAATTGGCAGAGGATCTGGGGAGTGGAGGAGATAAAATCTGCATTTTAAATGACTTAGTGTTACCCTAGTTGGAAGGCATTCATTTAAAAATATATTGCAGTTGGGGCACCTGGGTGGCTCAGTCGGTTGAGAGTCCAACTTCAGCTCAGGTCATGATCTCGAAGTTCGTGGGTTCGAGCCCCACGTCGGGCTCTGTGCTGACAGCTCAGAGCCTGGAGCCTGCTTTGTATTGTGTCTCCCTTTCTCTCTGCCCCTCCCCCGCGGGACTCTATCTCTCTCTGTCTCTCCAAAATAAATAAATGTTAAAAAACAAAATTTTAAATATAACAAAATGAAACACATTGCAGAGAAATAACCGGTCCTTTTCACATGCATAGGCTAATTATTAAAACGTTACACATATGTTTGTAATTGCAATGGAGAATCTAGAGAGAAGCCTGCCTGCTGGTGTGTCACACGGCTCTGCCTCAGTGAGATCTGGGAAACACATATAAGCGAACTGTCTTCAGTTTTCCGAGGGCTCTGTAACGAATCTCTCAGAATGCCCGCATGAACGCTGCTACACAAAACCCTTCTCAGCTGGGGCTTTTCCATTTTCACCTAAACCGTCACACTTCAGACTGCTTTTTCGGAAAGAAAAAAAAAAATCTGGATGACATCAGATCTTTCTCCCAGCTAGCTCCAGTTCATTTGAAATGCAGAGGACGTGGCTTAAGTACATTTATTTAAATCAAATTACTTCAAAGAGGGGAAACGATTAGGGGCAAATGGAAATAGCTGTAATCCATCTTTGAAAAATAACTAGGTAGTTCTTTTGAAGAAAAGGTTCAAGAGCTTTCAAGTTGCAAAATGGTAGTTATAGAAACATTTGATCCAAATGGCCCAACTTGGTGGGGGTGGCGGGGAGGGAGTGTAGGGAGGCAAGAAAACACAAGAGACATTGGGCCTTCCTTCCCTCTAGCATCTGCCATTGCTACCTTGGTGACTGACCCATAGAGAAAATACCAGGAAATGAAGATACTGGCGAACTCCAGGCAATGCCCAGTGGCCCTCAGGGTACTATAATGTCCGTTTTGGTTACAGATGTGAGCCTTCACATCCTCTTATTTGGACAGGTCCGCCCAAAGAGGGTTTGTTAGGCGGCCAGTCTGCGAGCTACTTATAAACACATTCCCGTTTACGGAGATTGGTTCTTCCAGAACCTTCTGAGCAAACTTCCAACCAATTAAAATAGCTGTGCTTTTCAACACTGTTCATTCCACAGCACATTTCTAGTTGTATACACGATCATCTAGGGCAATCACTTGGGGAGGGAGCAAGCCCAGAGGGGAAGAGAGGTAAAAGGGAAAGGAAAGAAGCTATAAGTAGTGCCAGGGGTCACTCCCTGGTGACAGGCATCTTGCTAGAATTCCCAGCCCCAGTCTAGCCGACTCGTGGTAGAAGGGAGTTATTTGAACTTTTATTATAATGTACACCTGTCTTTCACGTGGCCGGTTTGCAAACAATCTGCTGCTGTTAGGGTAACTCTGTGTCTGTCGCCTCCACATTTTCTGAAGATGAGTTACAGGTCAGCCTCCCAGACAACCTGAACGATCCGCTTTCCTCCTTCCCTCACCCCCCACCAGGACGGGCCTTTGCTTAATGCCACAGATCCCGGAAACGAGGACCAGAAGGTCATCCTGCAGACATGTCAGCGTCTGTCCTGTGGAAAGCTTCTGTATTTGACCTTCAGGACAACTAAAGTGTAACAGTGAAACAATATGATAAAGAGCTAATTCTTTGAATTGTCCATTTTAAGGAATATCATCTTTAAAATCTTTGGGGGGGGAATTTTTAAAAAGGGTTAGTTTCCTAACGATCCGTATATTCATTCGTTAACACCTGACAGTGGTGGTTAACCCCCCCCCCCAAGGGGTCCGGAGTCCCAGCAGCCTCTTGCCTGTTTACCGGGTTTGGGGAGCCAACGGTGATTCCAAAGAATCTAAGTGGTTATTTGAATGATATGTTTCGGAGAGTCTAGGAAGGGATTTCAGTGTTTGCCAAACAAAATCTCCTTCTTGGGTACGAAAGTTAAATTCACAGCGTTCTATTGATCCTTCTCTTTTCCTCCGAATCTAAAGCCTTTCTCAAGCCATTGAGATGGAAGAAATTACTTGCACTTGAGGTGGAAAAAGAAAGAAAGAGCGGGACAGATGATGGCGCTAACATCTGGCTGTAAAAATGATGCCACGAGCCTTTTGCCAAGAGCAATCATACGGGCAAACAAAAACGGAATTCTTCTAGAAAATGAGTCATGGAGTGAACTCACTTACAGACCCTGAATTATGAACCAATTATGACTCACTCTATCCTGGAACTTCCTTCTGATTACCTTCCTTCTAAACCCCCTCTGTGGGGGTTTCTCTCTGCCCAACCCCCTATAAAATGGGGCTTCGATACAGATCATAATAAAAACGGAAGGTTAGTGGAGCCCACTTTTATTCAGCACTGCTATATTCATTGGAAAGTGAATTAAGCCATGGCTAAGCTAAGAGTAGTACTTCTGAACTAAACACTATTTTTCACTGCTTTAAAGAAGTTTTATGGTTAATCCAAATAAAAATGGCCCCTCTAAAAGTTCAGATCTATCTGAATTTATGCAAAGCTGAACTCTGAATAATCCCAAGAACACATAACCAACAAATACTTATTTGCAGCTGTGAAATCATTTTATGGTCACGTTACAGTACATCTACCTTCCTAATTGTGTTTACTGTTAAAATTAATTTTCATTTTCAAAACCACTACTAAATATTAGAGGTAAAAGAGGTGATCAAGAGTATGGTTTGGGATTAGAAATAAACTATGGATACTTTTCAAAGTTGATTATGCAGGGGCGCCTGGGTGGCTCAGTCGGTTGGGTGGCCAACTTCGGCTCAGGTCATGATCTCACGGTTCGTGGGTTTGAGCCCCACGTCGGGCTCTGTGCTGACAGCTCAGGGCCTGGAGCCTGCTTCAGATTCCTTGTCTCCCTCTCTCTCTGACCCTCCCCTTCTCACACTGTCTCTCTCTCAGAAATAAATAAAAAACGTTAAAAATTTAAAAAAAAAAGTTGATAATCCAGCAGTAAATAACTGAGAATGGACAACACAACACAAAAAGGATAATCTTGCTTAAAAATAAAAAAAAGTCATACAGAGGATGTCTGGATGGCCCAGTTAGCCAACTCTTGAATTCAGCTCAGGTCATGATCTCACAGTTCGTGGGTTCAAGCCCTGTGTCGCTGACACAGCACAGAGCCTGCTTGGAATTCTCTCTCCTTCTCTCTCTGCCCCTAACCCACTCATGCTCTCTCTCTCTCTCTCTCGAAATAAATAAACTTAAAAAAAAGATTTTTTTAAAAGTCATACCAATCAGCTTGATATTATTGTCTTCATCCAGTAGCAAATTTTCTATCTTCAAGTCCCTGAAATAAACAAAACCACAGCATATTTCAGATAGGCATTTGAAATAGTGGCATAACACTTTCCTTCTGAAGGGAAACGAACCATTTTAGAGCTGCTCTGAACCAACCCAACACACTCTCTGCCAAAACTCACACAAGCAGTAAGTAAATATTTATAAACATCATATAATTAATTGCCGCAGGCTGAAGAAGCCAAAGGGTTTCAGAAAAGCAGAGAGCACTGAGGGCAGAGCACATCACGGGAAATTTCCAGAAGAAGTGGGATCAAAGCTGAAACTTGGAATTTAAATAGACGAAGTTGGAAGAGAGTGGAAGACGTCATTCATGAAAGACAAGTGCTGTCGGAGCAGAAAATACACATGTGGCCACATGTTTGTGAGACAGTGAGCAACACCAGCCAGGGTAAGGAACAGATTTGGGGAAGCTGCTAAAAAATATATCTTGGGGCACCTGGGCGGCTCAGTCGGTTGAGTTCAGGTCATGATCTCACGGTATGTGAGTTTGAGCCCCGCGTTGGGTCTGTGCTGACAGCTCAGAGTCTGGACCCAGCTTCAGATTCTGTGTGTGTGTGTGTGTGTGTGTTTGCCCCTCCTGTGTCCTCGCTCTCTGTCTCTCTCTCAAAAATAAATAAACATTAAAAACTTTTTAAAAAAATATTTAAAGCTGACATAATTTATCAGTCCTACAAACTCCACGCTTGGAGCCCAAGTGTCATTCACAAATTGGAAGGTAAGAATAATCTACTCAAGCAAGCAGGTATGTGGTGGGCAGAAAAACAGACTCCAAAGATGTCAGGGCCCTAATCCCTCATACTATGCTTGAGTAAATGTTAACGGTTACATGCCCAAAGGGAATTAAGTTTGCAAATGGAATGAAGATTGTTAATCGATCAGCGGGTGACTCTGATCATTAACACTGAGGGTGACTTGAAGAGGTGGAAGGGAGAAGTGTACTCAGGGTCATGTTGAGTGAGAGGTGCCTGCAGTATCTGAGCTGGCCGACTGTAAGCTCCCAGAGGGCACGGAACATGTCTGTCCTGCTTACCACTGTAACCCCAGTGCCTTTGCACTTCCCAGGTACTCAGTCAGTATGAATGAATCCACATTACCAAAGAGATTGCTTTGGATTTCAGAAGAAAAAAATGGGGGCAAAAGTATACATTGGGTCATCAAAACCACTGAAGTCGATGATTACAGCCTAAGCACCTTTAAGTTCTAGCCTGTCAACTGAGACACACCTTGAGTATTAGATATGTAAGACTATTCTTCTTTTTTATACACACACACACACACACACACACACACGCACACTCGCTCTATTCCACTGTTTTGAAACACATAGCATTCTTGGTTCAGTTTTTGTTTTTCCCACTTTTGAACAGAGGCACAGGCAAAAGCAATCTCCCTTCCTCATATCTCTCCCAAAAGGAATAGAATAGCATAATCGTGATAAGCAAAAACAGCAACCGAGAACACTACGTCAAAGTTGTGAGACAAAAGGGAGCATTTGCTAGGACTTTTGGTAAACGGGAGAGCAGTGTCCCATTTAACGGGGATAGGCACTCACAGCTCGGTCCCAGCACCACCAGCTCATTCTTTTCTCCAAGAGAAGCTAGAAATCTGGACTTCATCCCACTTTTTGTTGGCAACAAATTCACATTCAAAACTGTAACAACCACATTGCATGGGCCGAACTTGCAGGCAAGGTACGTCTGGCAAACTAGCAATTTTCAACCTCAGTCCAGGAGCTGAGCCTTGGAAAGGACAGGGGATTGCCCA
>NW_027529441.1:79072-108252 GCF_008692635.1 Crocuta crocuta
CACTGGCGGAGGGAGCTGGGAGGTAAAGTCCGGGACACTGTTGTCACAGGAACTAGAAAGGGAAGCATTTCAAGATGGGAGAAAAGGAGTCAAGTGAGGAAAAAAGGTGAGTTCTGTAAATATCCAACATCTTTCAAAACTGGAAGGTGGGGGGCGCCTGGGTGGCTTAGTCGGTTAAGCGTCCGACTTTCGCTTAGGTCATGATCTCGCTGTTCGTGGGTTCGAGCCGCACGTCGGGCTCTGTGCTGACTGCCAGCTCAGAGCCTGGAGCCTATTTCAGAATCTGTATCTCCCTCTCTCTCTGACCCTCCCCTGCTCACGCTGTCTCTTTCTCTCTCTCTCTCTCCTAGAAATAAATAAAAATATTTAAAACAAACAAACAAACAAACAAAACTGGAAGGTGGCTGGTAGCCTGAGGGCCGGACACTTGGATGAGAAGCACAGTCTGCTTTGAAACCTTCAGCGAGGGCATATGGATAACCCCCCAGCCACATGCACCCACCAACGGGCAGAAGAACTGGACTCTTTTGCTTCAATCCAGTGGAAACAATGCACAGACTATATAAAACCTATGTCAGCCTCTAGAAGGTATCATGGAGGGGCGCCTGGGTGGCTTAGAAGGTGAAGCGTCCAACTTCAGCTCAGGCCATGATCTCACGGTTCATGGGTTCCAGCCCCATGTCGGGCTCTTGCTGACAACTCAGAGCCTAGAGCCTGCTTTTGATTCTGTGTCTCCACTGTCTCTGCTCCTCCCCTGCTCATGCTCTGGCTCTGGCTCTCTCTCTCAAAACTAAACATTAAAAAACATTTTAAGTTACCATGAAGGGGCATCTGGGTGGCTCTGTTGGTTAAGCGTCTGACTTTGGCTCAGGTCATGATCTCATAGTTTGCAGGTTTGAGCCCCGTGTCGGGCTCTATGCTGACAGCTCAGAGCCTGGAGCCTTCATCGGATTCTATGTCTCTCTCTTTTCTGTCTCTGCCCCTCCCCAACTCATGCTCGCTCCTTCTCAAAAATAAATACATTAAAAAAATTTTTAGGGGCGCCTGGGTGGCTCAGTTGGTTAAGTGTCCGACTTTGGCTCAGGTCATGNATGGGAAGCCCCTGTTCCTCAGATAAAGGGTTTTGGAAAACACAAAAATGTCATTTTTAAACATGCAATGGATTTATCAAATGACTATTCTACTGATCTACAAAGCTGCATCATCATATTTAAGAGCATATAACATAATGTTAACTTCAGAAATACTGTTTTTATACCCTCCCATCTTATGAAACAATTTTATTGAAACCTGACAGTCAGGACTGGGATGACAGTCTTCCTTCAGTGTTACCAGGGTCGCATGATCTTAGAGTAGACTGGATGTTTTGAATACTGAGTGGTAGTCTCAGCACAGCCAGTGAAATAATAAGCACCCGTTTAAAATTTCTATAAATTAACAACTCAGTGAATTGTTTTTAGAGTTGTCTCAAACCCTTACAACTATGAGGTTATAACCCTAAAAGTTATTATTAAAGCCGTTGTAAAATGCCCTTGCCTCCCTTTCTCTCTGTTTCCTCGGATGACTTCTTTTTTTTTTAATGTTTGTTTATTTTTGAGACAGAGAGAGACAGAGTGTGAGCAAGGGAGGGGCAGATAGAGAGGGAGACAACAGAATCTGAAACAGGCTCCAGCCTCTGAGCTGTCAGCACAGAGCCCCACGCAGGGCTTGAACCCACCAACCACAAGATCATGACCTAAGCGGAAGTCGGACACTTAACGGACTGAGCCAACCAGGCGCCCCACCTCAGGTGACTTCTAAAGCTCCCAAAGTCCTAAGTGAGTCCAGGTTAATGTGTCTTTTCCAGCTAGTACTTTGTTGCTGAAAATTAGACACTTACTCTTTTCTGAAGAGTAGGACATGATCCAATTTGACCTTATATTCAAGCATGTACGGTAACTGCAAAAAAACTGTGCGCACACACAGAACAGGGGGCCAGCAATCGCCCAAAACCGTGATCCTGTGCAAACTTGATTATAAAGCAGCAGTGCTATTTAAATCTAAAGGAAAGCCACAGTTTGTTTCCAGCGAAATTAAACCTCTTTCCCTGGAAAGAATGGAAGCCACACTAAGGCATTAAAGGAGAAATCTGGTTCAGAACATACACTACGGAGAAAAACAATTGAAAGAGGTGAGGTATAAGAAAGCAACTGCCGGGAATTCTAAAGCTAAGCTGGATAATTCTGAGACCACAAAAGCCTAGTGAACAACCACAATGATGAGAAGAATGATATAAATGGAAGACTAAAAATAAGAAAAAATGCAAAAGAGAAAAAAATGCCCACTTTTGAAGTAGGGAAAGTGTCATAAAACCGGGGGAGGAAGTATAAAATGTAATTATTAGGCAAAGTGAGGAAAATAAAATCAATTTTCATTTCTACCCACCGCATCCCACGGTACCTACCCCAGCCCTTGGGACAAATGTCCAGAACAAATCTGTTACTAGGCTGTTTACCCATTTATTACCCTTCTGTCAATGTTTCTAAATGTGTCTCACTGCTTAAACATTCCATGACTAAAGGTGAGCTACATTAGTCTCTGTTCAGGAAATGAGTGTACCTAATCTACCCAAACGAAAGGAACATTCCACAGCTTCTGGCTTCATCTATGTCTACCTCCTGCCTTGCCTTGAAATATATCTGGAAGGAGGGGGAGACTATTTTCCTTCTGTTCAGGAAAAAAGGCATGAAAATCATGTTTTTAAAAGTAGCTTTTGCATAGGTATTTACCCAAAATAGTCAAAAACTTATATATATTTTTAATTTTAGAGAGGGAGAGTGAAAAGAGGAAATCTTAAGCAGACTCCATGCTCAGCATGGAGCTAGGTGGGGCTTGATTCGTGAATCTGAAATCATGACTTGAGCTGAAGTCAAGAGTTGGGATGCTCAAACAGCTGTGGCACTCAAGGGCCCCAAGAATCACAAACTTATGGACACGAATGTTCATAGGAGCTTTATTCATAATTACCGAACCTTGGAAGCAACCAAGCTGTCCATCAGTAGAGGAATGGGTAAACATACTGTGCACCCTGCCCCCCCCCCCCCCCCCCNCAATGGAATGTTATTCAGCAATAAGAAGAAATGAGCTACCAAGTCATGAAAAGCCACGGAGGAACCTAAATGCTTATTACAAAGTGAAAGACACCAATCTGAAAAAGGCTGCATACTGTGTGATTCCAACCATATGACCGTCTGGAAAAGGCTAAACTATGGCACCAGTAAAAATATCTGTGGTTGCCTGAAGGAGGTAGAAAAGTAGGAAGAGGTGGCCCATAACTTTTATAGGTGATGAAGTTACTATGATACTGATATCAGGCGTTTGTCAAAATCCACAGAACTATACAGCACAGAGGGAGCCCTACTATAAACTATGGACTTCCATTAATAATAATATATTAATATTGGTTCATCAATTATAACAAGTGTACTACACTATCACAAGATTTTTTTTTTTTTTTAATGTTTTATTTATTTCTAGGAGAGAGAGACAGCGTGAGCAGGGGAGGGTCAGAGAGAGAGGGAGTCACAGACTGAAACAGGCTCCAGGCTCCGAGCTGGCAGTCAGCACAGAGCCCGACGCGGGGCTCGAACCCACAAACCGCGAGATCATGACCTAAGCGAAAGTCGGAAAGTCGGACGCTTAACCGACTAAGCCACCCAGGCGCCCCACTATCACAAGATATTAACCAGGAAAACAAGGTGGAAGGGGGGTGGGGAGGCATGTGGGAACTCTACAGTTTCAGTACCATTTTTCTGTAAGCGTAAAACTGCTCTAAAAAATTAAATCTATTAACTCCTTAAAAGCAGTTTTTGTATATTTTTTCCTTTCGCAGGAAATCAGTACTAGGAATGTTACAGCTACACACATGTGCCTCCCTCAAGACGTTCAGGTCGGAGAACCCTGAGAACCTGAAATGGACTATGAGCCCCATTCAGCACAGTGGACCACTCAGACCCTTTGCCCAAACTCTTCAACAACTGACCCAAGACCACAAATATTCCCAGGAGGCCACAAAATTGAGAGACATCTTCTTGAATAAAAGAGGGATGAGTCTATTCATAAGGTTTTAGTGTTAGCATATTATGCTGCGTTTAAAAAAAAAAAATACCGGTGGGACTCTGTTATCCGGAAAACCTCCCCATGGTCCCTGTGAAAAGCATGGTGCCTGTATGAGGCTCCATCCCCGAGAACAAAATATTTGGCTCTGTTAAGTGTCAGATGTGCCATAGGGGAAGGAACATTCTGAGAGCTGACGGTTCGCACTTGATGACGGAGGCAATGCTCTGTTCCGCAGTTAAGGCCCCTTGATCGGATTCATCACTTTACGGAAGGGACGGAGAAGTGGAAGGCTCTTCCCACAATCCTGCAGTGTGAGCGGTTCCTCCCTGCGGCAGGCAAACTGGAAGTTCAGAGTGAACTGAAGACTCAGAAAAAAAGAGAAGGAAAGAAAAGGGTCCCTGGATGGCGGGGGTTGGGAGGGGGGGAGTTGAAGACAGCTTTTCCTTGGCCAAAGGGGCTTCAAAGAGGAGTTAGGAAGAGCAAGAGAGGGGATGGGGTGTGCCCTAATATAAGGGGGCACCAAAGGATCATGTTACCTGGACAGGTTGTGGGGGGGTTGTGCATGAGTCTTGAGAATTTACCAAAAGAAATGACTGTGTGTCTTGGGAACAAAGGAGTGAGCCCGGCCCAGCAAAGGCCACCAAGAGCACAGGCACAGACCCTTCTCTGGAAACCGGGCCTTTGCAAGGGCGTCATCGCCACGGAGCTCTGCAGACCTGACCCTGGGTCTCTGCCTCTACTATGCCGGGGGAAGGGGGAGACTCAGAGAGGCTGGTGGGTGTTTCTCTGGAGACTGAGAGGGCCCAAGGGGAGCCCTAATCGCCAGCCCTTTGTTCTAGTCTATTTCAAAAGAACAAGCCCCAACAGGCCATGACTGACAATTAAAGGTCCACCCACAGGCTACTGAGAGCACCCCTCGCCCTCCTTCCCCCTGCACCCACCCACTCACCCCAACTCTCCTTGCATTTCTGGAACGATGGTCATCCCCCAGGTTTGGAGGCCAGGCGCCAAGAAGCCCAGTCACAGCCCTCGCAGACAGAGGGGTGCCCTTCGGGGAGGACCCTGGTGCCATAACAAACATACAGGGCCTGGCACTCCGCGTGTGAGGGAAGGAGAAACAGCCGCTGGGGCCCTTCTGAGCAGAGGCAGCCAGGAGGGGAGGGGGGAGCGGACGCGTGTGCCTGCGGGTGGGCGTATGCGTGTGCATGTAAGTGTGTCTGTGGGTGGGTGTGTTTGCTCAAGTGCATGGGCAGGTAAGTGTGCTGCATGCGTGTGCATGTGTGCACGTGTGTGTGTGGGTGAGCGCTGTGTGTGTGGGCATGCATGTGTGTGTAGGCATGCATGTGGGCGGGCATGTGTGTATAGGGGTGCATGTGCGTGCATGTGTGCCGTGTGTAGGCATGTGTGTATATGTGTGTGTGCACACCTGTGTCCGTAGGCGTGCATGTATGCCATGTGGGCAGCCGTGAGGGCTTGTGTGTGGTGTTGCGTGCATGTGTGCGCACTCATGTGTGCATGCGTTCATGTGTGTATGTAAGCTAGCATGTAGGTGCGCGCGCGCACACACACACACACACAAACACACCCAGAACACTGGGATGGGAGTGAAGGCAGAGGCTCTCCCGGGACCTCCCCAAAGCCCTTTCCAGCCAGTCAGGTCAAAGGTTGGGCCCCTAACAAACTTAAGACCAAGTCACAGGGACCCCCGGGTGCCACTTGGGGCGAGACAGAAGATGGACGTGTAGAACTGAGCGCAAGGCACCTGGGCAGGGGGCAGCGAGAGCAGAGCCGGAGGAGCCGGGGCGGAGGCACTGAGCACATCTCAGCCAGACCTGGCGGCTGGGGGCCCGGGGCCCTGGGCAAGTAGTTTAAACTCTGAGCGTCTGATTCTGGTTTGAAAACGGCGAGTGGCTGCCTGGCAGGGCCCTTAGCCGGAGGGGGTGGGAAAAAGAGCCCGTGTTTTGTGGCCACTCCCAGGAATGATAAAGATGTGAAGACCAAGTGGAGGAGAGCCCGGAAAAGACTAAAAAAGGTGATTAATTGGGTGATAAGCAAACAGCCTTGGGGGCCATTAGCCCTCAAATGAAAGGTCAGAGAGAAAGAGCCCAGGGGGTGGCCTGAGCAAATTCAGAACAGGATTAGGTCTGGAGAAGAAATTGGTACCTGTGGAGATGGATTTTAGCAATAAGCTAAGAATAAAGCATCCAAGAAAAGCACTTAACTCCCCAAGGCCATCGGCATTTTGCAGGAAACAGGGGTTTTTGGGTTAGTTTTATCTTCAAAAGCACTGTATTAAAAGCAAATTATTTTTTAATCCCTGATTTACTTACAATATGGGCATTCTGATAAAACACAAGAATAATTTGTGAAGCATGTACCTGATTTATTTATTCAAAATGAACCCTTTATTAAATTCCTACAATGCTCCAGATACGAACTATTTATAAAGTGAAAGAGTTATTCGCTCACTAAAAAGATGGTACTCGACAAATTGGGACCTGAAAAATAAGCAAACTGGTACTGAGTCAATGAAGAAACTCCTTTATTTTTTTGGTCTTTTTTTTAAGTTTGCTTATTTTTGAGAGAGAGAGGGAGAGAACGAGCAGGGGAGGGGCCGAGAGAGAGAATCCCAAGGAGGCTCTGCAATGAACCAAAACCCAAGAGTTGGGGCATTTAACCAACCAAGCCACCCAGGCGCCTGGAAACTCCTTTGAAATTCTAGGGACCATATGGAACATTCCAGAACAAACAGGGAACTGGCTACCAGAAAGCTTCCATCCCAGTGCTAACTCTGACACTGACATTAGCTGTAGTCATTCAGCTTCCCTTCCTTCATTCAACGGAGTCTTGCTGTCTGTTTACTGGGCTGCATGCTGGGCTACTTGTGGCCTGTGCAGAAAACAGGTATCAAACAAGAAAGCTAGCGTGGGAAAAGTGTTTGAAAAGCAAAGTAGAAATGCAGTGTGGGTGTATGACCAGGGGACCTAGCCTGGAGGGCCTCCTGGAGGAGGCGATCTTAGAGCAAGGACCTAAAGGATGAGCAAGACAACAGGCACAGAACATGCAGGAGTCTTGAGCACACAGAGTGCTGGGCCTCAGTTTTGCACATACAAAATCAATGAGGTGGGCTCACTACAAATGAGAGCAAACACGTACTCTGTACTTACTGCCTCAATCCTAATACTTAACATGAATGAACTCCTTTAATCCTCACAACAACCCCATGAAGTGGATGATGGATTATCCCTATGGTGTAGACAGGCACACAAGCCTGAGGGACTTGCCCAGTGAGCCTTTTAAGCGGCAGAGCCGGCATGTGGATGCAGCCGGTCAGGCTTCAGAATCAACACCACTGACCACCGTACGCCCCGCTCCATAAAGTTGCTGCGTTAGAGCTTCGTGAAATCTCGTGTTTTCCATCAGATTTTTTAGACCCAGCTAAACACAAAACCTTTGCTAAATGTAACCAGCGCCTCCAGATGTGTGCGGTCTCTCAGCAGAAGGCCCTGGGATCCCACACAGTGCCTGAATGTGAGCAGACATCACCCCTCCTCATCCACCGTGGCCGCCCTCCCCCTCCAAGAAAACCCGAAAGGTGAAAGAACTTGATACCCCACCAGTTCGTGGTGTGCCTGCTTCTTGTCAGGCCCGAGAGAACAAAGAAGTGTCCCTTCTCTTCCACCGCATTCCTTTGAGCAGAGGGCCCGTTCCCGATATTGACGAACGAGTCAGGTCATGGCCCTGGGAGCGGCAGTGCCGACGAGCATCCAAACTCAGGCTTGCACTCCCTTTGATCATGTGTCACTCTGTCCCAGTCCTGTGGGGTCCTTGGCTCGTCGCTTCCTGCTCTGGGATGGGGGTATTGTGTTACCCTGTGATGTTTTGTCTGCACAGCTTGATTGGACTTTGTTATTTTGAATGAAAAGATGAATCTCAAATTAGCCTGTCAGTGGAATCACACTTTTCGTGGACTGATGTTAAGAGTCAATGCTCAGTATACAATAGGGAAACCATCAGGTTCTGGCATCGTGCTGGGTGAGCATGTTTGAGAGAAAGGGAAAAAAAAATCATCATATTTTAAGCGTGGAGTATCTCAGGCAATGCTAACATGGACTGATGAAGAAATCAGACCATACTCCAGTTTCGTAAATATTAGCCACAGCCCTACTATAGCAAAAGACAAAAATGCCTGCAAGTCCAGTTTAAAATGGATTTCCCTGCCAGCTAAGGGAATCTTGCTATGTAGAGCTTTCGTTTCCTTTTCTCTTTTCTGCTTACAATATTTACGTGATGTTTAAAGATTTCCTTCCTGTAAGGGAGATTTCAGTAGTTACAAGTAGATAATTAAATATTTAGATTTCATACCACAGGAAACGAGGGCTCTGCAAAGCGTTAAGATGATGAGAATACAAGGATATAGTATCAGGCTAATCAGAACTGTGAAGTTAGAGAGTCCTCTAACACACGAGCCAAAAGCCCTTTAAATCACCGTAGATGCGCAGCCACCAGAATCTTTTGGGGGATGATTCAGCCCATTTGCTCAGAAATCTTCCCATGAGGGACTCCCTGGGCATCTCTGAAATACCATACTCTCTTACTCATTTGAAAAATCTAACTTCAGGGGCACCTGGGTGGCTCAGTCGGTTGAGCGTCCGACTTCGGCTCAGGTCATGATTTCACGGTTTGTGAGTTCGAGCCCCGCATCAGGCTCTGTGCTCACCGCTCAGAGCCTGGAGCCTGCTTTGGATTCTGTGTCTCCCTCTCTTTCTGACCCTCCCCTGCTCGCTCTCTGTCTCTGTCACTCAAAACAAAGACTAAAAAAAAAAAAAAGAAAAATCTAACTTCAAAATAATTTATGAAGTAACAGTTTCAAACCGAGAGGGAGGCAACAAACTGAGGGTTGATGGGGGGGGCAGGGAAGAGGGGAAAATGGGGGATGGACACTGAGGAGGGCCCTTTTGGGGACGAGCACTGGGTGTTGTACATAAGTGACGAGTCACGGAAATCTACTCCCAAAACCAAGAGCGCACTGGCTACGCTGTATGTTAGCTAACTTGACAATAAATTATATTTTTAAAAAAATAATAAAATGTGGTCAATAAAAAAAAAATCTGGTCGATTAAAAAAAGAAAGAAAAAAAGAAGAAGAAATTCATTTCTTCTTTGCAGCATACAGGAGACAACCTGCCACCATGGGGAAGGACTATGGTACAGACGATGCCAGCGGCGAGCTGGGTCACGTGTGCTGTTAGCGGTATAGAATTTGGGAAAGTCAAGACATTCGGCTAAAGTCAGCCCCAGAGTTTCTCCTGAGCAAACACGTGCCTGTGATGTCTCCACCACCTACATCTGTGCACACTGGCCCTCAGTAACATGATTGCTAGAGAGAAAAACAGAGACCCCTTCCCAACACCACTTCTGTTTCCAATCTTCCCTAACTTCGAAAGATCCGAGCCTCTGCCACCGCGGGCTTATGAACAACTTTCCATGGACAGAGAAAGAAGAAGGACGCCGGAGATCAGAGGAAGGGGAGCGCGCCGTCTTGGCTATCAAAACACGATTAAATTCATTCCTCTGACGTCCTGACAGTAATTGTGCCGAGAGGGATTGGAATTTGTGAAAATGACTTGGAAAGGGTTGTGGGGAATTTTCCGTGGGAGAGGCGGGTGAGCATCCCCTTGATTTCCCCTTTGTTGTCCTGAGGACCCTGCCGAGCTGGGCGAGCTGGGCGATTGTCCGGTTTTTGACACCCCTGTGCTAACACCCCGAGGCCTGCAGAATGCTCAGTCCCCAGTTCTATTTTCCGCTGTGACCGGCGGAGTCAGTAACCCGAGCTGATTTGTTCGTGGGGTCTCTGCCTTTGTCAGCTTAACAAACAAAGACAGAACCAGGCACACTCCTGAGCATCATTCTCCTACAGTGGCAGAGCTGCGACACGGGATTGTTGGAAAGAGCCGCAAATGGTGTGGTTCCCTTAAAATTTCTGAATGTTCCCTTCCCTGCTGATCGAAACTCAAGAGAGTTCTTTTTTTCTTTAAAAATTTTTTTAATGTTTTATTTATTTCTGAGAGAGAGAGAGAGAGAGAGAGACAGCATGAGCAGGAGAGGGTCAGAGAGAGAGGGAGACACAGAATCTGAAGCAGGCTCCAGGCTCTGAGCTGTCAGCACAGAGCCCGACATGGGGCTCGAACCCATGAACTGTGAGATCATGACCTGAGCTGAAGTTGGCTGCTTAACCGACTGAGCCACCCAGGAGCCCCAATACTTCAGAATTCTAATGACGTGTGATTTCATGACCACACGTGTGACTAAGAAACATGCACATGGAGACATGCTCACCTCAGGGAGGAAACGAGCGCCCGAGTGGTGCCCGGCCAAGGCCCTGGCACAGCTCTGAGCCAGGGGGCCTCCCTCGCCGTGTCCGTAGGCGGAAGTACATCGGGGTACAGCATCCCATCCCATTAGTAAGGAAAGGCCTTCTTCACCTTGAAAGCCCTCAAGTTCCATTAATTAAAGGCTTAGGGCTGCTTTTTTTCACTGACCAGAATTTGAATGGCTTTCAAACACATAAAACACACCATTAGAAGCTGAATTTTTAGAAATATGTGTCTACGGGGGGCACCCGGCTGGCTCCGCTGGTTAAGCGTCTGAGTCTCCATCTCTCTCAGCTCAGGACATGATCTCACGGTTCATGAGTCTGAGCCCCCTGTCGGGCTCTGTGCTGACAGTGTGGAGCCTGCCTGGGGTTTCCTCTCTCTCCCCCCTTCTCTCTGCCCTTCTCCTGCTCGTGCATGCTCAGACTCTCTCTCTTTCCTCAAAATACATAAGTAAACTTAAAAAAATATATGTGTGTGTGTCTACGCAAAAGGTCAAATATAGACTTAACAAATGACCTAGCAGTCCCTCTGCTACAAGCAGAATTCTCCAGAAGTGAAAACACCTCTAACTTGCTCTACCTTGCTTGTGCTCTAACTTGCACATGAACGTTTGTAACAGCCAAAAGGTGGAAACAGCCCAAATGTCCATCCGCTGATGAATGGACACACAGAACGTGATCTATCCCTACAACAGACTAGGATTGGGCCATGAAAAGGAATGAAATACCGATAGCTGGCACACCAGGGATGAGTCTTGGAAACATTATGCTATGTCAAAGAAGCGAGTCATAAAAGACCACAGACTGTCTCCTTTCATGTGAAATGTCCAGAGAAGGCAATTCAGCAGAGTATACTTTCAAGAAGGAAGATGTAAGAATTTATTGGTGAAGTCAACATTTCCTTGGGGGTAAGAAAGGGCACTTTTAAATTTTTTTTTTCATTTTATTTTAATATAGCGCTAAAAATAGGCCCCCACCCCCAATGGCACCCTTGCTAAGAATGCTATTTCCACTCACGTTTCTTTGTGGAGCTCCTCCTTGGGAGGGAACAGACTGTTAAAGAAAAGTTTGATTTTCATAATCATTTGCAAGGTTGGTCTGGCCTATGGGAAACACCCCTCACTTTCAAGAGCAAATTCACAATTTAAACAGTGATTCGAGGGGCACCTGGGTGGCTCAGTCGGTTGAGCATCTGACTCCGGCTCAGGTCATGATCTCGCAGTTCATGAGTTCGAGCCCCAGGTCGGGCTCTGTGCTGACAGCTCAGAGCCTGGAGCTTGCTATGGATTCTGTGTCTCCCTCTCTCTCTGCCTCTCCCTGCTCGTGCTCTGTCTCTCTCTCAAAAATAATAAAAAATGAAATAAAATAAATGGTGATTCAAAACCACCATAGGAAAAGCAAATACAACGAGAGCATCATCCGTTGCACCAGCTGAAAAACAATCTCATGCCATCTTAACATTGACTCTTCTTTCACACTCCTGAGCAACTGGTACCATTATACTTTGCAAACAGGAAGAAAAGCCAACACTTACATGTGCATCCCAAGCCCTGATCTAAGCACCTTTCATAGATTAACTCCTTGCATTCTATAGATTAACCCTTACAACAACCATGCTGAGATAAGGATCATTCCCATTCCCATTCTACAGAAGAAGAGACCGAAGTTCAGAGTGGCTCAGTAACTTGCCCAGGGTCGCACAACTACAAAAGGGTATAGAGCCAGGAGGCAAACCCTGGCACTCTGGCTTCAGATGTCACTCTTTTCACCCCACGATGGCACTGAGCCGGCTCACAAGATAATTCCACAACACGGAAATGTAGAGAAATTGTAAAGCGTGCGGCAACAGTCCGGCCTCGCTCAGAGTGCACGGAGGCGCGGTGCCGTCCCTTCAGCACAGCGTCGGTGACCACCAGAGCGGCGCGGCCCTTACCTGTGGACCACCCCGGCCCGGTGCAGGTGCTCCACTGCAGAGATGAGCTGCCGGATGTATCTGCGGGCCTCTGACTCCTCCAGCCGCTTCTTCTCATAGATCTTGTGCATCAGGTTGCCCCCAGGACACAGCTCCATGACCAGGTAGTAGCTATTTTCCGTCTCCAAGATATCGAGGAGCTGGGTGATGTTGGGGTGGCGGATCATCTGCTGAATCTGCCCCTCTCGCCGAAGGTTTTTGGTGACATAAGTGTCCTTTTTGGCTCTCTTCTTGTCAATGACCTTTATGGCCACCTGAGGAGACACCGAGAACACGGCTGTTGGCAGACATTGCGAGCAAAGGTTATTCCCTGACCTCTCGCAAGAACCCTAGGCAAGTACACAGCTCCTTCTCTGTACCAGGAGAAAATCCCCTCATTTAAAATAGCATCAAGGGGGGAAAAAAAAGTGTAACATCAGGAACCAGATCCGATTATTAAGGAGGAGAGTGAAATTCACTTAGGCAACTTGAACGGTCATCTGGAAGGCTCTGTGAAGAGTCAATGTCAAACTTGGTTTGCCACGGCATGAAATGCCAAGTTCCGGTCCAGCCAAGGGCCTCTACTGGTTCCCTGTCAGGCTGAGCCGGCATCCCTCCGGGGGCGGGGTTCCCCTGGGCCTCCGCTTGTGACCGAGTCCAACCTGCCTTCACCTTGGGCTCTAGGTGAGGGGTGCAATGCCCTCTCCTTCCTCCCGCCACAAGACAGCGTCCTCCTCTCTCCCCTGTGACTTAGGGCACTCGGCAGCCCTTGGCGCCTACATCAGGGTCCAGCCGGTTAATGCTCCACAACTGTATCCCAACTACCCACCGGACACCTGCCCCCGCAAGCAACATGTCACATGCACAGGCCCTCCAGCCTCGCACAAAGGCAGGGAAGGGGAGAAGGGGGCGCAGCCGGTCTTTCCAGGCCGAGTCTGCACTCCTCCCCTTTGGCGGCTTTCTCCTCTCTGCTCACCAGCTCACCGGGCCCTAAAAACACACCACCGGTTTTGCCGTCTTGGGTCCTCGCTCCTCTCGCTAGGAGGCCAGCCGCTGATGTCATGTCCCTTCCTTCTGCGGACACCTCCTCACCTGTCCTTCCTCTCTGTTCCCACACCACTGCTCGTTTAGGCTCATTTAGGACTCGGCCTCCCAGCCCCCAGACGGACCATCTCTGTGACTCAAAGAGCCCAAGGGACATTGCGAGGCAAGGCTCTCGAGCCACGGGCACAGGATGAAGAAGAGTGGGTCTTCCATTTCTACTTACTTCCTGTTTTGTGATATTTTGTAACTTTTATGATATACCCAATATTAGGACTGAGTTTTGATATAGATAAAAAAAATTAATGATTACGAGGCACCTGGGTGGCTCAGTAGGATAAGCATCTGACTCTTGCTTTTGGCTCAGGTCATGATCTCATGGTTTGGGGGGGATGGAACCCCACATCCGGCTCTGTGCTGACAATGAGAGGCCTGCTTGGGATTCTCTTGCCCCTTCTCTCTGCCCCCTCCCCTGTGCTTGCTCGCTCTCTCAAAATAATAAACTTATAAATAAATAAATGATTGATAATATTTACAGTGAGTTGCTCAAACGTTGCTTTCTTGACACAGGTCTGTGATTAAAACTAAATGAGGGGTTGGGGCACCTGGGTGGCTTAGTCGGTTGAGCGTCCGACTTTCGCTTAGGTCATGATCTCGCGGTTCGTGGATTCGAGCCCCGCGTCGGGCTCTGTGCTGACTGCCAGCTCAGAGCCTGGAGCCTGTTTCAGAGTCTGTGACTCCCTCTCTCTCTGACCCTCCCCTGCTCACGCTGTCTCTCTCTCTCTCCTAGAAATAAAATAAAACATTAAAAAAAATTAAAAAAAACTAAATGAGGGGCACCTGGGTGGCTCAGCTGATTAAGCATCCAACTCTTGATTTCATCCCAGGTCACGATCTCACTGTTTGAGGGACTGAAACCCATGTGGGGCTCTGCACTGACAGCGTGGAGCCTGCTTGAGATTCTCTCCCTCTCCCTCTCCGCCCCTCCCCTGCTCGGTCCCGCTCTCTCACACCCCCCTCCCCAAACAAAACAAACAAATAAACATTAAAGAAAAAAACTAACTGAAAATCTGGCTACCAGTCACCTGGACTATGACATCAATGTCCTACCTCTTTTCCCAGCCCCCTAAGGTCACTCTAGGCTCCGCCTCTCAGTCTGGAACTCTGATTTCTTGCTTAACGCCCTCTGGGGCTCACTGCTGCCTGCAAGGCGAGGTGCACACTCCCTGGCCCAGCACTCAAGCGTCTCCATCTTGTCAGATGCTGCAAGCAAAGGTTATTCCCTAACTGTCCACAAGAACCCTAAGAAAATGCTATTTCCCTGAACCAGGAGAAAAACCTTATCTAAAATAGCATCAGGGGCGCCTGGTGGCTCAGTCAGTTAGGTGTCAGACTTCAGCTCAGGTCACGATTTCATGGTTCATGATTTCGAGCCCTGCGTTGGGCTCTGCGCTGACAGCTCATAGCCTGGAGCCTGCTACAGATTTTGATTCTGTCTGTCTGTCTCTCTCTCTGCCCTTGCCACTCATGCTCTGTCTCTCTCTCAATCTCTCTCTCAAAAATAAATAAGCATTAAAAAATATTTTTAATAAATAAAAGAGCATCAGGGATGGCCCCGGGGGCCAGTCTCCTCACTCTCCTGAATAAGCTTGCATGAAGGTCACCCAAACGAACACCCCAGTCCTTGAGCCACTAACTCAAATCCCACCTCCCTCCCAGAGGGTCCTCCAGCTCTCCACACGGCCACCATCCGAGGTCCCATTCAAAGCACGCGGCCCTCGGAGCAGGGACCACATTCCTCCCCATCACACATAGCACCGCATAAACAGCCGGGGACCAGCCGGAGCAGATCACCGAACCCTTTTTTATTTTTAACCACAAAAACAAAAATAGTTGTAAGTCGCTTAATCTATTATTCCTTCTGGAGAGCCAGAGTGTCACTTATATTTTAGTAAATTTTTTAAATTGACATATAACATAACAGTAGTTTTAACAACGTATACTGATTTGATGTGGTATGTATACCGCAAAATGATTACTATGAAAAATTTAGTGAACATCCATCCCTACACATAGTTACAATTTGTGAGCTTGTGTGTGTGTGTGTATGTGATATGAACTTTTTTTTTTTTTAGCATTTATTTATTTTTGAGAGTGAGAGCAAGTGGGGGAGGGGCAGATAAAGGGAAGGACAGAGGATCCAAAGCAGACTCCATGCTGACAGCAGAGAGCCTGATGCAGGGCTTGAACTCACACACTCTCAACCATGAGATCATGATCTGAGCCGAAGTCAGAGGTTCAACCGACTGAACCACCTAGGCGCCCCTGTGATATAAACTTTTAAGATGTTCTCTGTCAGCAACGTGTAGATATACAATGCAGTATTGTTAACTATAGTCATCAGCCATATGTTACAGCCCAAGACTTATTTATCTTATAACTGGAAGTCTATGCCTCCACCCATTTTAATGGTGGGGGTAGGGTTCCAGGTCTTTAATCCAAAGACATAACTAAGAGGGACAACCAACTAATAAGGCCAGATATGCTGGGGGCCTGCTCTAGCCCAGATTAACGTGACGCTGATGCTGTCTTCCCATAGAAGTTAAAGTTATACTCAGGCTGTAGTTTGGCCCCAACAACTAAATACTAGTCTGAAAGCTTTAATAACTGTACTCATTCGTGACCAAAAAATAAAGACAAAAGTATACACACAAGCATACACACATATGTATACATACATGCACTTGCACACACATACATATACAGACAACCCCATATACATGCATGTGTGTGCATGTATATACACAGACATACATGTATATAGTCCCTGTCTTGTGGAGGTGGAGAGAAAGGGGATGCTGAAAAGTACAATCAGATTCTGTCTTTGCTTGAGTCTGTGTTGCAATGTTTTAAAAATTACACCCTTTGGCAATGAAATTCTTAAAAGTACTATGAATAAACAATAGTCTGAAAGCCCCACGGTAACATGATCTGCCTTTTTCAACAGAGCATACAATGATTATTAGGATAACTTATTTCGCTCTTTAATTGCCTATAGTAGATTATATAACGGCCACCCAAAGACTTTAAATCCCAATTCCTAAAACATGCGAACGTGGCCTTATTTGGAAAAAGTGAAGGACTCTGAGATGAGTCCTTCTCATTTACCTGGACCAGCGGAGTGGGCCCCAAATGTCAGCACAAGCATCCTTATAAAATAGGAGGTGTGGGAGGGGAGTTCCCGCGAATGCACATAGGAGAAGTCTGCATGAAGGAGGGGGATGGCAGTGATGGCCCACAAGCCAAGGAACGCCACAGCCACCAGACTCATGGAGGGGAGCACGGCCCTGTCCACACCTTGCTTTTTTGGTCCAATGAAATTGATTTTGGACTTCCGGTCTCCAGAACTGTGAGAGAATAAGTTTCTGTTGTTTTAAGCCCCCAGCTTTGTAATGCTTTGTTACAGCGGCCCCAGGAAGCTAGCATACCAGGCATGCCCTGCTGTCATTTGGTATCTTGGTTCCCACATTCTATGGCTTCTGAGAGCCCCTCAGTGAAGACCCTGAGCCCGTAAGCTGCCTCATCAATGCCCCTCGCCGCTTCCACACACACCCCCATCCCTGGGCTTTTCAATCCACCCCCCTACACTTATCAACTCTGCCTTGATAATACTGAAAATGGAATGTTTAATCAGCGTCATCTGTAACAACTAAAATGGGAAACACTGAACGGGAAATTAAGGAAAAGGCAGTCAATGATCAGCAAAGGGAGCCATCTAATTTAATTTGACAGTAATCAGACATTTGCAGGCAGAGTAGATCTCACACTGATTCTACAGGGTTGAAGTTCGGCATGATGATGGATCTCTAGCTGAAAAGATAAACTGCTTTAGTCGGGCGAGTTTTATAAAGTAAAAATTAAATGTGTGCAGACTCACTGAGGACCAAGTCCAAGGATCCCAATGGAGAAGGGGGGCTGGGATGAGGGGTGTCAAGGGAGTGTGGAAGCCTGGATGTTACCCTGAGCACATCAAGAAAAACAATTCTGCTGTGAAAGGCAAATCAAACAGCTCTTCAACAGACTCAAATTGCAAAGCTTCCCGAAATGTTACAGAAGAATCCATTCAAAGATTGCCACCACGTCTCCAAGAAGAGTAGCCAAGTCTTCCGGTGGTGCAGAATTCAAGCGAGCCTAGCATGGCGCCAGCGAACCACAGGTGAAACATTCTTCACCAACTTCTCTCATTAATTATGAAATTGCATTTCTCACAACATGGCAACTCCTACCCTCTTCCCCACCCCACTCTGCTCCCACCAAAATAAATAATAATAATAATAAAATAAATGCCTACCAATGATGGATAAGATCGGAAAATTTAAATAGCTAGGCTCCTGAGGCGCTTGGGTGGCTCAGTCCCTTAAGCATTGGACTCTTGATTTTGGATCAAGTCCTGATCTCGCGGTTCATGAGTTCGAGCCCCGAGTGGGGTTCTGTGCTGATGGCACAGAGCCTACTTGGGATTCTCTCTCTCCCTCTCTCTCTGCCCCTCCTCTTCTCGTGATCTCTCTTTCTCCCTCCCTCCCTCTCTCTCTCTGTCTCAAAATAAATAAACATTTTAAAAATCTAGCTAAGCTCCTAAAAAAGAAAAGGAAATCCGCCAAGGGCAAAACACTGAGTATATCTAAGATGGTAAGGTGGCATCTACGGGGTGGGGAATAAAAGATGCAGGAGAGCAGGGGTGACTGGGGGCAAGGAGACCCTGAGGAAGAAAAGGAAGAGGTGGAGTCTGCTCCATGTGGAAGAGGAGCACCACTCCCTCCAGCACAGGAAAGGGGGGAGCACATGCACAGGGATCCCGATCCATCAGGAGAAGGACGAGGTGCAGAAAGGAATTCGTGCTTAATGGCATGTATTAGGAGAAAAAAAAAATCCAACAGTGAATTTTACTCAGAATGAGAGACACACAAAAGCATCTGACCCCATCACAACACACACTGGGACCTAAGGCAATGTGCATAAAGTACTCAGTACGATGTCTGGCACATAGTTAGTGCTCCTTAAATTGATGCTCTTACCAGCATTACCATTATACATTCACGGAAGCAACTAGGAACCTGAAGAGAGGGAGAAAAAGCACTCCAGCTTAGTTCAGCTCGGAAAAATAAAAAAAGTGCACCCCCCTCCCCGGCAGGTTAGAAAAGAAGCCTGAGCCCCATTTCAGTGTCGCAAACTCTCTGGAATAGAGCTGCTTTTAAATCCCAAGGAAGTGGTTTAATATCAGCCTAGTCTCTCATCTTCTTTAAATATTGACTTAGTTGAGACTGTCTACATAGGATCAGAGTTAACAGGATTTAAAATTCATCCCTTCCTCCTCCATCACCCTCCACTGCCTTTAAAATTCATTACTCTCAAACACATTGAGAATCATAGATGTGTCCAATCTCTAAAATGAAAAGAAGGATGTAAAAACGGATCTTCCATATGACTAAGAAAAAGAATGCCGACCACAGACCAACTCTTTAACATCACAAACACACACATGTATGTCCCACATGTCTTATCCAGAATTCTACAGCGTATGCCGCCTTTTTGAAAGTTCAGTCTTTGTTTAATCAAAGTGCCATTATACCATAATTGTTTCAAATAATCAGAAGGTACAAGGGGTAAGAGGCTATGACCAAATGAATTTTCTTGTTGCATGGAAGTCAGCCAAAAAAAGGGAGCTTTCTTTCAGAATGCTTTGGTTTCTGGTGTTTTTTTTTCCAATTAAAAAATTGTTTAATGTTTTTATTTCTTTTTGAGAGATACACACACACACTATGGGGGGGGGGGGGGTTATGAGAGAGAAAGGGAAACACAGAATCCAAAGCAGGCTCCAGGCTCCGAGCTGTCAGCACAGAGGCCGATGCGGGGCTCAAACCCATGAACCGTGAGATCATGACCTGAGCCAAAGTTGGACGCTTAGCTGACTGAATCACCCAGGCACCCAGCTTTGGTCTCTTAATAAATAATGAATGTTAAACTCAAAAGACTCTTTTCTTCTTCAGCAAACATTTATTAAGCACCTACAATGTACTTGACACTGTCCCACGTGCCAAGTGTAAACTATGGAAGAGACACGGGTCTTCAGGCTCTTTCACCGGGATAACTCAGATCCTTTGGAGTGGCTCAAGGTCACCATCCGCAATGGGTTGAATTGTGTCCCCACCTCCGTCCCCTTCCCCCCCTTCCAAAATTTGTATGTTGAAGTCCTCATCCTCAAGGTGACTATATTTGGGAAAAGGGCTTTTAGGAGGTAATTATGATTTTAAATGAGATGATAAGGGCCTTAATAAGGGTAGGGCCTTAATCTGATAGGACTGGTACCCATATAAGAAGACAAAGAGGGGCGCCTGGGTGGTTCAGTGGGTTAACTGTCCAACTTCGGCTCAGGTCATGATCTCACGGTCCGTGGGTTCAAGCCCCGCAATGGGCTCTGTGCTGACCGCTCAGAGCCTGGAGCTGCTTCGGATTCTGTGTCTCCCTCGCTCTCTGCCCCTCCCCCACTCACACTCTGTCTCTCTCTCTCTCTGTCTCTTTCAAACATAAATAAAGATTTAAAAAAAAAGAGTTAGAGATACCAGAGATCTCGCTCTCTCCGCACGCGCACAGGGCAAAGAAAAGGCCCATGAGGACACACAAAATGACAGCCACCCACAAACAAAGGAGGAGGGCTCACCAGCAACCAGCCCTCCTGGCACGTGACCTGGCACGTCCAGACTGCAGGGCTGAGAGACCGGAAGTGTCCGTGCTTTACGGCCCAGGCTGTGGCCTCTGGTTCCGGCAGCCCAAGCGGACCCCCTGACCTTCCGGGCACCGCGCACTCCTCACCAGCGCCCTCACCCTGCAGAACAGACACGCGGAGCCAAGCGCCCGCGTCGCTTCCCCGAGGGCTGGGGCCACACCTCATGGGTGCTCCTCTTTTAACCCCCGCGGTTCCGCGCTGTGGCCGGTGGGACCCTGGCGGCCAAGCCTGCGGGCCCGGGGCCGGAGTCGTGACACCGAAGCCCGTCTCTGCCACGTGGTAACCTGGACCTCTCTAAGCCGGAGTGTCCTCACTTTTCCAAACCACACAGGGAGGGCGAATCGTGTCGGGGAAGGCGCGAGGCCACCCAGGAAGGGTGTTAGCGCCGGGAGGGTCCAGGGGAACCCTCAGGGAGAGTTCGCTGTCAGAAGCTGCCTGTTTTGTGCAAGAGGAGTGAGAAGACGCAGAGCCAGGGAGCGCCGCCGCCACCAGGCCCCCAGCCCCACGGCTCCCGGGGCCTCACAGGCAGGTCNCAGACTGGCTGAGGTCACCCAGCACTTCCCCAGCTGTCATGCTCGTCGCACACACTTAACGGTCTGGGACACCTTCACTGGAATCTCCCAGAAGGCAGCTGTTGTATCTGGTCTCCTTCCTTTTGTGTTCCCAGCTTTTAGGTCAGTGCTCGGCTCATGGAGAACTTGTGGGGGAGAGAAAGGGAGGGAGAGAAGGAAGGAAGGGAAAGGAAGGGGGAGGGAGAGAGAACAGAAGGAAAGAAGGAAGGAGGAGGGAAGGAAGAGGAGAGAGGGAAGGAAGGAGAAGAGGGGGGGAGGGAGGGATGAAGGAAGGAAGGTCCCACCAGTCTGCCACAGGTGGTCAGTATGGTGACTTCTTGGTCACCTCTACTCCCGCCTTGGGTAGGTCTAACCCCTCGAGCCCTCCCTGCCCTCAGCTATGATACAAGCAGATCAAAATCCTTCCCTTCAACCATGAAAATGGGAAAATGTGAGGCCACCTACGGACGTGTTTCAGCTTGTGTGTGAGTGATGCAGAGACACAGACTTCCCCCCTTGAAGAAATGTCACCTTCCCTGAGAGGCTTCCCAGGCCCGCCTGATTCCAGCCGTGCCCACACGCTCTGCCCCCACCTGGGCACTCACGCTCTCTCTCAGGCTGTCCCTCCTCCACAGCACCCCGTTCTCCCACCTCCGGGCCCCTCCCAGACTCTGGGATCAGCCTGCTGGACTCCTTGCACCTCTTTTCCTTTTCCTGGAACCCTCTCTAGAACCTCCTTCTTGCCACCAGCCCCACTGTCCCCACAAACGGTGACCTGCTCTTACAGCTCCAGTGCCCGGCACAGTGTCAGGAACAGAAGAGCTCAATCAACACGTACTAGAGTAACGACACAGCCAATGTGTGTGCAGCTTAAGGGAAGGAGGGGGAAGGGAGGGAGGACAGATGGCTACAGCCATTACCTGCGTGCCTCGTGGGTCCCACTTCAGCCTGGACAGGAGCCATCTGACTTAGACTGAATGGCAACAAAAGCAGATCAGAGGAGGCTGAACAGAATATCCCTGGTGGCCCTTTCTGGGTGAGTCAGAGAGAGAACACAAGTTTGGGTGGCTGCCAAGCTAGAGGCAGTGGGCTGACGTCCCCTGTTCCCGTGCGAGGACCAGAACCGTCCTGCCACCTGACTGCATAAAGCTGTTTCTGGCTTCCTCAGAGTCTGGCTGAGTATGGAGAAGTCAGCAGGGGAGAAGCTGGGAGAGGCACCACGACCAGCGTTGGAGCACGTGTCAGGGACCCTGGCATCCCAGCACAGAAGAGCCGTCACTCTTCACCAGCCACCCCCTCCTGCCACCCTGAGACCCTCTCAGCCCACACCTAACTCTGGCCTTTTTCCCTCCCAAACTTGTCTCCCATCTGTCGCCTTCTCGAAAGCAACTCGTCTGGGGAACAGAAAAACTTCCCCAAGGCAGGGACCAGCCCCAGCTTCTCCCAGAAGGAGGAGCCAAAGTGCTGACGACGCCCGCAGGTCCCCATCATTCAGCCAGCTCGACCTCTCAGGTGTCCCTCCTGTCCCTTCGGCTCACCCACCACCCCCTAGCTCCTCAGATGCTACAGGGGTATTCCCAGCTGGGGCCACATGCTGACTCCCTCACCTCCACGACTTCGCTGATTCACCCTCTCAGATTCTTCCCTGATTCATCTGGGGACAGCTACAGCCCCCTGGCATGGACAGTCCCATGTGGGACCTGCCTGACCCTGGAAGTTCCAGAAGGGAAGGCACGTCCTCTGTCTCCTTCACTGACATGCTCTCAGCATCTAGAAGAGTCTCTGGCACATAGACAGCACACCATTTCTTGAATGAATGAATGAATGAATGAATGAATGAATGAATGAATGAATGACAAGTGCAGTTGGAAGGAAAAGATTCTATTAAATCGATCAGAGTATGTGATAGACTGAATTGTATCTCCTCGCCAAGTTTGTATGTTGAAGACCTAACCCTTCATGTGACTCTAAAGAGACAGGCCTTTTAAAGAGGTAATGCTAAGTGAAAGAGAAAATCAGAGTGGAGTCCTAATCCATAGGACTAATGTCCTTATACGAAAAGGAAGAGGCTGCCTGGGTGGCTCAGTCGTTAAGCATCTGACTTCGGCTCGGGTCATGATCTCACAGCTCGTGTGTTCAAGCCCCACATCGGGTGAACACGAGCCCAAGAACCCCGATTCTCTGTCTCTCTCTCTCTCTCTCAAAAAAAAAAAAAAAAAAAAGAGGAGGAAAAGACACCAGAGGTTCATGAGCACAGAGAAAAAAGGCCAGGGGAGGCAGCCGTCTGCAAGCTGAGCAGAAAGTCCTCAGGAGAAACCAAACCTGCCAGCACCTTGATTGTGGACTTCCAGCCTCCAGAACAGGGAGGAAATAAACGTCTGCTGTTGAAGCCCCCTGCCTGGGGCATTTTGTTAGGGCAGCTTTAGCAGACTAATACAGAACCTTCAGGAAAGCGATTAGTAATAATAGAATGGATTACTCTGTAAATCTCATCAGGACAATAAAGTGTGGGTCGGGCCAGGGTGAGCTGGAGGGACTCTCCCTAAAGCCACGAAAGAAATGACAAGGGACAGAGGGCTCTGAGGCTCCAGGCTCCAGAGGAGCCTGAGTGGATGTGAAAAGGCTGAAAACTGTGGTGATTAGCATGACCCAGTGGGAAATTCTGAGAATAAACCGGTTTCACGCCTTCTTCCCAAGAAACGATATGTGTAAATGCATCCAAGTGGAACGTGCGCCTGGGAGGAGGATGCTTATTTAACAGAAAGCAGAAAATATCCTTTGCTCGCTTTATAATTAATTTCAGGTTGCCCGGATTCACAGAGACACGGTGCTAGACGGCAAACACACATCGCCGTCTTTTATAGGGGCCCATTAATTGCTGCTATTTATGCAGCAGAGCACGACAGCTCCTGACCCCTGGCTCCCCGCCGGCCACCCTCCCGCTGCTGCGCACTAAAATCTGTCTTCCTGTAAATGAGGGGGAAAAGTTTCCGTCCCCAATTTAAACAACAGAGCTCATTAGGACCGATCCGGCAACCGTAACGGAACCCCGGCGCCGAGGACAGGCAGAGAGCTGAACTCCAGTTGAAAGGGAAAAAAATAAAGTCAGCACGCTGAGCATGCCTCCCCCGTGGGATCTTGAAGCCACTGTCACTGGGATTTTCTGCGCCCAGGCTCTAGCCCCAGTTCAGAAAGCAAATCACGTCCTGACGCCCTAGAAACATCTGCCTGGTGGGAAACCAGAAACTGGGTTCCTGCACGGAAGGAAAAATGCAAACTGGAGAATTTTCCAATGGCAAAGTGCACTGGGGCAGCTGTGTGCACAGGGCAGGAGCTACCTCACTGGAACTCTCATCAAAAACCCATCTATGTAGACAGTGTGCATGCTTCTTTGTCATCAAAACACTTATCATCCACAGGATAAAAGGAACCCCAAATTCCATGCCCAGAGTTCCCCACAACTCAGGAATCCTAAAGGGAAATGAAGTATGAATTAAAACAGGTGGTGCTGGCAGGAGGGGAGGTTGCCTGGGGGGCTCAGTCGGTTAAGCATCCGACTTCGGCTCAGGTCATGATCTCACAGTTCATGAGTTCGAGCACCGCATCAGGCTCTGTGCTGACAGCTTGGAGCCTGGAGCCTGCTTCGCATTCTGTGTCTCCCTCTCTCTCTGCCCGTCCCCTACTCATGCTCTGTCTCTCTCAAAAATAAATAAACATTAAAACAACAACAACAACAGGTAATGTTAAAATCATTTCTCTTTGGTTTTGGAAAATGGTCAAAAGGCACAGCTCGGGAACAGATTATGAGTTTTTGACCCCACATATAATTCATCTTGGTACTCCCTGGCATGCTCGGCTCTGGAAAGGCCAAATACATTGAATTGATAAATAGCTAGGTTAAAAAACTAAATACCCAATTGTCTCAAATATCCCTCAACTCTGAACCCCTCTCTGCTCCATTTCTCTTCCAGTTTGGCCCCGTTTTTAATTATCCCGAATATAACTTGGTGACAGTAGAGAGGAAGCCTCCAATTACATCATCTAAAAGCGAATAAATACATGAATCCAAAAGATAATGGGTTGGTTTGGCATGACTATCCCTGGCCAACGATCACTGTCAATTTGCTGAAAAGAGAATCCTTCCCACTGCCCACGTGGACAGCCTGCCCCCAGCCGGCCCTGGTCAACCTCTCCAAAATCACACTTGTCACCGTTCTCTGTGCTCCTGCCATGAAGGCCATCACCATCTGCATTTGCTGCCTGAGTAGTTGACTCTTCCTCCCCACCCCTGCCTCCTCTCCCAGCACCCACTTACCAACTCTTCCAGAAGGTTCTTTCCAGCACCCAGTCACCAAGTCTTCCAGAAGTTTCCTTCCTTGCCATGTTTAAGCCCTGGCCAGCCCTCTAAGGGCTTCCCTGCATCCCTTCCAGGCTGCCCCCTTCTCCACATTGAGGTATTCAACTTTTCTTTCCAAGAATGGATATAATCATCTGCTGTGCTCAGAAGCCTTTAAAATAAACTTGATTCCTTAATAAGAAAATTTTAAAATCCTTCTTGATCTGGCACCAGCCCCCCCCCCTTACTTTCCCCTCTGCTACTTTTTTTTTGAACACTTTATTCTGACTATCTTATCAATTTCCACTGACCCAGCCACTTTCAGTCAAATATTTTCACATACTAGTCACACTGAGACACAGTGAGACCACAGTGAGTCCTTAAGGTCTTGGTTGTTCTTTTTTATTATTTATTTTGATAAGGCACCTACCATAAAATAAACCACGATTAAGTACACAGTTCAGTGGTACTAGGTATGTCCGTATTTGTTGTGCAGACATCACCATTATCCATCTCCAGAACACTTTTCATCTTGCAAAACTGAAACTTTGCCAGTGTCTTCAACAAATAGTGCTGGGAAAACTGGACATGCAGAAGAATGAAATGGAACCACTTTCTTACACCATACACAAAAAGAAATTCAAAATGGATGAAGGACCCAAATGCGAGACCTGAAACCATAGAAGTCCTAGAAAAGAGCGCAGGCAGTAATTTCTCTGACATTGGCTGTAGCAACATTTTTCTAGATGTATTTCCTCAGGCCAAGGGAACAAAAGCCAAAATAAACTATTCAGAATACATCCTGCACCACGAAGGAAACAATAACAAAACTAAAAGACAGCCTACTGAATAGGAGAAGATATTGCAAATGATGTATCTGATAAAGGGTCAGCATCCAAAATACACAACAAACGTATACAACTCAACACCAGCAAAAACAAATAATCCACTGAAAATATGGGCAGACGATATGAACAGACATTTCTCCAAAGAAGACATCCAGATGGCCCGTAGATACATGAAAAGATGCTCAACATCACTGATCATCAGGGAAACACAACCCAAAACCACAATGAGATATTACCTCACATCTGTAAGAATGGTTCAAATCAAAAACACAAGAAACAAGTATTGGTGAGGATGTGGAGAAGAAGGAAGTCTTGTGCACTGTGGGTGGGAATGAAAAACTGGTGCAGCCGCTATGGAAAACAATATGGAGGTTCCTCCAAAAATTAAAAATAGAGCTACCATATGATCCAGTAATTCCACTACTGGGTATTTACCCAAAGAATGCAAAAACACTAATTCAAAAAGATATACGCACCCCTACGTTTACAGCAGCATTGTTTACAATAGCCCAATTATAGAAGCAACCCAAGTGTCCATCCATAGATGAATGGATAAAGAGGATGTGGTCTATATACAGACAATGGAATATTATTCAGCCATAAAAAATGAAGGCTTGCCATTTGCACCAATATGGATAGATGTAGAGGGTACAATGCTAAGTGAATTAAGTCGGTCAGAGAAAGACAAATACCACATGATCTCATATGTGGAACTTAAGAAACAAAACAAGTGAACAAGAGAAAAAAAGAGACAAACCAAAAAACAGACTCTTAATTGCAGAGAACAAACTGGTCTTGGCTATTGTGAGTAATTGTTAATGAGATATTTTACTTTGTCTTTGCAAAGTCTGACATGTATTTTACCCTTAGAGCACAGCTCAGTTTTCATCAGGTACCTTTCCAGTGTTCAGCTGTCACACGTGGCAAGTGACCAGTGTGTGGGACAGTGCTGTCCTGGCCTCGTGGCTCTGGCAAAGTCATTTAATCCTCTGAGCCCCAGACACAGTGCACTGCCTGCCTGAGACAGAGCACGCAACCGAAAAAACCTGGTGAACAAATGAATGTGTGAAGAAATGCTCCACTGTCTCCTCTACAAAGTGCATAGGAGATTATCAATCACACAAATTTGTAGTGAGGATGATATTGTGTCTCTCGGAACAAAAACCAAAGTAGTAGCCCCAGAACTAAGCCATCCTGGACAAAAAAAAAAAAAAAAAAATCTAACTTCAATAAACCTCAGATTGTTCATCAGTAAACTGGGGGTCATAACAGCGACCAACTTACGTCACATAATGTGCTCAGTACACAGTAACCATTCATTAGCTGTAGTTAAAGCTGAGCAAACACAGGTTCAACACAGTGGGGTAGGAGTAACTGATCTCTGCAGAGAGTGCAAACGGGGCAAGAAACGAAAGCCGGTACTGCTCGGTGACAGACGGCTATCTCATGGAAACCTGGAGGGATGGGCTGTTCCAGGTGGAAAAGAGTTTCAGCAGCCCTCCCCCACTTTGTGGCCCTGGGGGAGGGAGAGATGTGGTGGTTCCAGGAAAGGGGAGTGGAAATAATAGCTGTGCATTAACCGAGCACAGGAATCCTTATCAGCCCTCCCGTCTCTCCTGCGTCTTGGACTGCTGGCAGCCTTCTCGCATGAGGTCTTCAATAAATGTCCGCAGATGACTTCCCCACGCCACGTGCTCACAAGGCTTCCTTCCCCTCCACTTAAATCACATGCTGCACGTCAGGGCGAGCCCCGCACCTGCGTTCATCAGAAAGGGAAAGCTAGGGCTTTTTCCCACCCTGCTCTGATTTATACATGTGCATTTATGGTGTCAGTCTGTATGAAAGCAGAATTTGTGTTCCTGCAATGACACCATAAATCCTCCTGGCCTCCCTTCCCCTCACGGGGAATATTGAATGCTCTGCTTCCACTGACAGCAGATAATGGCTCTCAGGAAGGGCAAGGAATTCACAAGCAGATAACAAGGGAACTCGGCGGGAGGTGTGTGTGTGTTTGCACGCCTGTGTGCGCTGGGTGGGCAGGGGCCGCAGGGAGCACGCCTGGGGGAAACCAGAACATTCCAGTGCTTGCTTCTCTTTTCTTTCCTCAAACACAGGCTGTGCATTCGAGGCTGCGCATTTTAATAAATATGTCCCAGCGTATTCGTTTGCAAAGGCGGCTGTAACGTAACTGCTGAAACACCAGAAATGTATTTTCTCACGGTCCCAGCGGCCAGAAGTCTGAGATGAAAGTGTCAACAGGTTTCCTTTGCGGCCTCGCTCCTTGGCTGGTAGATGGCTGTCCTACACCTGGGTCTTCACGTGGTCTTCCCTCGGTGCCTGTGTGCGTCCCCATTTCCTCTTATAAGGACACCAGTCTGACTGCATTAGGGCCCACCCTCGTGACCTCATTTAGAAGTTACCTTAGAAATTACCTCTTTAGAGATCCTGTATCCAGAGGCGCCTGGGTGGCTCAGTCAGTTAAGTGTCTATCTTCAGCTCAGGTCATGATCTCGCAGTTTGTGAGTTCAAGCCGCATGTTGGGCTCTGGGCTCACAGCCTGAAGCCTCCTTTGGATTCTGTGTCTCTCTCTGTCCACCCCCACCCCCGACTTCTTCTCTCTCAAAAATAAACATCAGAAAAAAAATTTTTTTAAATGCTATATTCAAATACAGTCACGTTCTTAGTTGCTGGCGGTTAAGTCTTCAACATATGAATTTTAGAGGGAGACAACTCAGTCTGAAACACCCAGTAAAACTTCTCACAAATTTTAGTAATAAGAAAGGCAGCCACAAATCTAAAGCAGACACCTCCGCTCCCAAGCAGGCAATGCAATTTGAGGAAATTCAAATCCAATAATCACAGCGCTTTGAGCTGCTTTCTATCTCTGTCACCTGTTTTCTCTGCTTATGAGTTTCAATATACTGACTGCTTTAAGTCATTAACTTTTCTACAAATAAGCATATCTTGTACATCTGAACTTTGCAAGTCCACTTCCTGCCTATCTTTGGAAAAGGAGGCCGCCATCTTTTCACTTGCATTTGTCACAGTGGTCTTTTCTTTTTTCTTTTGTTTGCTTTGCTTTGCTTTTCTGGCTGCTTTGAGTGGTGTCAAAAGTTAAGGAAACATCGGATAAATATGCTTTCCACTCTTTACCACTTGTCCATGTAAAGTTTAGCAAAAAAAAAAAAAAAAAAAA
>NW_027529441.1:108287-116203 GCF_008692635.1 Crocuta crocuta
TAAAATTTAAAAAAAAAAAAAAAAAAAAAAACAAAACCAACCCAGTCCTTTATAGTGAAGAGACATGACTTGACCACTAGACTAGGAAGCTATTACAAATTGCTTACTTCCAGGCATGGGGAGAGGGGCTCAAGATGGTTTAGGAAGAAACGGAGTTGATTTTTGGCTCCATCCTCCTTCAAGAGGCGTTTAAAACCTCTGGAAGGAACTGCAATGGATGAGAAAGTCACACCCATTCCCAAAGGGGCTGTATTTCCTGCTGCTATTGTCGAGTGTTCTTCATTGGTGTCATGACTTAATAGCGTTCATCCCATTCAATACAATGAGTGTGCTTCAGAACTTCCCTCAAACCTTTCTTTTCTTTTCTCTAAAACCTCTCTCATTTGTGAAAGTGCATTTTTCTGAGCCGATCCCTCTGAAAATGGGACTGGTGAAGAAAGGTTTGGGAGTTCAGTTTTGTTTCTATTAGTGAGAGGGGTAAACTGTATTTAATAGAAGTTTGGGGACTTACCCAGGGTGACACAATATGGCAACTCCCAGACTGGAACACAATTATTCTGATTCTATCCAGGACATCGATGTTGAGAACTCGTTTAAAATATTGACATTTTTATTCATTATTCAGTCAAGTGCCTCCTTGTTAAAGGTTTGGGTTTTTTTTGGTTTTTTTTAGCAAGAGTAAGTTAATTTGTTTGGCCAAGAATTAAAATAATCTTCACCTTGATACTATTTTCAGTATCTAGCAAACATCTTTTTTTGCTATTCCAATAGCAAAAAAGTAACTAATGAAACAATATAAAATATACACATACAGCAACATGAATATTTATATAGTCAAGTCCAATAAAAGAATCATTTCAAGAAAGCAGACTATCACAGACTTCAAAAAGATGTTTCCCACTTAAAGGTATGTAATCACTAACTCTGAGAATACATTTTAAATTCTGAGGTATCTTCTTTTATTTTTCACAGAGGGGTTCCTGTGATTGGGGGTATTATTCTCAGTTTGTGATTTCCTGTGCGACCAGGTCCCTACTGAGAATTTGGGTCAAGTGCCAGTTATCTATTTCTTCCATCAAAATTAATGGAGCTTTGTTATGTCAAAATCAGGCTGGGAAGATGTTAATAGTGTCCTTTATAGAAGACAAGATATACTGGTTACAAACCTCACCTCTCCCCCTCCATCTAAAAAACAAAACAAACAAAAAGCTAGACACTCTGATCATTGCCATAGCTTTTTAAAGTAGATCAATAGTGATAATCTCATTATATTGAACACGTTTTCCTCATTACATTAAGAAAATATTAACTAATAGTATGAATAGTATTAAAAAATTCATGCTGTAATTAGGCACCGGTCTCCATGGTCCAGATCAATCAATCAATCAATGTAGGCAACTGTCTGAATAACCCCAGCTACATAAATAATCAAGCGAACCAGGGATCCATTTAGTGACCCAAATTACGCGGTTTAGTTATCTATAAGCATGAAATTAATGAGCTATTTAGACAATTGCCATTTGTCTGTCAACGGCATGGTGTGAAAACAAATAAAAAGGCACACGCGTAGACCGCAGTCACCAAGCCATATAAATCTCAGCTTGGGACTAGTCCCATTCAACAAGCTTCGTACTTGTTAGGGGTTGAACTGTGTCCTTCCCCAAAACATTCCACACTGAAGCCTTATCCCCCAGGACCTAAGAATATGACCTTCTTTGGAAACAGAGTTGCTGCAAGTGTAAGTAGGTAAGATGAGGTCACTAGGGTGAACCCCAATCCAATACGGCTGGTGTCCTTACAAAAAGGGGAGAAATTTAGACACAGAGATACACACACGGGGGAAGATGAAGGTCACAGTGAGAAACTACTGGAAACTGAGAGAGAGGTCGGGAACGGATCCCTCCTAGAGCCTTGGGAGAGAGCGAGGTCCTGTCGAGACCTTGATCACGGGCTTCTGGCCTCCAGGACTGTGAGAGAATAAACTTCTGTTGTTCTAAGCAACCCAGGTTCGGTGCTCGGTTACGGCAGCTCCGGGAAGCTAACGCAGTACACTAAGGTTACCGGGATCCCATCCGCTCCAAAACCCAGGAAATTCTCTCCAGCCACTCTGCATCCAGTACATCAGCAAGTTAAAAATAAACCACAGTAAACCGGCAGGCGACTTTGGACAAAGGCTTGTTTCCAGAGTACTGATTAACTGAGGTATCACACAGGGCTCGATGGAGGGACGTTGTCCAGAGGAAACCTTTGGACTGTGACAAAGCCTTAGAAATGCAGCCAGAGCCTCCATGGGAAGAGCTTTGTTCTACTGAGCAGCCCAAGTACCACCGCATGGGATGCATGGGGACAGGCACAGATGAAAATTGCTTTTTCCTGAACACCTGGTTCTCCCTAAATAATCCTACAAATAGGTGAGGAAGAAACGTCCAACATGTCACGTGCAATGTAAGAGGTGGCGTGGGGTGGGCAAGGAAAGGCCACAGGCTGGGCAGAGTAGGGCAGGCCCCATGGAAGAATGGACTAGAAGTGGGGGCAGCCAGGAGGGGCCGGCAGGGAGCAGAGGCGTGCCAGCAGGCCCCCATGAAGGACACTCAGAGGACAGAGAGCCTGCCTTGCCTGGACCAGCACAAATGGTGTTGAGACAGAAACGAGAACACATCCCTGAGCACACAGGGCCCTGAATGCAGAGCATGGTATATAGAATCTACTCTAAATAAGAAGGGAGCCAGCCAATCTGGGGGGTTGGGGTTTAGCAGGCCTGTGGCAAGATTAGAGTTCGTTTCTAAGTGGTTAAGATGGATTATGGGGTGAGCAACTGGAGATATGGAGGATTAACAAGGACTAAACTTGAATGTGGCAAAGGGACCGGTCAGCAGGAGGTGAAATCAAAAAGCAACATGGAGGAAAGGGGCACACGGGGGGGATCCGTCAGTTATGTGTCCGACTTCGGCTCAGGTCATGATCTCACAGTTCAAGAGTTCGAGACCCGCATCAGGCTGTCCACTGTCAGTGCAGAGCCCACTTCAGATCCTCTGTCCCCCTCTCTGTCCCTTCCCTGCTCACACTGTCTCTCTCTCTCTCAAAAAATAAATAAAACATTAAAAAAAAGAGAGAGAGAACAGACACACAGAGCAGGGCTTGTGAAGACAGAGGGAGCCTAAGCCACGCGTTTGCAAGCAAAGGAAGAGCAAAGATTGCTGGCCAAGCACCAGAAGCTGGGCAAGGGACAAGGAAGATTTCGCCACCTGTTTCAGTGGAAATATGGACCATTCTAGTCTCCAGAGCTCCAAGGCCATGAATTTCTCTTGTTCTAAGCTGCCTGGTTTGTGGCGCTCTGTCCAGCAAGCCCAGGAAAGTAACACAGAATGTAAGAACAGATCTAAGCGAGGTTAGTTCACACACTGAGATACCACCTCGTGCCGGTCAGAGTGGCTAAAATGAGCAAATCAGGAGACTGTAGATGCTGGCGAGGATGTGGAGAAACGGGCACCCTCCTACACTGTTGGTGGGAATGCAAACTGCTGCAGCCCCTCTGGAAACAGTGTGGAGATTCCTCAAAAATTTAACAGTAGAACTCCCCTAGGACCCAGCAATAGCACTGCTAGGAATTTACCCAAGGGATCCAGGAGTGCTGATGCATAGGGCCACATGGACCCCAATGTTCACAGCAGCACTCTCCNGAACAGACACGTAGAGCAGGGCTTGTGAAGACAGAGGGAGCCTAAGCCACGCGTTTGCAAGCAAAGGAAGAGCAAAGATTGCTGGCCAAGCACCAGAAGCTGGGCAAGGGACAAGGAAGATTTCGCCACCTGTTTCAGTGGAAATATGGACCATTCTAGTCTCCAGAGCTCCAAGGCCATGAATTTCTCTTGTTCTAAGCTGCCTGGTTTGTGGCGCTCTGTCCAGCAAGCCCAGGAAAGTAACACAGAATGTAAGAACAGATCTAAGCGAGGTTAGTTCACACACTGAGATACCACCTCGTGCCGGTCAGAGTGGCTAAAATGAGCAAATCAGGAGACTGTAGATGCTGGCGAGGATGTGGAGAAACGGGCACCCTCCTACACTGTTGGTGGGAATGCAAACTGCTGCAGCCCCTCTGGAAACAGTGTGGAGATTCCTCAAAAATTTAACAGTAGAACTCCCCTAGGACCCAGCAATAGCACTGCTAGGAATTTACCCAAGGGATCCAGGAGTGCTGATGCATAGGGCCACATGGACCCCAATGTTCACAGCAGCACTCTCCACAATAGCCAAAACATGGAAAGAGCCTAAGTGTCCATCAACGGACAAATGGATCAAGAAGATGTGGTTTAGCTACACAATGGAATACGACATGGCAATGAGAAAGAATGAAATCTGGCCATGTGTAGCAACATGGATGGAACTCAAGGGTGTTATGCTGAGCGAAATAAGTCAGGCAGAGAGAGACAGATATCATATGTTTTCACTTATAAGTGGAACAGAAGAAACTTAACAGAGGACCATAGGGGAGGAGAAGGGGAGAAAATAGGTGGGGAGAGGGAGGGAGGCAAACTGTGAGAGACTCTTGAATACTGAGAACAAACTGAGGGCTGATGGGGGTGGAGGAGAGGGGAAGGGGGGAGATGGGCATGGAGGAGGGCACCTGTGGGGATGAGCACTGGGTGTTACATGGAAACCAACTTGACAATAAACTATGAAAGAAAAAAAAGTGAGGTTAGTTCATCAGGAAATTGCTGCCGGCTTGAAACTCACTTCCTCCACAGCATCGAGTGCAGATAAAGCTTCTCCCCTTACCCTCATCTGCCTGTAGAAAGCAGTGGAAGTGGGTGATAACTTCAGAGCAACTTACAATCATTAAAACAGTCTCCCCTATAACATACATTATAAATGTGTGCAACATTAAGCCATAAAAGAGAGTAAGTTCACGAAGGGTATTCCTCAAGAGACGCCTGAGAAACTATCAAGGCAAACCGATTGGATCCTTTATGGGTATTAAAGGCTTCACTTTCAAACCAGTCTCTTTCGGGATGGGCAAACACTGCCCTTTCTCTCAAACTTCCCAAATTCATTGCTTCACCCAAAGCTAGTCTGACAATCAGCCTCTCTTCACACTTTCGGAAGCCTCTCTCCCACCCCACAGCAAAGTTCAATGCTGGGCCTCTCCATAAGGGTGACCAAGAGACAGAGAAAGGGCCTCTAGCGTCTAGAAGAAAAGACAGCTCACAAAACACATATTCAACACTCCTAACTTTGCCCCAATGAAACCACAAAATACAAAGCTTGTCTTGATAATAACCGCAAAACATAAAATGATCGGGCCGGGTAGAGGTTCACCACGGCTACATGTGGGTAAACAATAAGGCTGAAAAATACTGCCCTGTGTTGCTCACTTCCTTGCCTTCCCATGGAAGCCAGCCCACTTGGGGGACTCAGAGTTCAAGTGTGTGTCCAGGGCCTGGTGCATCCTCGACAAGAACGTCAGCATAACCGTCTGCACTTCTACAACACTTCTCTCTCTCTCTCTCTCTCTCTCTTAAGTTTATTTACTTTGAAGTAGAGAGAGAGAACAAGTGGGGGAGATGCAGAGAGAGAGGGAGACAGAGGATCTGAAGCAGGCTCCATGTTGACAGTAGAGAGGCCAATGTGGGGCTCAAACTCACGAACCATGAGATCATGACCTGCGCCAAAGTCAGACACTTAACCAACTGAGCCACCCAGGCGCCCCAGCTACAAGCCCTCTCTATTCCACCTGGTCTCCCCTTCCTCTCCCCGGGTCAACTGTCACTCTACAATGAGCCCCAAGCACCCCTAACAGTGGCCAGCATCCCAGAAGGGATGGAGCCAGTTCCATGTTCCAGAAAACTAGGACACGGGGGTCAGAGGAGGGTCCAGGCCGTGCTCTCGGCCCAAAGCCCAAGGAACATCAATGTCCAGGCAGTGTCTCTTTTGGTCCTGAACACTCCACCTCCTTCACTGTCCCCTTGACTTTGCCTGTCTCTTGCTCTTTGCTTTGAGGGTCCATAGGCCATTCAGGGCTAGTGAGTGAATGCAACATGATGAGGAGAAATATCCTAGTGTGATGTTATGGACTGGGTTGTGTCTCTCCAAAAGATGCTGACGTCCTCACCCCCCGGTACCTATGGGTGCAACTGTATTCATAAATAGGGTCTTTGCAGATAATGAAGAGGAGGTCATGAGGGTGGACCCTAATCAAACATGACTGTATCCTTATAAAAAGGGGAACCTTGGACCCAGACAACTACACACACACACACACACACACACACACACACACAATGCAGGGAAAGTGCCATCTACAAGCCAACGAATACCTGAGGCTACCAGAAGCTAGGAGAAAGACCTGGAACAGACTGCCCACCACTCCACAGCCCTCAGACAGAACTAACCCCTGTTACATCTCGATTTTAGACTTCCAGCCTCCAGAACCAAATTAACTTGGTTTGTTTGAGATGATAATTTCTGTTGTCTGATCCACCCAGTCGGTGGTATTCTGTTACCGCAGCCCTGGAAAGCTAACACATGTGACAGAATGCTATTAGCCATAACAATATTTCCAACACTAACGCTGCAAAAGGTACACAGAATAGCCTTGTCGGTTCACACAAATCATACATGAGTTATTTCTAAGCCACGTGTCAACATCTCGTAAACAAACAAAATCTAACTACCTCTACGGACTGTCTTCATAATTCCATATATCCAAATATGTCCCTTAGGATATTCTAGTAGAAATGTGAAACACTGTATTCTTCTGAAGGCTGTCAAAACAAATATACCAGGCGAACAGAAGTACTACTGGCACTGAGTATTTTCAGAGAGTTGGTTAGGGGGTGGGTGGGTTGGTTGGTTGCTTAGTTGGTTGGTTGGATGATTAAACTATTCCTACTCGGAACCAGACAGCAGATGACACCACACAACAAAAACAAATCAGTTCAATCAGCAATATTAATTTCCTTACGGAGTGAGGGCATTGTTTCCAGACACTATACTACCTGGATATAATGCAATTCCCTACGGTGAAGTGGCCCCGCATGGCCCTGAGGCTGGTCCTCGCTCTCAGGGCACCTAGCGAATAGGATGCATAAACACCGTGTGTGTTTGCTGGGCCACAGACCAGGAGGCTTAAGCCACAGGATCTATGTTCTCACGGTTGTGCCGGTTCCAAGTCCAGGATCAAGATGTCTGCAGGGCTGGTTTCTTCTGAGGCCCTCCCTCCTCGGCTTGTTGGTGGCCATCTTCTCCCTGTGTCGTCACACGGTCTTCCTTCTGTATGTCTGTGTCCCAATCTCCTCTTATAAAGACACAGATGGTATACGCCTGCCCACATGACCTCATTTTACCATAATTACCTCTTTAAAGGCCCCATCCCCAAGACAGTCACATTGTGAGCGACTAGGGGGTTAGGAATCCAACATAGGAATTTGCGGGGGAGGGGCACACAATTCAGCGTCGACAAACACCTCAACAAAGGCAAGACGGGGGTGTCCACAAGCGGATGCTCAAGGCGACAGGCTTGACAACTATCTCAAAACCAGGCACCAGCTCACAAGCCCTTTCGGGGGGCAGAAGTCACGCTGAGCTACAATATTTAAAAGGCTGCATATTCCTGTACGCCAGTGAGGCATGGCCCACCCAGCTGCTTGTGATAAATCAGAAGTTACTTCCCTGATGCTGAAATTCGCCTCTGTCACACCGAGATGAATGAGCCTCTCAGATTACACACAGAGAAACCCAACGTCACGTTCCTTTCCCCAGCAGTGGGGTGGGGGCTGGGGGAACCTCTGTTCAAAGACCCTCGCTTTCATGCTCTCCACTTGCAAGCGGTGGTCACCGAGCCCTTATTACACTATCACACTACTTACCCATCCAGGGAAGGAGCGGTGCAGAGGGGCTGATAGGCAATCAGTGCGTTG
>NW_027529441.1:116258-190944 GCF_008692635.1 Crocuta crocuta
TCTCTGAGCGGCACAGAGAGGGGTCTATCAGACCCCAGCTGAACAGCTGCTATAGCTCTTAACACACAGGAAGTCTCAGCCCGGGGCCCCTCCGTCAGGTTGAATGATGACTCAGGAGACAGGGGGTCACAGGTCTCGCGGCTCAAGCGAAGGGCATTTCCCCCAAGCTTTCCCCAGTTACATGTGCTGGAACATGTCTTATGTCTGCTGAGCGGCAAGGGACACAAACAGAGCCGGATTTCCTGCTCGTCATGCTTATCTTTCTCTTCTACAGCAAAGCAACAGAGTGGACTTTCCCAGAGAGGCACCAGGGCTGAGCCTGCAGAGCTTGGTCGAGACCCCCGAAAAGCCTAGAACGCTCCATCCATCATGCCTCAGGAAAAAGTGTTCACCGCACCACTGTACGTCCTGTCTGTGGTTCGCGGCTCCATTCTGACTCCGGGACCCAGGACTCTTGTTCACAGGGCATCTGGTACCTTACAGAAAAGCATCCTTTGGTGGGGGCCACCTGGGACAGAAACCCAGGCCTCACTGGTTTGCCATCCTATGTGCCCTGGAGGAAATGGGTTTTTTTTTTAAAGAAATTTATTTTTTATTCTTTTGATTTTTTTTTATTTTAGAGAGGGAGAAAGAACACAAGTGAGCAGGGGAGAGGGGCAGAGAGGGAGAGAGAGAATCTTAAACGGGCTCCACACTCAGCACAGAGCCTGATGTGGGGCTCGATCCTACGACCCTAGGATCATGACCTGAGCCGAAATGAAAGGTCCGATGCTGAGTCCACTGAGCCACCAGGGGCCCTTGAAATGCTGTCTGCTCACTAAACCACGCCTCTTAGCGCTGAACCACTCAGAGAGAACACCCTTTTTTAACTGGTCTGCCCAGAGGGGGTGCCTTTTCCTAAATGGTCTACCTAGTCATGTCTTTCTCTAATTTGTACAAAAGCCCATACAGGGTAGCAGCGCACTGCATGAAGAAGGCAATCAGTAAGTGTTTCAATGAAAAACACATGATCACCTCCAGTGGCCAAGTAACGATAAGGTATTTTTTTAAAAAGTGGTTACAACTGGGAAATTTCTCCAGCAGTGACCATTCTGCCTTGTGGGACACCTAGCAAACGACTTTAGATTGGGAAATCAGTCTTAAAAAGGAGGTTCCGAAAATGGGGAACGGTTTTCCATGGGTGTAGAGGGAATGATTTGAAAAAGCGAGAAGTCATCAGCTATTTTCTGTTTTCCCTTTTCTTTCTTCCTTTCCCTTCCCCTAAGCCTTAGATGACCTTCTCTTTGACAACAAAGAGATCTTAGACGTGCTTTCTTCAATATTTGACATTTAATACTTAAACTCCAAAATTAGCCCTAATTCAAGAAGTATTCCTGTCCCAAAGGCGGCAGGAAACAATCAAAAGTCTATTCTCACTCCTTGGACAAAACGGGGAGCCAAATGGAGCTGAAAAAGGTACATGAACAAAGTAGCCTTTGGGTGGGGGGAGCTTTGGGGGACACCTTAGGAGCTGGAAACACAGAAATTTTGGCAATAATAATCCAAGACAAAATTCTCAGCTCAGTCCTGGAATCTAAAGAGGCCTTGGGTCACAGCGGAAATACCGTGGACTTCTAGCAAAGGGCCAGTTCACAAATACAACTTCGTTATCTTCAAACCCACAAATGTAGAAGAAATCATAACAGTAAAACGTTTTGTTGAGTGCTAAATAAAGACTCGGCGACCAAACCCAAAGATGGGGAATTAAGTTGTCCAATAAATGTTTCCACACCATGTCCATGTGGGAACTGGTGGAGAATTATCTTCAGGTTTACTCTTTCTTCCACCGTTAAAATAACTTTCTGTTGCTGAAGGATGCTTCATGCCAAGAAGCTAATGAGAAGGTAAGGCCGGTAAGGGTTCAATGATCACACCTTTCTAGCATTCTGTCGCCAGTCGAAGAAATGTAAGGGGAAAAAATTAACACTTAGAAAGAGCTGAAAGTACAAACCAGTCAGCAGAGAAGCCACCGATAGTAAGGAGCTGTGAGGCAGAGAGGAGGACAGACAGAGGAATATTCCCTAAGAACCACGGAAGTTGCTGGAAGCTCCGGGCAGGGACATAGGAGGGAAGTGGAATTTATGGAATGTAGGTATCCAGGCCCCCTGGGGCCCCGAGTGGCAGTCAGGCCCTCAGGGAGGTGTTGACTGTGGAGCTGAGAGCTGCAGCCCTCCCTCATCTTCTTCCTCACTTCGCTTTATCCCTGAAAGAAAACTCCAGCATCCATGATAAACTCGGTGAGGATCTCTTTCTCACTATCTGAAAAAGCCTCATTCACACATACCTTTAAGGGTTAAATATAAACACAGAAGTCTAACAGAAGATAATAACCAACTGTCGTTTGTTCACTAACATTGAATATATTTTCAGAATAAATATGTGCTTTACACAGATATACATATATAGAAATCTGTGTGTATGTACATTGTATGTATGTATATTATACATACATTATACACATGTATATACATTATATGTATATTTTTATGCACAGGCGTGTGTGTGTGTATGTGTGTATAAAATCAAATTCCCACTGAATACCCATGAAGTATTATCATTTTACAAACATGGAAACTCAAGTTTGGAAGGTGTGAATGCCTTGCCCAAGATCACACAGCTACCAAGGAGCACACAGGTGGTAGGAACCAAGACTGTCAGCCCCTAAAGCCTGTGCTTGATATCATTAGGCTCAACTGCAACAGGTTCAAAAATACAGTAAAAAATTCCCACCCAGCAACACAAAGGTTCTTCTGCAGACAACAAGGAAACATGGACAAGACTCATACATTATTTAGCAGTAATAAATTTATAAAGCAAAATTAATAACAAACCTTCAGTTAAACATAAAAAATAAAAAAAAATACTTAAAAAAGACTCATTGGTGTAACTAAACACAATTAAAATTTGTATATGCCCCCCGTTCAAAAACAAAAAACAAAAAGGAGACATAAAATGAATTAAAAGGCAAAGGACCAACTGGGAGAAAATATTTGCAACATACCAAAAATAAACAGTGAATCTCCTTAAAATGTAAAACGTTTGTATTAATCAATAAAAGAAACAGGAGAAATAGGGGGAAAATCATTAACAATCGTTAATAGAAGATACACAAAATTTTAGTCAAGTATACAAATTATGACTACTCCTACTAATTACCAAAATGCACTTTTTAAAAGTCACCCTATACATTGTGTCCTTTGGCATAATCCTTCTGAAGTGCAATGTGGCAATATGTCAAAAGCCTTCAGAGTATTCATCCTAAGGAGTGGCTTACTAATGTACATTCAAGGATAGTAAAAGCAGTATCATTTATGTAGGGAAATGTTAAATATAACCTCTATAGACAGCAGTTGGGAACTAGTTTGTACAATTACAGTAACTCTAAATAATGGAATGCTAGTTATCACGAAAAGTCAAATCTTAAAAGAATATTTAGGGGTGCCTGGGTGGCTCTGTGGGGTGAGCATCCAACTCCTGACTTCAGCTCAGGTCATGATCCCAGGGTCAGGGGACTGAGCCCTGTGTCAGGGTCCGTGCTGAGAGTGGAGCCTGCTTGAGATTCTCTCTCTCTCTCCCTCTGCCCCTCTCCCCCACTTGTGCTCTCTCGCTCTCTCCAAAATAAAAAAAAAATTTTTTAAGAATACTGACCAACATGGAAAAAACTCTCTATATATTAAGAGGGGGAGAACAGTAAAATTACACTATGAACACTGGAATCTCGAATGTATAACATACGGGCTCAAAGGGGGGAAAATCACCTCTAGGTAGATATATCTAAGTATACATAGCTCTGTATCACATGTACCCAGCCCAAACACCTAAAAATGTTCACAGCGATTATTGCTGGGTTGTGTGATTACAGGTGATTTTTATTTTCTTCTTTGTGTTGCTGTTTATTTTCCACAAGGAACCACAGACAAAAACGTTTAATTATTCAAAAAAGGGGGACAGTTTTTTTAAGGTATTTAAAGCAAAAGAAGAGTAGAAAATGAAATGTGATTAGTAAAGTGTGTTGGCAAGTGGCAGAGTTATTAATGAAGAGAGTGTACAGAAGTAGTTATGCGAGAAAAAAAGACATGGTGATGAATAAATATTAGCCCAGGATTTATTCTGACTGATTAATAATCTCAAATACTCTGGAATGTACCTGTGACTGGCATGGTTTAAGGAATTTTAAGACACAAAATACTTGGTCAAAAATGCTTTTAAAAATCATTTTAGGGGCATCTGGGTGGCTCAGTCGGTTAAGTGTCCAACTTCGGCTCAGGTCATGATCTCACGGTTCGTCGGTTCGAGCCCCACATCAGGCTCTGTGCTGACAGCTAGCTCAGAGCCTGGAGCCTGCTTCAGGTTCTGTATCTCCCTCTCTCTGACCCTCCCCTGCTCACACTGTCTCTCTCTCTCTCTCTCTCTCAGAAATAAATAAAACATTAAAAATTTTTTTTAATATTTATAGCTGGTCGTATGAAAAAAACTGTTTCATATTAGGTGACTTGTATTTATTTTTAAATACATATGTCCCATTGCAATCTGGAAGACATTAGTCTAAGTCTGATTATTGGAAAGGAACTATTTGTTACTTCTCACACTCTCAGGTGCTTTAATTTAATGGCCTTCTAAGATAAAAAAGACAAAAAAAACATTCTGGCGCTAGGAAACAAGCATCTCAGGGTAATGAATTAGGCGGCTGCACGACAGTCATATAGCCATCCCTCCAGAGGGAAATTCAAGTTTCGTTATGTCAAATCGGGCTGGAAGTGGCAATTACTGATCACAATGCTAGTTTTTAATAGACTAAAATGTCATCCTGTGGGAATGACACTTTACAAACCTAGAGAAGTGTTTTCAAAACAAGTTTGGGGCTTTTTTTTATTAGTACTACTAAATATAAATGTTCAACGGAGAACTGAGTCATAGACTAGTTTCTCTAATTAAAGTTTTACCCTGGAATAAGGAATGCATTTGGAAAGCTAGACTTCTACATCAGAGTAGCAGTAATGCCGACTAAAGACCAGATTACATCAGCGATAACCCTTCTCTTTTTCCATTTGGTTTCACGAAAGTAAGGGTCAGATAAAATGCTAGAATATTCGGATCCCAGACTCCACGGCCAACTTTCCCTGTGGCCTCCTTTTCACCCGGGTTTTCCTTATTCCCTTCGCCTCTGATGCCCCTTCTCAACCCAAATGGACCTTGGAAAAGCGTGTCGAGCTCCGTATCACCCGCACAGAAGTAAGGTCAAAGCACTAGGTGTGTTGCTTCGTCTTTAATAAGTAACCTGTTTTCATTCTTATATGAAGGGGGTTTAACAAGAAGACTCATAGGGACTGTTCGGTGGGCTACCTAAGCCATGCACCTGCTGCTGACTGTGACTCAAATGCCTCTCTCCCCTATTTTCCCCTCCAGCACAAAAGCTAACCAGAGCTACTCAGAAGAGCTACCAGTCCTTGCTATTTCCTTCATTAAGAAAATCTGCTGCCAAAAGTTATGTATTCATCATAGTATTCTATGATTTCTATTTAATACATATATATAAACACAAACTTGTATATATGTGTATACACATTTATATATGTATGATTTACAAACATACACACATGCAAGGCTCAAGGTCCTCAATCAATAGTGAACTTGGAAAAGGTGGCGGACCAGAAGCGCTGGCCACACTTAGACGCAGAGTGCGCGGTGTTGCTGGCACAGCAGAGCCAGAGGAAAAGCATCCTTCACCGCCCGGGGCCCGACATGGAGGCCGTCATCTACAACAAGCTCCCCAGTTAGGCCTACAATTTTGGGCTTTGGTTTATTCATTGCTGATTCATGACCTAATTAGCTGCTCATTAAAACTTGTATTTGAGGGGTGCCTGGGTGGCTCAGTTGGTTAAGCATCCGACTCTTGATTTCAGCTCAGGTCATGATCCCAGGGTTGTGGGATCAAGCCCTGTGTCAGGCTCTGAGCTGAGCATGAAGCCTCCTTAAGATTCTCTCTCTCTCTCTCTCTCTCTCTCTCTCTCTCTGTCTCTCTGTCTCTGTCTCTAGGGACACCTGGGTGGCTCAGTCAGTTAAGCATCCGACTTCAGCTCAGGTCATGATCTCATGGTTCATGAGTTTGAGCCCCACATCAGGCTGTGTGCTGACAGCTCAGAGCCTGGAGCCTGCTTCAGATTCTGTGTCTCTCTTTCTCTCCGTCCCTCCTCTGCTCACACTGACACTCTCTCTCTCTCAAAAATAAACATTAAAAATTTTTTTAAAAGATTCCCTCTGCTCCTCTCCCTTACTCATGCTCTCTCTTTAAAAACAAAAACAAAAATTAATAATAATAATAATTTTTTAAATGCTCTAAAAACTTTTTTTTAACTGAGAGAGGGCACAAGTGAGCAAGGGTGGAGAGAGGGAGGGAGAGAGAGAGAGAGAATCCTATGAGGGACAGAGAGAGAGACAGAGAAAGAGAGAGAAGCACAGCTCGTACGCACCTGATGCGGGACTCGAACTCGCAAATCCTGCTAAACCTAAGAGAGTCCTGGGCACAACGGGGTGGCCAGTCACTGCAACATCAGTACAACAGTACCTACCACAAAAGTCTAGTGTAAGGAAGAAATTATGTCACACAGCAAAGCATCTAGGACATAGCCCAGCAGATGGTACAAGATCCGTTAAGTGTTTATGACTATTATTGTCATCAGTATTACATCCGTGTGCTGAAAGTGAAAAGCAAGCACTCATTTCTTTCCTGCAGGTTTTTGGTGATTCGGGAGGTCATGAAACGCCTGGGTTGCTCCAGGCAGATTAAAGACACTCTGGGAGTCTAACTGCATCCGACCATCCCTACCCAGAAATAGTGGGACTCCTTGAGGGCACACGCGACATCTCCTTGCTTCCTCCGCCCCTCGGCACCCCGCTCTGGGCTCAGCGGGTGCCCATCACTGCGGTCCACTCACCGTGTTCTATTCACAAAGCTCCAGCAAAGATCAGGAGGCAGCCGAGAGAGGACCTTCATGAAACGAGATGGCTCAACAGAGGTGGAAAGAAAGCCAGATACCTTACCGGAAAGCCACGGGATGGCATGTAAGACAACAAGAACTCAATACGTGATAAAAAATGGCAGAAGTGACGCGAAGAGGGAGATGGAAAACGATCGAATGGCTCAGAGAATGGGCAGGAGCAGCAAGCAAGACTGCAAAATGTTTTGGCAGCAATATGGCTTAGGAGACTGATAAACTTATTAAAAAATTATAGTCAAAGAGACAGATCCAAACCTCCATACATCTCCGTGAGCAACCTCCAAAAAAAATGTATGTTTGCAAATAGCAACTCTGCCCATCTGTTGCGGTGTTGCTACATTTTCTCGGGGAAGAGCTGAGGGTCCATCAGCGGTCCCCTGACACCGCAAGATATTCTTCTGCCTCTGGCTGGGCACCTGTCACTCTACTACCTGGGCGCCTTCCTTAACAAATCCCTGCAGAAGGCATAGCTGTTCCGGGGCTGGGATTTCTCCCAAAGAACGCCAGCTGGACAACCTGTCCGATCGCCTCCTCACCCACACATGCCCGTGAACTACAAGGAGTGGAGAGACCGCACCTTGCAGAGCCAGTCGCTGCAGACCACCTTCATGTCCTGGGAACATCAAAGCATTCTCTGCTGCATCCAGAAACTATTTACGATGCGCCTTGTCTGTTCCAAGTACTTTGCTAGACACCAGGGATACAGCAGTGATCCCTTCCCCATGGGGCTTACAGTCCAGTGGGGAGGCAAACAATAAACACAACAAGACATAAATATTTACCATAGGGTCAGGTGACGTCATGGGTTGAATTCTGTCCTCTCCCAATTCCTATCTTTAAGTCTTATCTTAATGTGTCCAAGCTGCTGTAACAAAATACCACAGATGGGGTGGCTTAGAAACAACAGAAATTTATTTATCATGGTTTTGGAAGCTTTGAGTCCAAGATCAAGGAGCTTGCAGATTTGGTGTCTGGTGTGAGGTCTCTTCCTGGTTCACAGCCAGCCATCTCCTTGCTGTGTTCTTGCAAGGGTCAAGGGAGATTTCTGGGGTCCCGTCTATAGTCTTATTCCTGGAGGCTCTGTCCTGATGCCTAATCCCCTCCCAAAGACCCCACCCCCAAATACCATCACACTGGGGCTTAGGTTTCAACGATGAATTCTAGGGGGACACAAGCATTCAGACAATAGCGAGTCCTAATTACCAATACCTCAGACTGTGACCTTATTTGGACATAGTCTTTTTTTCTTATTATTTTTTTTTTATTTTAGAGAGAGAGCACGAGTGGGGGAGAGGAGCAAAGGGAAAGAGAGAGAGGATCTTAAGCAGGCTCCATGCTCAGCCCAGCTCAGGGCTCGATCCTATGACCCTAGGATCATAACCTGAGCCAAAGTCAAGAGTCGGATGCTCAACCGACTGAGCCCCTCAGGCGTCCCTGGACATACAGCCTTTACAGAGGTAATCACGTTAAAGTAAGATCGTTAGGATGGGCTCTAATTTAATACAGCCCGTGTCCTCCTAAAAAGGGGAACTGCAGATACAGAGACAGACACACGTACAGGAAGATGACAGAAGAGTCACCGGGAGATTATGACAGAAGAGTCACCGGGAGAAGACAGCTACCTGCAAGCCAAGGAGACAGGCCTGGAGCAGAGTCCCCTGCACAGCCCTCAGAAAGAACCAGCCCCACCCACACCCTGATTTTGGACTTCTAGTCTCCAAAGCTGTGTGACAATGGGGCACCTGGGTGGCTTAGTTCGTTAAGCACCTGACTCTTGAATTCAGCCCAGATCATGATTTTACAGTTCTTGGGTTCAAGCCCCACATCAGGCTCCATGCTGATGGTGTGGAGCCTGCTTGGGATAATCTCTCTCTCTCTCTCTCTCTCTCTCTGCCCTACCCCTTCCTTCTCTCTCTCTTTTTCTCTCTCTTTCAAAATAAATAAATAAATGTAAAAAAGGGGGGGGGGGGGGGGGGGGACCTGGGTGGCTCAGTTGGTTAAGAATCCGACTTTGGCTCAGGTCANGTGTCCCTCCCCTGCCCACGCTCTGTCTCTCTCTCTCCCCCTCAGAAATAAAATAAACGTTAAAAAAATTTTTTAAAGAACTGTGTGATAATGAATTTCTGCTTAAGCCACCTAGTTTGTGGTACTTCATCACAGCAGCCCCAGAGGTGGTGAGAAGCCCTTTGAGGAAAGACGAAGCAGGGTGAAGGGGCAGAGGGACAAATGTCATCAGAGCAAGGCCACGATGACCTTTATGATTCCAAACACCAGGGCCCAGTCGTTCAGCCCACCGGCACCCCTCTCCAGAGGGCTTCCTGGGTAGACAAAAGATTCCAGAGGGGCCCAAGGGGTATTTTTACACAAATGCCTACACTTGACTCAGTGCACTTTATGTCCAAGTTAAGTAGCAAAGGTTTTCATTTCCCTCCATATTCCCCTTTCTCTTACTTACCAACAACCCACCCAGAATTCCATGCCTTTCCCATAATCTTATGGGACGCGGATTCAGAGTTGTCCCAGCAAGAGTCAAGGTTTTCCAAAGACCTGTCAACACTCTATCACGCCCTGTGCCCATGACCCAGGCATGGTGGGAGCAGGGGCTCAGAATCACAAGCCCCATCTAAGGTCATGGTTGTCGAACCAGCCTGCCTGGTCTGAGCGTAATCTGCAATTTTAGCCCAATCAGCCCAGGAGCTAGCAATCCAAGGGGACTCACATCCTCATTCCCAACAACGAGAATGAGAATCCCCATTCTCAGTACAGTGGACACAGCCAGGCAACAAGTGAGTGGCTCTTAACATTCTGGGGGTAAATAATGCCTTTCAGAATCCAACAGTAGTCATCGACCCTCTCCCCAGAAATGTGATTGTCCATATACAATTCATAGGGGTTCCCAGACCTGCAAAGCTCACCTCCAGTCCCTCTCTAGTTTGTGGGGTCCAGGGAAACAGCCTCTGTGACAGCAAGAATCACCAAGAAACAAAGACAAAGATAAACAGGGCGCGGGGGAAGATAGACAGGCTGCAAAATCTATCAGTGTCCTTCATGCGTGAAGTGTTTCTATAAGTCAATAAGAACCAAAAACTCGGGTGCAAACGGTGGACAGGAACAATGAACAGAAATGACATGCAAATTGTTGCTAAACATGACAATATGCTCAGCGCACTTGTAAATAAGAGAAACTATAGAGGCGCCTGGGTGGCTCAGTCGGTTGAGCGTCCGACTTCGGCTCAGGTCATGATCTCACAGTTTTTGGGTTTGAGCCCCGCGTCGGGCTCTGTGCTGACTGCCAGTTCAGAGCCTGGAGCCTGCTTCAGATTCTGTGTCTCCCTCTCTCTCTGACCCTCCCCTGCTCACGCTGTCTCTCTCTCTCTCTCTCTCTCAGAAACAAGTAAAACATTAAACAATTTTTTTTTTTTTAAAAAGAGAAACTGTAAATAAAACTGGATACCTTGTTCAGTCTACCAGACTGGCAAAGATCAAAAAGTTTAAAGAGGGCCTTGTATTGACAACGATATAGAAAGATACCCCCACACCAGGCTGACGTGTGCGGAAGCTGGGCTAAACTCTATGGAAGGCAATTTGACAATATTTATGAAGAGTTAAGACAGTCATACCCTTTCACCTAAGACTGGGAACTTATCCCTCAGCTATACTTGAAACCCTTACAGAATAACAAACGGGCCCAGATGTTTTACTGTAGCAGAGTTTGAGAAGAACAAAAAACTGGATACAACCTAAACGTCCATTCTTTAATTGTCTTTCATTCTTTAAGTGACGTCCATCGACTTAACCAACAAGGAATAATACAGTAAACATGTTCGCTCCATGCCATGACTAAAATGCTGTAATTAAAAATAAAAATGGGGCGCCTGGGTGGCTCAGTCAGTTAAGCGTCTGACTCTTGGTTTCAGCTCAGGTCACGATCTCGCAGTTTTGTGGGTTCGAGACCCCGCATCGGTCTCTGTGCTGACAATGCGGAGCCTGCCTAGGATTCTCTGTCTCCCTCTCTCCCTGCCCCTCCCCCACTCGTGCTGTCTCTCTCAAAATAAACAAACAAAAAAATAACAGTGAGGCAATCTTGTAGTCATTTGGGGAAGGATGCGCAACACAGATTACTAAGTGAAAAGAGCAAGGCTCTGAACAGCGTGTACGGTGTCAAAGTACGCCTTTCCATGCATTTACAATGTGTGTGTGCAATATGTATATTGTATGCACACAGAGAGTTTCTGGAAGGATACACAGGAAACTAGAAGCAGTGTAGCCTCTGGGGAGGGAAAGGAATTGTTTGCTGAGGCACACAGGAGAGAGGCGGAATTACCTCTCACTACGTACCCTCGCGAAGCTTTTGAATTTTAGGACACATGTCTGAATTAACCATACACTGAACCTTAACCAAACGAATCTTAAAACACACAAAAACGACTAAAAACCAAAAAGAACACAGTAATGCGGTAGTGCACAGCTAAGGAAGGAAGAGCCAGCAGAGAGAGAGGGTAAGTGGATGTTAAGAAATGGCTCTGACTGGGGCGCCTAGGCGGTTCAGTCGGTTGAGTGTCCGACTTCAGCTCAGGTCATGGTCTCACGGTTCGTGGGTTCGAGCCTCGCATCTCGAGGGTTCGAGCCCCGTGTCAGGCTCTGTGCTGACAGCTCAGAGCCTGGGAGCCTGCTTCGGATTCTGTGTCTCCGTCTCTCCCCCCACCTCGCCCCCACTCACACTCGGTCTGTCTCTCTCAAAACTAAATAAACATTACCAAAAAAGAAAAAAAGAAAGAAAGAAAGAAAGAAAAGGCTCTGACCCAAGTAGTCTTTGTCCAGCCACATCCCAAATCATCAACTCAAACTGACAATAATCTAGTTTCCCACAACTTCTGCAACAACTTCTCCCACCACCCAGGAAGGATGGGGGTGGAAAGGTCCCTCCCACTGGCTCTGAACTAGGCACACTGGATGACAAGTTAGCCAAACTCCGTGGACACAAAGTTCTCCAGAGAAAACACAGAGAACACCTAAAAGTATCCCCCACACACAGCAGAGCCCCTAAAAACTCCAACCGGAGAGAGTGCTTGGAGTGTGGACTCGGGGAGACCCCCTCATTTCAGGCTGAGAGGGATGATGACTAGTCAGCAAGGTAGGGCAGGGAAGCTGCCCACTTTCTTTACGGAAACAGCCAGGTCTCAGATTAAGACTCAGTCCCACCCGGGGCCCTGGCCCTGCCCTTCCCCAGGAAGCAGTAGACACCAGGCCCTCGCCTTCTGGCCTTCAGAATGGTGAGGGAACAGATTTAAGCCACCTAGTGTGTAGACAACCTACTCAGGACATTCCCCTACTTCATCAATAGAGGTAAGGACACCGCCAGGTTGGTTCTCATCTGCTCACGGGCATCGCCAAGTACACAGTGAGCAAGTGCATGGAAGACCCCAAATCAACCACAAAACGCACCACACCACCGAGAGCTGACCCTTGTGACACGGCAGACGCAGCAGCTCTCCCTACCTCTGGGGAGGTCATCAGCTCACTCCGGTACTGACTCAGATCCACCTCCTCCCTCCCGGTCATCTTACCGGCCAGAGCCCTCCATTGGAGAACGTGACATTCAGCTCAGGGCAGCACGCGGGACAGCCAGGGCCCCGGGCTGGGCAGAGGAAGGGGATTCACCGGTTTGCTAAAAATAAGGCTTAGGGATTTTTCTCTGGGTTTCAATTAGCCAAGAGAGCAGGTCCCTCGGTGATCATGAATAATCGAGAGGGGGCGTCGATCGGAGAGAAATGATACTTGGTGCCCAAATCACCTCGTCACAGAGAATACCCAGCCTGCCCGTGCCTCTGGGACAGACCCAGCCGCCGCTCCCCACACCTTCAGGGGGGCTAACCCCCCGCCACCCCGACATCCTGCCCTGCAACAGCAGGAGCAGAATGCAGCCACCGAACTCAGCCTGCACGGTGACTCAACACCTGCGGGGAAAATTTAGGGTTGTACGGCTCTTCCCGGGCACCCTGCAGCACTGCGGTGCCAATTCAAAGCTCCCTTTGAAGCCCACGAGCCCAGGGTATCAATGAACACTGAGAACTGAGCCCTACGCGCTAACTGCCGTCGCTCACGCAGACTTCAAAAAAGATGAGACAGGGCAGCAAGTTCAGAAAGGATGCGCCGCTGCAGCGTCCAATCTCGGAAATTATAGGCGCTGCCTTGTCACTCGCGACACACTGAGCAGGTGCTGTGGCCAAATGCCTCCTTCTTGCCAAGAAATCCCTGCTGAGGATTAATAGGAATTTCCAGTTCTCTAAACATTTCTTGTTCTTCGGAGCTATTACCCCTAAGTTTTTAGCACTCTGGGGGGGAAAAAAACCCACAGGATTTAGCACCTGTTTGTTTCAGAAATACTTGCTAAAAACAGATCTGCCAAAAGGCCATCTCTAAAATTAGTCCTATTTCCTGTTCTGCAACACATAGTAATTTCTATTTTTAGTAACTCCTTCACTCCAGGTATCTGGCACTGTCGTGCTCAAACCATCATTACTGGCAAGTTACTAAGCAGGCAACCCTTATTTTTAGCCCCAAAATAGCTCCGGCTTATTTTTTTTTTTAACCAAAGGTTAGAACAAGATATTGAAACATCTTAGCCAATCATTAATGTGCCCAACCTTGTACCTTAGAAAGACTTGATCCCCCAAGGAAATCTCTGTGGCATCAACCATTTTCCCCTTCGTACCGCCCTGCCTATTAAACCTGCTCTCTACCTGAGATCTACCTTGCTTTTCTCTGTAAGCCTTATCCTTATTTTATCAAGTTTTTTTAAAAAAATGTAACAGTAACTTATTATGTGCCCAAATGATGCATTTCATAGGTATCCAGGAGCAATCTCTGGGGCAGCAAGCACAACCTCTCTGAGCCTTTCAAAGTCAGCACTCAATACCTTCCACACACCCCCACCCCATCCCCCTTCAACCACTTTGCCCTTTGTCTCAACGCCACGCAAAACACTTAGCAAAATCCGATTTTGTGGTCATTTTTCCTCCTCCTATCATCAGGCTCATTTAGTCACAGACACTGTCCTCAGAGCAGACCAGTTAAGAGCGTCACAGGCCCAAGTGAATTATTTATTTTTAAAGCGGTATTAACAGAGAAGACATCCACTCAAAGCCAAAGGCAGACAAAAGTGGGTGTCACCCAAACCCATTCTTTCCTTTCAAGCAGTAACAAGGCCATCTAGATTCAAAGGACTCTCAAAACAAACCACTTCAGAGGAAAGGCTGGCAATGCGCTGTCTGGCAGACAGCGGCGGAAAGGAAGCCTCTTGTGGAGACAGAATTGGAGCCTGAAATCAAAGTCAGGAAAGAGTGGTTTTCAGTCATCTGGACTCGGATAGTAACGTCCAGCAAGCCATGGAGGTTCCTGCGCAAATCGTTCTTGGAAATATGCACCAAGTCGAAATATGCAACACACACACACACACACACACCCCTCAAGTGTCCAAAACCAGCAGTACCCTGGATTTTGGTACGAATCACCCAAAACACAGTGCATACTTAAAGATTGCACCTGTGAAGTCCAAGGCTCAACAGGGGTATGCCAGCTTCTTCCCTTTCTCCAACGCCCCCCCCCCTTCAACTTTTTCAAGAGCTGATTCCCCACAACAAGCTGCCTTGGATCACTCCACTGGGGGCATGCATCCATTTCTTACTACAGTGTTCATGACTTCATCCCCTCCCCCCACACTATGGTCTGTGTCCTTTAAAACAGAAAGGAAAGGATAAAAGTGATGTGATCTATCCAAAGTATGCACCCCCAAAAACGGGGCAGTATTGGGGTGACAGGCTTTCCAGGGCCATTCACATCACCCACTGCGAGGGACACCTCATTTCCCTTCCCCCGGGGTGCTCTCACCTCAAGATCTCCCCTTGCTAGGCTCCCATGAGTACCCCTTCTCCAGCCTGAAAAGCCTCTTCCTAGCTCACCGTGTAAAAAGAGGGGAAGGCTGCACAGAGCGGGACGTTGACCTCACCTTCGTTTGGCTTTCATTAGACAACATCCGGAACGTGTGTGGACGGGGACTCAGGAACTCAGCAATCCTTCCCAGACAAAGTCATGCACACACAGCCTCAGGCAAGTACACACACACACACACACACACACACACACACACACACACACACACACACGACTTTAATCTCTTCCATCTGCCAAAACCCTAATCTATTAGTTAAGCATTAAAGGTGTTGGATTTGGGAGATAAAAGCTATGAATGACATCCATTGTTTCCTTAAAGCTGGCAATTAAGTGAACTAAAATCCAGATTTCTCATGATGCCTGAACCTCCTGAAGCACTGATTCTCATGGCTGAAGAACTCATGAGAATAATCTCCCCAACATCCCCCCCCAGGAACCACCCTCAGTAACTAAAGCCAATCCAGTAGCCTAAGAATGACAATTTCATATCCAATTAATGCCACCCCACCCCCCCCCACTGAGATTAGAAGGAATTTATCATTTAAGAAAGATGAGACCATGGAGAAAGGGCATGAACCCCTAAGGGTATAGAAGGCTCCTCACTCAGACCCCATTTGGACAAGAACTCCCTGCACCCAGGCTGTCCTGGGGGCTCAGCCCAGAGCTCCAGAAGCCCCGAATAGGGGCTGAGCTGCAAGCGCATCCTCGCCCAGCTCAGCCAAGGCCAACAGCCTTATGCTATGGAGCAAGAACGCACCGGTGAGGCGCTGGGGACACAGCATGGCATGGGAAAGTGGAGAGAAGCCAGAAGGGGCTGGGTGGTGGGGCAGGCGAGATGAATGTGCTCGTAATGCTGGCCATATGCTGTCGGTATAGGTATAAAGTCCCGTCCCTCTTTGCTAAGGTTCAAGCGGGAACATGCACAACCAGACGGAATTCCTATACATTTCAAAGGAAAATCAAGTTCTACCACCCATGCCGGCAGGGATTTACCCAGGGATGGGGAAGTGAGCGTGCTGTCGTTAGCAAGGGGGGCCTGGGCCAGATGCACAAGTTGGCCAGCCCGCCGCCAGCCACGGGAGTTAAGGATGCTATGCCCCCTTTGGACAAGAATGAGGTTAGGAGTGTTTTTTCTTCTTCTTTGAAGAGTTACTCAACTCGGTGAGTTCATTCCGCACATTCCCTTTTTACATGGGAATTCAAGCAAGAGGCACTTTTTAAACTACCCACTCGAACCCCACCTACCCAGAACAAAGGTGCTCCACCTGGAGAGGTAGGAACAGATGGCCAGAGACAAGGGGGAGACAGAGACCCGCACTCAAATGCAAGGGGCTTCAGGACACAGTGCGGAAAGGAGGAGGGACACGGAAGCTGGTGAAGCTGGGCACAGACGAGCAGGCTGGCTGCCCCTAGCATCAGAGGTCCAGTGTACAGCGTTCCCAGGGACACCCAGGCTGGGTGGAGGACCCCAGGTCAGTGGGCGGGAGGGCAGATAGGAAGCCTCAGCCTCCGGTCCCCCCACGGGGCTGTTGCTTCCCTGCTCAATGAGCCACTCCAAGGCTTAGAGGAGAACAGGGGAATCTTGAGGCTGAAAAGACTATGAGCTTGCCCCAAAACTTGGGCAACTCGCAGGCTGGGGCAGCCTCACCCNCCCTCTCACTTCCAAAGTAAGTCATCATATCTTGGGTTTCTTCTCTCAGAGCCAAGCCACAGCTTAGATCTACCTCGGCAGCACCTAACAAAGGTTCACAGCCATCCAACTTCTCACACAAGTCTGGAGAGGGTGCCCCTCTCGGTCTCTGCGGTTCCTCCTTTGCTTTCTCTTCTTCTCGAAAGATATGAAGGCTCTCTCCCAGCCCCTGAAATCTGGGGGTATCAGTGTGCTCCCTGCCGGGGCAGGGTCCTTACTAAACCTCCCACCCAGTAGCTGAGGAGGACGGAGGAGGGATGGAGGGAAGGAGACCGGCATGGTTGAGGGTGGAGGGGTGGGAGATATTGGAAAGCAGGAGCGGGGGGATGGGTGGGTGGAGGGGGACCCTGTGAAAACCCTCGTCTGCGCACGAAAAACTTCCCTAGCTGCCCCAGCCCACAGGTGGAAAATGTTCCTGGGGTCTCAGGCTTCCCCCACCTCCTAAGCCCTGCAGGGAAAGCAGACACAAAGCTTCNGCCCCATTCAGTTTGAATTTGCAGAAATTCAATCCGGTCGCGGGCGGCGGGAACAGATGCGAGCTCCACTCCGCAGCCTGTGCACTTTCAAATCCCTCGTAGCCCCTCCTTCCCCGCGCGCAACAGCCAAACTCGACCCTCGCTGGCGAGGGGAGGGCGCGGGGAGGGGAGCGGCGGAGGGGGCTGCGGAGNCAGAGCCGGGCTCCTCCGGCTGCGCCTCTCGCCGGGATTCTGGGCTTGGGCTTTTTCTGGACCTTTCGGCGATGAAATCCAACCCCCACCCCTAGCCGCACCCACCCGGGGCCGGAGGAGGGCTAGGGGCCGAGGCAGGGCTCTCGAGCCCAGTGCACTGGGGTTAGGAGCTAGGTGTCCAGTCCAGGGCCTGGCACACAGTAGGGCCCTGTGGACCCTGGATGGATGGGTCTGTCCGGGCTCGCGCGCGGACCCGATTGCTGGGTTGGAGGCGGAGCAGCCGCAGCAATAATAGTGGCGGCAGCAACGTAGGAACCTGGGCGTTTGCTGCCTCTGCTTGTGCATTTACACCTTTGCTTTCCATTGAAATGAAGCCGGTGGTTGCAGGAGGAGGTGGATCCGCGCTCCCTGCTCCTGAAGGCTTTTGTTCTGTGCGCGCCGTGACTGTGCTCATCCCTCATAAACAAGTGCAGCTGCCCAGACGACTCTTGATTTTCGCCAGGATCCCCAGCGTCTTCCCGAACCAAAAATGAGGAATCTCGGGAGGGAGAAGCTTGGGGGAGGGGGAGGTAGGTGAAGGATAGCGTTTACAAAATACTACCTGTTGAGCAGCCAGATAAAAGGCGCCAGCGTTTAATGCATACTTAACCCCTGGCATTGCATCAGAGTTGAAAGGAGGATTGGGTCCTAATCAAGTTCCTTTCTTTATTGACTCCTTGGTGAATGAGCGTGGCAGGATCCGCATCAGTGCTCGGGGGCGGGGCGCGGAGGGGGCACAGCTGTCATTGATTCAGTTGGGGGCCCTTTGACCCATCTGAAAAGCGAAGCAGAGAAAAGCCTAGTTTAAATAGATCTAACGTGAAATATGCTGTGACCACTCACAAGTTACGAGTCACCAGCCTCATTAAAGACTGAGCTGGTGTTTTCTGTCCGTGTTCTCATTGTCCCCATTTTCCAATATTACATGTTTTTCGAATGTTTTTCTTCCTATGCTTACAAGGCTGTGCCACCACCCCACCCCCACGCAAGTTCTGCAAAACCAGTCCAGTCGCTTTAATGTCTCTTGATTCGACAATCAGATTTGAGGACAGTTACTTGGGGGGTGAGCTGTATGACCCCCATAGTCCCTGTAAAGTAAAATGGTCAACAATGTCTAATGAATGAAGAATATGGAGCTCCCTTTGGGTCATAACCATTCTGAATCTTCTTTCAGAAAATGTTTTGGGGTTTCCCCCAATGTTGTTTGTTAATAGAGCATGATTTTTTAAAAATGTCTTATTATTTCTGAGAGAGGAATACAGCGTGAGCAGGGGAGGGTCAGAGAGAGGGGGAGACACAGGATCTGAAACGGGCTCCAGGCTCTGAGCAGTCAGCACAAAGCCCCACGTGGGGCTCGAACCCACACACCGTGTGATCATGACCTGAGCCAAAGTCGGACGCTTAACCGACTGAGCTACCCAGGCACCCCTAGAGTATGATTTTTTTTAATTTTTAGGACATTGTAAATGAAAAATTGGAGGTTCCTTTATTATGGTATAAGGCAAACTTCAGAGACCATCTTCACAGCCTTGAAAAAAAAAGTTAGCCTTAGACACAAAAATGGTGCAAGATGTTTACAATAAAGTAGAGANCTCCTTTATTATGGTATAAGGCAAACTTCAGAGACCATCAAAGTATCTTCACGGCCTTGAAAAAAAAAGTTAGCCTTAGACACAAAAATGGTGCAAGATGTTTACAATAAAGTAGAGATTTTCTTTCCTTTTAATTATGCTCTCGGGGTAGAGGTCAGAAAAGGGGCGAAGAAGAGAGAAAATCCAGGGCTATTAAATCTTTTTCAAGCCTGATGCCTGGGTTTGATTCAAGTTCACTGCTAATTCCATCAGCTGGGATGCATGCCAAAGAGAAGTCCAAATCCTACCCCTGCCTGGGCTTAGGAACTGGTGTTTGAACTGCGGGTCCTCTTCTCTGAAATGGTCTTGTTTAAAAAGGAATAATCCCAGAAACTCCCTTATGTAAAACAAATCAGTACCCAAACCAGTCTATTGCTCTCATAATAGATACACAGAAAACATGTGGTTGAAAAGCAACTGTACAACATTGAAGATTCTCTATGAGTTATCCTCAGCTAGATTTCCTGTCCTCCTGAGGGACCTCCCTGAGCACTACATTTCAGTTGTCTTCATCCAGAATAGGGCTTCCTCACCTCTGCACCTCTCCTGATGCCACGCCCACCCTACCAGTCTGCTGCCAACCCATTTCTACCCAGTACAGACGCTCCCTGTCCCACGATACGCTTCTCAGTCAGCAAGCTATCAAAGGCTCATCACTGCTCCAGCCTCTCATATTCATTTCACACTTGTGTGTCTTACCACGGGTGGCTTTCTCCCCTCTTAGGCTCACTGAGAACAGGAGCTGTGCCTTAATTTCTATTCTGTTTGCCCCACGGCACCTAACACAGTGCCTGAGACATGGTCGTTGTTCAATAAATATTTGTTGAATAAATGAATGAAAGTAATCACTCACTGATTCTCCAGTGAGTAGAGTTTCATGGCTCCTGACAGCACAGCTCCATCTGTCCTGGGGAGAACCACTTCTCATGAGTCTCCAAAAGCGTTTGTAGTTAGAGTGTTGGTTGCCATTGAGGGTCAGCGACCATTTGTCTTGCCAAAGAGAAGCCATCGTGTAACTTGGGTGAGTGACCCCTTTAAGAAACATGACCTCTCGCAGTGGACTGGGAAGCCACAAAACACTTTGTCCCGTGGACTTGTACCCACCGCTTCCTTCCTTCCCATCTCCTTCCCCATCTCCTCCCTCCATATGGCTGACGGCTGTCTCTGAGCTCCCACAGAATGCCAGCTAGGAGACCCAGCTGGAAGCAGTCAAAGACAATTAGAAGTAATCAGGCTGGCACGGCCAGGAAATGAAAGTTGGCTAGAAGGGGTTAGGCTGGCAGAAGCCGGCTGGTGACTGGAGGAGGAACAGAGGGTGAAGAAAAGACAGCAGGCATGAATAAACTCTGCCTGGAAGACATTTTGTGAACTCTACTCCTTAATGCTCCCCAAAACAAAGCTTCCAATGAAATCTACAGGCAGGACTTGCACCCGTGTCCCCAGAGTTCGTGCCCGCCATGAGTCTGTGACAACATCCAGCTGTTGAATGTACACAGCACAGGGCTGAGGAAGGAAGGGTTCCTTGGAAGTAAAGGCGTGTGTGGAAGCAGCCTAGTGTCGTACTGGAGAGCGGGCTGCCTGCGACCCCCCACAACGAAGTACTTCTCTGAAAATGAATCGTGACTCACCACCTCTCTGTGCCTCGGTTTCCTTCACCTGCAAAGCTGGGATATTAAGGACATACAAGGATTGAGTGAGATCATGTACATGAGGCCTCAGCCTGGTGCCTGGCACTTACAAGCTTACAGTGACCCTTATCAATACTCCTTTTGATACTTTTATCAATACTAGCATCATTGCAACACTGAGAGAAGTCATGCGAGAATGCCCCAGAATCCCACCAACACAGTTGTCTCTTACTGAGGAACTCAAAGCACTTTCTCTTCCCTGAATCCAGAGTTGTGTAGCCAATCTTCATCTCCACCAGATGTCTGCTAGGATCTCAGACTGAACCTGGGCTCACGCACACACATGTGCGCGCGCGCACACACACTGTTCCTTTCCTAGGGCTTCACCCCAACTCCTCCCAAATCTAAGGTTCAGCCTTTGCTTCCTCTCCTTCCTGACTCTCAGTAAATCCTATGGACTCTGCCTTCAGGATACACCTGCTCCTGACCTCACCACCCTCACCTCTGGCACCTTCCTCAAGCCACCATTCTCTCTCATCCTCTGACTGCTATCACCAAAGCCACAGCCATCTCTTACAAATGGGAATCAGCTCACATCATCTCCCCATCCCCACCACCGCCATGAAAAGATACCCCGAGAGGCTTGTCCTGGGGCGGCCCCTGCCTGGTCTCCCAAGGTCAGCTGCATGTCCCTCTCATCCCTCTCGCTCTTCCTTCAAGCCGCCAAGCTCTTTTCCACCTTAGATCCTTTGGCCTCGCTGCTCCCTCCACCAGCAACACATTTTTTCTAGAACTCTGAATGGTCTGTCCCTCCCTTCCTTCGAGGCTCTGCCGTCTCGATGAAAACCTTCCTCTACCCCCACACCCTGTGCGATATTTCCTCACCCCTTCCTCAGTGGCTGACAGAAGAGCGCATGTTAGCTAATGTGTTTAGTGTCTCTCACTCCCTGTAGAAGTTAAGGCCCACGAAGCAAGGACTTCTCTGTCCCGACCCGCATGCACGCCTGGCGTGTTGTGGGTGCTCAGCAACGCCTGCAGAACATCATCTCCCTCCTGATCTGCCCGGGGAGAGAAGAGAGGGCCCCTGGACTTTGGGTGGCATGACATCTGGATCACGGTGGGACACCAAGCCTGCCCTCCCACGGCCCCTTCCTGGCAGCACTGAGCTGGTGTTCAGGACAATTCAGGCCCATTCTGGAACAAAGTGCTGTTGGCCGCCCCTAGGAGAGCCAGGCCGTCACCACAATTGTTTTCCATCCGTCCTGAAGAGCCAAATGTCATGGCTACTTCAGTAAGAAAAAGGTATCTCTCACCTCCAAGCCATAGGGAGCCCAAGGCTTTAGGGCTTTACATCTTGGTTTGCCTCCATCTTCCAAATTCCAGATAGAGGCTACAGCGAAGGAATGAAGGTCAAAATATTCTGTGGGAAGAGGGCCTCACACGTTATCCTCTGGACCATTCCATTTGGAAGTGGCTTCCTGTCTTCTGTAAAGGCACCACCACCAGCACTCCATGACCTACGAAGCATTCTGCCCCATGAGGGACCCCCGCTCCCTGCCTCGTGTCTTCACGTCTCTGACCTCACTTTCCCCGTTCAAGCCGCCCGGCCACACTGGCCTGCACGCCGCCCCCCTGGCTGACCGCAGTGGGCCCTTTATTACATCATCAGTCCCCCGGAATATCATTCCCGCAAATATCTGAAGAGCTGGCTCCCTTACCACCTTTGCGTCTCTGCTCAAGTGTCCCCGCCTCTGCAAACCTGTGTCCTTCCTCTTCATTTACAGTGCAAATTTCCCCCAACTCCCTATTTTCCCTTCTCTGCTTTATTTTTCTTCATGGCCCTTAACGCCACGTGACAAAAGCCATGTTTTCCCTTATTTTGTTTGTTTACGATCTGTCTTTCTTCCTAGCATGGAGGTTCCATGAAGGCTGGGATTTTTGTTAAGTGCTGTACGCGCTTAGGAAGTCCTCAGTACAGATTTGTTGTGGTTGAATGAATTTGTAATTCACAGGGTCCTCTGCTGCAGAAGAGGAGACCGTAATCCATGAGAAAGTCAAAAAAAAAAAAACAACCCAAAAACAACAACAAAACTGAGTTCCGCTGGAGCAAGCATGCGTCATAAAGACATATTTTTAAAAAAATCAATATTCATGCCACAAAGATAAACCTCCATCCCAAGCTCCACATTTGTATAATGGCAGGAAGGGAAAGGCTATTATTAGCACTAAAGGCTTGAAATTTATGGCCTCCATTTATGGGTGCTGATGCCTGTCCATTTCTTGCTGGGGACTAGGCAGACCCGGGCAGCATCAAGGGTCTCCAGTGAGACTGGAGGGGAAGCACACACAACGGGGCAAGTCTAAAATGTGACCAGGGGGCGGGGAAGGGGGGAGAGGAAGAGCAGCTGGAATTGAGAATAGTCACCAGTCACAGGGTGGGGGACATTCAGGCAGTCTGATGGCAGAAGCCTGCTCTGGGCAGTCAGGTGGCCAGGCTCAGCCAAGGAGAGGCGAGCGCCCCCTGCCGGTTGACTCGGCTCTGCTTTCGCTCCACGGCCAGAAAGGAAGCCCACGGGAACCACAGACGCAACACCAGGGTGGAAACCAGAACCTCGCTCGCCGGGTGGCTCTGTGACCCTGAGCGGGGCGCTTCCCACCTGTGATCATCAGCTTTTCTCAGCTCCTGTCCATCAATCCTAGCTCCCAGGACAGTTGCAGGGATAAAATAAGGCAAACGCAGGTGAACACGCCACAAAAATAGAGACTATCTTGGTTATTGTTGTCTTAAGTCAAAAAGGAAAGTAGATTAGAAAACGTAAAATTGAAAAGTAAGTAAACAAACATATAAAAGTGAACAGTTGACAAGATGTGGCTGGTTTGCGCCTCTTCCCTTCAAGGGGGAGGCTTTCTGGTGATCATTGGCATGGCTCTAAATAAATACCTTTATACTTTGTGCCGCCATCTTGGGTCCATCCACGTGCCCTTATGTCAGACCTCCTTAACCCCGCTCTTCCAATTTTTCTCCTTCCAGGCTTCTGATCCACTGGCCAAGCCATTTGTTACTGCCAATGGGTCTCTGTGGGTAGAAAGATGGATGGATGGATGGATGGATGGATGGATGGATGGATGGGTGGATGGATGGATGGTAGATGTTCCCCATCTAGACCAGGTATAAGCAAGTGCATCACGGAAACTCCCCCCATTAGAAGGAATTCCCTTCACTGTCATCCTTAAGGCCAATCTGTGGGCAGCCACAGTGTAGTCACTGTCTGTTTTTGGCTCGTACCCACACACACCATCCAAGAACCAAGCTCATGCTTCTTCCTCCTCCATCAATGTGTCATAGGGGGATCTCCGTTCCAAATGTAGCCGTGGGTGTGAGCGGATGGACAGCTGGGTGTGCAGACAATGGTGCAGGTTATGGAGGTCTAAGCTGCCTGCTTATCCAGCTTGCTTGGACCCTCACCCTGCACATGTTCAGTGCTAGAGGCAGAACTTATAGCCTGCAGTGGAGGCTGCTGAGCCCGGGAAGTCTCATAACCTCATGTATCTGACAGAATCCAGCCTATGAATAGCAGTTCTGGAGGAATGGTCACTTGGTGTCCCATGTCCAGATGCTCCATCTCCATCAGGGTCCCGTGGCAATGCATCAGGAGCTCTTTTTTGAAGAATGGGAAATTCCCCCACTGCAACGGCACGGCCTCACTGCAGAATCCAAGACGTCTGCTTTATGATTCTCCCATTGGGACCTATTGTCAATTGCACGTAGTGGTCTTTTCCCACCACTGATGCCTCTAGTAACTTGAGGTCTGTTGGCTCATGTGGCCTAAGCAGAGACACTTGTGCTGCAGCCTGGAACTTCTCCAGCCCTCCCTCTGGGCCTAAGAGCTGGCAGCCTTCGGCATAACCCAGTCTGTGGGTCAGAAGAATATTTTCGGGTATGGAATGTGCCACCTCACCTCCAGGAATGATAGGACCTATAAGCGTGTGCTTCCTTCTTCGTCATGGGAAGTGTGAGATGCAATCATGCGTCCTTTATTACATAATATTATTATTATGGTGTCCAGCTGACCTCAGACCGCTAGACTTCTACAGTGGTACGGCAGGCCTCTGAAATGTGGAGTATATCTTCCGTGATCTGGAGCCCATGTGATTAACCAATGCTTCCAGTACGCTTGCTGCTTCCTGCTCATCTATTTGATTGGCATTGACATAGTTCTCTCCAGGGAGTCCTATTCAGACTACATATGACAGAGAGCGGGAGACTTAACATCGCCTGAGGGAAGACTATAAATATGTACTATTATCTGTTCTAAATGAATAAAATTGTTTGTTTCCTCCTTCCCTGTGGTGATGGAAAAGAACACATTCACCAGATCAAGGGCAACATACCACACACTAAAGACTATGTTCATCTGCTTTCATAAAAAAATAACCAGGCCAGACATAGTAACCCCAATTTGTGCTACTTCTGGCTGAGTCTGCAGGGACCCACTGTCATTGTCCAGGATCTGGTGGGTTCCTCCCAGGGCCAGGCTAGTGAATTAAATGAGAGATATGTTGGGGCCATCGTATCTCCTATCTTTCAAGTCCTTAAGGTTGGAGGTAATCTCTGGTTTTCTTCTTGGGATGCACAATTATCTTTCACATTCAGGGTCCTCCACTTGGCCTTCCCCATTATGGTGTCTTTTACCCCACAGGCCAAATAATCAATGCAGTCATTGTGGCAGTTACCAAATATGGCCATTCCAATTGTACCTTTGGAACCTGGAAACATCACTACATGTATCCATGAATAATGATGGACCCACTGTCAGCTGGACCTGGGCCAAGACCGCACTTATTATCTTACTCCACTCTAACAGAGGACCCACGACAAGGCTTCAGGTGTCTGGATATCAGTTCAGACCTCAAGGGTCATTGAAGTGTTTGGGTATTTCCCTATATTAATTATCCATTACTGTGTAACAAATTGCCCCAAAACTTAGGGGCCTAAAACAGCAATAAATATTCATTATCTGGATAAGGAACTTGGTAGTGACTTATTTGGGAGATTTGGCTCAGGGTTTCTCATTAGGTTGTAGTCAAGATATGGGCTGGGGCTACAGTCAACTGAAGGCTTGACTGGGGCTGGAAGATCCTATTTCAAGAGGCATGGCTGGGAAGTTCATGCCAGCTGTTGGCAGAAGGCTTCAGTTCCTTGTCACATAGGACTTCTCCAAAGAGTAGTTTGACCATCCTCATGACAAAGCAGTTGGCTTCCCCCATATGCAGTGATATTTAAGAAAGGGCAAGGTGGAGGGATGCCTGGATGGCTCAGTCAGTTAAGAGTCTGACTTTGGGTTAGATCATGATCTCATGGTTTGTAAATTCGAGCCCCACGTCGGGCTCTGTGCTGATAGCTTAGCCTGGAACATGCTTCAGATTCTGAGTCTCCCTCTCTCTCTGCCTCTCCCCTACTTGTGCTGTCTCTCTTTCTCTCTGTCAAAAATAAACATTTAAAAAAAATTTTTAAAGAAAAGGCAAGGTGGAAACCTCAATATCATTTCTCTATTTTATTGTTCTAGTTGACAGTTTAAAATTGCATGTATTTAAGGAATACAACTTGATGGTTTTATATATGAAACAAATATTCACCACAATCAAGTTCATGAACATATCCGTCACCACACATACTTGCCTTTTTTGTGCATATGGTTGAGAACGATTATGATCTTCCCATGTAGCAAATTTCAAGTCTGTGCGACAACATGTTAACTATAGTCACATTATGATACATTCGATCTCCAGAACTTCCTTATCTCATATAATTGAAACTTTGTACCACTTGCCCAACTTCTCCCCATATTCCCCTTCCTTGGCCCCTGGTAACAACCATTTTACTCTCTATTTCTTTGAGAGTGGCTATTTTATTTTATTTTTAATGTTTATTTTTGAGAGAGATACAGAGACAGAGCATGAATGGAGAGAGGCAGAGGGAGAGAGGGAGACACGGAATCTGAAGCAGGCTCCAGGCTCTGAGCTGTCAGCACAGATCCTGACCTGGGTCAGACTCACAGACCATGAGATTGTGACCTGAGCCGAAGTCAGACACTTAAGTGACTGAGCCACCCAAGCATCCTAAGATTGGAGATTTTAGATTCCACATATAAATGATAATATATAATACGTGTTTTTTTGCATCTAGCTTATTTTACTTAGCATAATGTCTTCCAGGCTCATCTCTGTTGTTGCAAATGGCAGGATTTCTTTCTCTCTTTTTTTTTTTTATGGCTGAATAACATTCCATTGCATAAATACACTTCATTTTCATTATTCATCCATAGACATTTAGGTCATTTCCATATCTTGGCTCTTGTGCATCCTACCGAAATGAACATAGAAGTACAGAGATCTCTTCAAGAGAGTCATTTCATTTCCTTCAGATACATAACTAGAAATGGAATTGCTGAATCATAAAGATCATAATTTTTTATTTTTTGAGGAGCCGCCATACTGTTTTCCATCGTGGCCGCACCAATTTACATTCCCAACAAGAGTGCAGAAAGGTCCCCTTTTGTCCACATCCTCACCAACATTTGTTACCTTTTTCTTTCTGAAATTAGCCATTCTACCGGGTGTGAGGTGGTACCTTGTTGTGGCTTCAAGCTGCATTTCCTTGATGATGAGTGAAACTGAGCACCTTTTCATCTACCTGTTGCCCCTATGTATGCTTTATTTTGAGAAATGTCTAGTTAGGCCCTTTGCTCATTTTTAAATCAGGCTGTCTCTTCCTTTGCTATTGAGTTGCGTGAGTTTTTTATATGTCTTGAAGCTTATATATATATTTATATAAACATAAGTCATATTTTCTCCCATTCTGTAGACTGCCTTTTTATTTTCTCGATTGTTTCTTTTTCTGTGCAGAAGCTTTTTAGTTTGACGTGATCCCATTTGCCTATTTTTACTTTAGTTGCTTATGCCTTTGATGTCAGATCCAAAAACAAAAACAAAAAAAAATCACCCAGCTTGTTAAACCCAATATCCCAAGAGAGTGCTCCCAAGTTGATAAGCTCTTTTTACCCAACTTTATGTTCCACTCCCCTTGATCCCGAACCTGTGAATCTAGTTCTTTCCATTCTTTTTTTGGCTTCAGCCAGCACATGTTGGCTAGGTGCTACAGCTTCTTCAATGTATGGCCAGATTGCTCCCTTATTCAGACCAGCCCCTCACCGGCTGCATTAGGCAGCGACTTAACCCTAGCTGTTGGCCTCCCGTCCAGGAAGGGAGAAAGAGGGAGGCCCTACCCATAGGCAGGCAGATGAGACTACAATCGTAAAGATAAATGAGTTCTCCAGGGCCAAGACAGACATGAAGAGTAAAAGGAATGCGAACACTAAGTGCTGTTTTTAGATCAAAAGCAGAAAACTCAAAGTAACAATTAATCTCAAAAGAGAAACAATAAAAAATAGGCACATTGATGCTCCCACAGACAAACCTAAAGGCACAACAGCCAATTCAGAGGCCAGACTTGTAGCAAAAAATGTATTGAAGATTTCAATAAGGTCTACCTTACTTGCAGTCAAAAGTATAGCTTTTCAGTGATAACAGTACATAGTACAAAAGAAAATAGGCATAAGACAAAATTGGTGACTGACCAATGGTGCACATCTGTCCCTAAGAGAATGTTGAAGACTACTGAGGAAGAAAAGAAAAAAAAACCCAGGCACCAAGGTAAAAACAAAAACTCAATGGAAATATTCTGAGAGGAAACGCTGGGCATCCCCCCCCCCACACACACCATTTAATCTTCAGGAAAAAGAAATGTGAGAAGGACCTGTCTGTCATTCATCAGCTGAGAAAGTGGAGTAATTCTATTTCAATTTTCTTATGCCATCCATGAGTTCCTGGGCTTCCTGGAAGTTTAATTAAGAATAAAGATATTTTAGAAATATTGTTCATATTTTTTTTCAAACTCTAAACAGAATCAGGCGATTATGATGTGGACCTAAAACTTGGCATGGGTGCTACGGAAACGTGTGGAACTCTTCACAGGCAGCAGGAAAGAGACTTGAGTTGCCATGTTTCCTGGCATCATGAGTTATGGATAGAAGCCATCATCATTATGGGGGTGAACTTCTTTGCCAAGGGGCGTCTGGATCATATAAAAATGACAGGAAATAATGCAAATGCTCTACGCATCCATGGTTATCCTTCAGAGCCCAAACATTCCAGGAACCCTGTTGACCTCACCCAGCTAGGACACCTTGTTACAAATGCACACTCCCTGAGTTACTAGTCCCAAAGTCCTAGCTGATACAAAGTGTCAATGCTTTGATACAACAGAAATTTGGTTGGTCTGACTAAAAAAAAAAAAAAAAGAAAGAAAGAAATTGCCTCAATCAGTTGAATGAAGTTACATGAACTAATTTGAACTAATCCCCCCCCAAAATTTATTTTTTTATAAAAAGATCTTCAGGGGTACCTGGGTGGCTCAGTCGGTTAGCCGTCCGACTTCGGCTCAGGTCATGATCTCACAGCTATGGGTTCAAGCCCCATGTCAGGCTCTGTGCTGACGGCTCAGAGCCTGGGGCCTGTATCACATTCTGTGTCTCCCTCTCTCTCTGCCCCTCTCCCACTCACAGTCTGTCTCTCTCTTTCTCTCTCTCTCTGTCTCTCTCTCTCAATAATAAATTTAAAAAATAATTTTAATACATTACAAAAAGATCTTCAATTGGGGTGCCTGGGTGGCTCAGTCAGGTAAGCATCCGATTTAGGCTCAGGTCATGATCTTCCAGTTTGTGAGTTTGAGCCCAGCGTTGGGCTCTGTGCTGACAGCTCAGGGCCTGGAATCTCTTTCAGATTCTATGTCTCCCCCTCTCTCTGCCCCTCCCATGCTCATGCTCTGTCTCTCTCTCTCTGTCTCTCAATAATAAATAATAACTTAAAAACTTTTTTTAAAAAAGATCTCGATCATTAGTTATTTTACCTTTGTAAACTCAACTTATACCCCCTTAATGCACAAATTTTCACCCTCTTCCCAGAACCGGAGAAGTAACTGGGAGAAAGTGCCAAGTCCTCTAAAGTACCGGTCAGGAAAACGAGAAAGCAAGATGTGAACCCATAATCACAAACTCACTCATAGAAAACTGTAGCTGAACCAAGATTTAAACTATGCCAAAGGATTCCTTGTGATGTCAAAAATCACTAGACACACTAGAAAGGCAAGAATTCAGAAAGGCAGAGTAGGAAACCCCTGCAGAACAAAGATTAGAGGCTGGCATCAGGAACAGTGACAATCTCACTGAAAATCTGAAACCCCACTACAGATTCGTCATCTGCTGCTGCTATAAGACCACCAGAGAAAAAGAACATAGCTCATCTCAGTGGATGCTAAAAAAAATAAAAATAAAAATAAAAATAAAAGCATTTGACAAAATTCAACATCCATTCATGATAAAAGCTTCCAATAAACTCCGTATAGAGCTAGCATACCTCAACATAATAAAGTCCACACATAACAAGTCCACAGTGCATAGTCAACAATGCAACACTGGACGCTTTTCCTTTAAGATCAGGAACAGGACAAAAAATATTTGCAGATGACTATATAAAGATGGTATACTATATATAGAAAACCCTAAAGGCTCCAGTGAAAACTGTTAGAATAAAAAATTCAATAAAGTCATAGGATGCAAAATCAATGTATAAAATCAGTTGCTTTTGTACACTAACAACAAATTGTCAGAGAGAGAAATTAAGAAAACAATACCATTTACAATTGCATCAAAAAAAAATACCTAGGAATAAATTTAACCAGAGGTTAAATATTTGTACAGTGGAAACTTTAAGGTATTGATGAAAGAAAATGAAAAAGACATACATAAACGGAAAGATATTTCATGCTCATAGACTGAAAGAATAAATATTGTTAAAATGCCCATACTCCCAATGCTATATACAGATTCAATACAAGCCCTATCAAAATTCCAATGGTATTTTTCACAGAAAAAGAAAAAAATACTAAATTTGTACGGAACCACAAAAGACCCTAAATAGCTAAAGTAATCTTGACGAAGAGAAATTAAACTGAAAAAATCATGGGGTGCCTGGGTGGTTCAGTCGGTTAAGCATCTGACTTCGACTCAAGTCATGATCTCACGGCTCGTGGGTTGGAGCCCCGCATCGGGCAATGTGCTGACAGCTCAGAGCCTGGAGCCTGCTTCAGATCCTGTGTCTCCCTCTCTCTCTGACCCTCCCCTGTCCATGCTGTCTCTCTCTCTCAGAAATAAATAAAACATTTTAAAAAATGAAAGAATCTTGCTTTCTGATTTCAAAGTATATCACAAAGCTATGGTAATCAGAATGGTATGGTATTGGCATAAAAACAGACACAAATAGCAGTGGAACAAAATAGAGGGCCCAGCCATAAACTCACACATATGTGATCAATTAATGTATGACAAAGAAGGCAAGAATATACAATGGGGAAAGGATAGTCTCTTCTATTAATGGTGGTGGGAAATCTGTACAGATTGTGTCTATATGCAAAGAATGCAACGGGACCACAATCTTACACTGTACACAAAAATCAACTCAAAATGGAATAAAGTTTTGAAGATAAGAAACCGTAAAAGTCCTGGGAAAAAAAGATAGGCAGTAAGCTTCTTGATAACCCTCTTGGCAATGATTTTTTGGATTTGATACAAAGAACAAAAGCAATGAAAGTAAAAATAGATAAATAAGACTACATCAAACTAAGAAAGCTTTTATACAGCAAAGGAAACCATCAGCTAAAATAAAAAGGCAACCTAAAGAATGGGAGAAAATATTTGCAAACAATAAAACGGTTAAGGGGCTAATATCCAAAATATGTAAAGAACTCATACAACTGAATAACAAAACAAAACAAAAAACACAACTGACTTTAAAATGAGCAGAGGAACTGAACAGACATTTTTTCAAAGAAGATACACAAATGGCCAGCAGGCACAGAAAAAGATGCTCATTTTTATCATTAAGTATCAGGAAACATCATTAAGTATCAGGAAACGCAAATCAGAACTAAATGAGATATCAACTCACGCCTGTTAGAAATGATTGTCATCAGAGGACCTGGGCGGTTCAGTCAGTTAGGCATCTGACTCTTGGTTTCAGCTTAGGTCATGATCTCATGGTTCATAAGTTTGAGCCCCATCTGAGGCTCTGCTCTGACAGCTCAGACTTGCTAGGGATTCTCTCTCTTCCTCTCTCTTTGCCCCTCCCCACTCATGCATGCCCTCTCTCTCTCTCCCCCAAAATAAATAAATAAACTTTAAAAAATGGTTATCATCAAAAAGGCAAGAGATAACAAATGTTGGCAAAGATTTGGAGATAAAAGGAACCGTGTACACTGCGGATGGGAATGTGAATTGGGACAGCCACTATGGAAAATAGTATGGAGACTCCTCATGAAATTAAAACTAGCACTACCTTATGGTCCAACAAATCCACCTCTGGCTTTACATCTGAAGGAAATGTAAAGGGGCAGCATTATTTACAGTACCTAAGACATAGAAACAACCTAAGTGTCCAATGATTAAAAAATGAGATTATATATTACATGTATCATTTTATACAATGATGGGACCCTGGGTTGCTCAGTCAGTTTAGCATCCGACTCTTGATTTCAGCTCAGGTCATGACCTCACGGTTCATGAGTTTGAGCCCCGTGTTCACCTCTACACTGACAGTGTGGAGCCTGCTTGAGATTCTCTCTCTCTCCCTCTATCTCTGCCCCTCCCACTCTCTCATGTTCTCTCTCTTTCTCCCTCAGTATAAATAAACTTAGGGCAGCCTGGGTGGCTCAGTCGGTTAAGCAGCCAACTTTGGCCCAGGTCATGATCTCACGGTCCGTGGGTTTGAGCCCCATGTCAGGCTCTGTGCTGATAGCTCAGAGCCTGGAGCCTGCTTCAGATGCTGGGTCTCCCTCTCTCTGCCTCTTCCTTATTCATGCTCTGTCTCTCAAAAAATAAATAAATGTAAAAAAAAGAAATTAAAAATAAATAAATAAATTTAAAATTCTCATCACTAGAAAAAATGTCACTACATGTATACGAAGTAGTGGATATTCACTAAACTTATTGTAACACCCATTGCACAACACCCACATATGTCAAATGGTTATGTTGTACACCTTAAGCTAAGACAATGTTATATGTCAATTATATTTCAATAGCACTGGGGAAAAGAAAATTACTATAAGTCACTTTTTTTAAATATAAAGACATGGAGCCTTTAGTATTTTATGCCACTAATATCATTTGCTCTAAGGAAAATAGACATGCAAACAGATAAATGTTTTACAGGCCATCTTCCAAAACATTAAATAAGTTAGATATCACACTGGCCAAGCTAAATATTAGATACCATGAAACCAACTGGCTCACAGGATGTGCAAATTTTAAGCATGTACAACTTAAAATACAACTTTCGGGAGAGCTTGATTACACGTAGATCACAAATTGTAAATGCATCTTTAGCCACATGATATGATACATGAGATATGATATGATACGATATGATACGACATGATATATGATACTATATGATATGATATGACATGACACGATATGATACGATATGATATGATACAATATGTGACAACATGCTTCTTTACTCTGAAACCTTAGTTAGGCTATAAAAATTAGATTATGCATCAGGATAACACCCATCATTAATATAACTAAGGGCATGCAAAAATGCAAGAAACTGGATGATCCCTAACAAAATTAAAGCCCATGGATTACTATCATGTTCTAAGGGATAAAGTGTCAGACCACCGTCATGAAACTAAAACCTTGAATTTTCTCTTACTGTACATCCAGACTCTGGGGTCTTGTTCAAACACGTTTGCAAGTCATGGGTAATGTGCCACAGTCACGCCTCTCACTGTGCAATTTTCTTTGCTCCTTAGAACTGAGATGAATTGGTTTGCAATGGGATTCAATTACTGGGGACACACTCCGTTTTAAAACCGAACATTTTTGCAAAGATGTGATATTTTTAGACAGCCTCCTGATATTTCTTTTCAGAAGCACTTCTGATTTTATTGCAATACCAACTATAAAAAAAAAAGCAAAAGCCCTAAATGTAAACATTTAGAATAGATGAAAATACACTTATGCTTTATCGTTTTCAAGAAAATAAATCTATTTCAAAACATGCTACAAGGCTTTTGTTGAATGTTCAGTTTTGAGTCCTCAAAAGTGAGAAAATCATAGTGTATGAATATATGTCAGAGATCTTGGAAGCATACATCCCTTTGACCCAGCAATGTTACTTCTAGGAATTTTTCCTTAAAAGAATTCCTAGAGAAGAGTTCAAAGACTTGCACACAAATACATTCATTGCAGTATTTACATATCACAAAGTACTGGGAAAAATCCAATTGTCTAACACCAGCAGATCAAATAAATAAAAGACAGTGCCTCCAAAAATGTGCAACTACAGAGCCCTATTGTGGAGCAGAAGAAAAATTGTGGATGTGGGCAAGACATAACATTAAGTAGAAAGTATTATAATGCTAATGGCACTTATGGAAGTAATTATTGGGCAAAAAACCCCATGCATATACAGTCCATGTATTGAGAAAATAGTAGAATAATATTTTAATAGCAATTATCTCTAGGGAGTAGAATAAGTAACATTTATTTTGTTTGGCTTAGATTTTTCTGTATTTGCAATCAACAAACATTTGTTGAGTATCTTCTATGTGCCGGGAACCGTGTTAGGTGCTGAGCATGTGAGATAGTGTGAAAATATCACCTGAAATTTTTTGCCAGCTTTGTTGAAACACACTGGAAATACAACATAGTGCGAGTTTAAAGTGTACAACGTGATGATTTGGTATATACGTAATAGTGAAATAATTACCACAAGAAGGCTAGTTAACACCTCTGTCATCTCACATAGTTACTCCAGGAGGGCAGCAAGAATGCTTAAGATGGATTCTTTTAGCAAATTTCAAGTATACACTACAATATTGTTAACTAGAGTCATCATGCTGGACAAGGTCCCCAGAATTTGTTCTCTTACAGGTAGAAGTTTGCGTGCTTTGACCATCGCCACCCGTTTCTCCCAACCCTCAACCCCTGGTTGCCACCAATCTGTACTATGTTTCAATGATATTGGATTTTTTCCGATTTCATAATAAGTGAGATTATTATGGAATAATAATTATTATTTTATTTTCTCTCTCCGTATGACTTATTTCACTTAGCAGAGCGCTCACGCAGTCCATCCATGTCTCTCAAAATGGCAGAATTTCCTTCCTTTTTATGGCTGAATAACATTCTATTGTGTATGCCACTTTTACTTTCACTGATTTTTTAAAAATATTCTCTGATTGGGTGATCTGTGCCCTCTCCTCTTGAATCTGAGCCCAAGACGGCTTCCACCACTGGCGTATGACAGAGGTGATACGCTGTGGCTTTTGAGAATAGGTCATAAGAGGCCAAGACACTTCTGCTTGGCTCTCTCTGAATGCTCACTGTCCAAAAACAGCCCTTGCAAATTCCCTTTATGAACCCATCCTACGAGACACCCTATGAGCCACCCCAGTCACATGGGAAGCCGTATGTACATGCTGCTGGCAAAGTCTCAAATGAGCCCATTCTTCAGACAGCCCAGTCCAGCACCGGGCAGATGAGTGAAGAAAGCATCTGACTAACAGCTCCTACAGACTGAGCCCTTCCAGCCCCAAGCCTTGAGTCTTGCCAATGGAGCCCAACACTTGATGGAGTAGAGAACACTCAGTCCTCATGATGCTTTTTCCAAATTCCTCACCCACAGAATGTGTGAGCACAATAAAATGATTGCTGTGCAGTCCACATTGTTTGTTACACAGCAAAGATAACCACAACAGCATGTAACAGTGAACGATACCCTGGTAGACAAGGTAGATAATGAAAAAGATATCAGGTAAGACAGTTACAGATAACTGCAGTGGTGGAAAAATAGAAGGCTCTGGGTTTTCTCCATTGCATTTATCATTATCTACTGTGCTGTCTTATTTATTTTGCTTATTTATCTTGTCTATTTATTCATCAAGATTCTCCAGAGAAACAGAACGAATAGGGCGTGTATGTGTGTGCACGCACACACACAGAAAGAGAGAGGTTTACTTTAAGGAATTGGCTCACATGATTGTGGAGGCATTGACAAGTCCAATATATGCAGCAGGCTGGAGGTAGACTTCCTTGTTCTGTGACAGCGGTCAGTCTCTTCTCTTCAACCTCTTCAACTGATTGAATGAGGCCCACCAGCACAGTGGGGGATAATCTGCTTTACTTAAAGCCTGTAGATATGCATGTTAATCACATCTGAAAAGTACTTGCACAGCAACATCTAGACTGGTGGTTGATCAAAAAGTCTGGGCACCATGGCGTAACCAAGTTGACACACAAACTTGACCATCTCAGGGGCGCGTGGGTGACTCAGGTGGTTGAGTGTCCAACTCTTGATTTCAGCTCAGGTCATGATCGCAGGGTCATGGGATCAAGCCTCTCATGCTTAGGATTCTCTCTCTTTCTCTGCTCCTCTCCCCTGCCTACACACACACACACACTCTCTCTCTCTCTCTAATAATAATAATAATAATAATAATAATAATTAACGATCACATCTGCTGTTTGACCCCCACCACTAGAACATAACATCCCTGTGAGCAGCAATGTTGTCTGTTGGATTCACTGCTTCAACACATAGAACATGCCTGGCACATGGTGGACATTTAAATATTTATGGAATCACGAAGTAAGTGTGTGAATTGACTAGGGCAGTGACTTTATTGGGGTGCTCAGAACAGACCTCTCAGAGGAGGCAAACATCCGGACCAAGATCCAAAGACTGAGAATGAGTAAGTCACGTGAAGAGCCTGGAAGACAAGGAGACCCACAACGGCCCCAGCACAGAGGTGGGAGTGAGCACATTCACAGAAGGAAGGAGCTCCCTGTGGCTGGAGCACTGGAAACAAGGGGCAGAGCGATGACAGATGACGACGGGAGAGAATGGAAGGCGGCCACGAAAGCCTTCCAGCGAGGAAAGTTTGCACAAGTTCGACAAAGGCACGCTCTGCTGGGAGCCGAGCTTCACCGGTGGCGGGACACAAAACAGGTCAGGCGGGTTGTCAGCCTGTGGCCATGTCGGCCATGCGTCCCCAGCAAGACCCGCCCCTCCCACGTGTACCCCACAGCTCTGCTTTCTGCTCCTTCTAAGGAGCCTGGACTTTGTTCTTAGGATCAACAGAGTGATGATTTTTGATCCATACTTTGAAAATGCAAGTCTGACTTTTTGGAAACGGACAGAAGTGGGAAGACCCTTAAAAGGCTCCTGTGCGGATGAGTGAGTGACAAAGGCCCCCTGGGTGAGAGGCACAGCCACTGAGTGGTGGGAGGGGGACAGATTTGACATCTCCTTTGGAAATCGGGCTGACGGGACTTCATGAGAGATTCAGTGTGGGGAGGGGAACGGGAAGGGGGAAAGGAGGAGAAATGGAAAATGGTCAGCATGGGGGTCTGGCAGCTGAACAGGGGTGGGGGAGGGTGGTGCCTGACCACCACAGGCCAGCCTGGCGAGGAGCACCGCGTCAGGTGGAGGATAGCGTGCACAGTTGGGTGCAGAGATCAGGAGCTCCGTGAGACACCAGGGGACGCAAGTAGGCCTTTGGACATGCAGGCCCGGAGCTCAGAAGAGAAACCCTGGAAGACGATGTAAACTGGTGGGGGAGGGGAGGAGGAAATGAGTAAACATCATCTCCTAAAATATAAAAGTGCATCACATCGAGGCTCCATTAGAGCCGGTTGGCACACTGGGAAGGGAAAATGGATGGTAAGTCCATGAAGGGAGGACCCTCCATAAAAGGATGGGTAGGGCTGAGGGAAAGTCCCGGGAAGGGAAGCCCACTGGGGCTCCGGAAAGCAGGGGCAGCGCTCCGCCCAGGATTTGGGGGACCAAGAAGACGGAGGGATGTCATCAAGCCGTGGCCTGAGGCAGAGAACTGCAGCCCTTCCACCCACAGCCACCACCAGGGAGGCAGCTGGGGGGCAAATGCTCCCCTCCTCCCTCTCCGCGGCCCCTGGGACCTCCTGATGCCCAAACCCAATGGGAATCCAGAGGGCACGGAGCCAGGCAGTGTCCTTTGAGAAGCCCCAAAGAGGGTGGAGAATGCTGAGGGCCGCCCTGGTGGGGAAGGGGAGAGAACCATGCAGGGCAGCCACCCCCCTTGCCCCAGAGAGCAGCCAGCTCACCACAGCACCCTTGACCTTAACGTTTTACTGGCACGAGTCAAACGCCAGTCCGCCGGGTCCCTCCAGCTGTGGGATACACAGAGCGAGCTCTCCGAGTGGTCCCATGGGAGCCCCTAGAGAAATAAGTGCCCCATCACCCCTACAAGGTGGAGAGACCCCAAATTCACCGACCTTCTAGGAAAATCCTCCTCCAGCTGCGATCTTACTTCTTTACACACCCGATGTTTTTGAGAGGCTAATGGTCACAAAACCTAGCTTGAGTCACCCTTCTGCCAACCCTTTGTGGAATTCCCACATGGTACCTGAGATGTGAAAACTGCTCTCTTCAGAACCCAGCTACAGTAAGACAAACTTGCTCCCTTATCACTTCCTGTCACCTGTGTACAGGTGGAATTTATTTTCTTTTCAACATTTTTTTTTTTTTTGAGGGATTCTAGGCTCTGAAATCCATCACACCTGAGGCTGAGGCCACCCTTCCCAAGGCCCACTCCTGGACAGTGACTGAGCACAGTGGGGACACTAAGGCAGACAATTCCTAGGAGCAGAGCTGGCTTCATGGGCACAAGACCCGTGCCATCCCTGGGGACCCCGCCCTCAGAAGGATCTCTGCTTGATTTAATGCTCTGTGGTTAACAACTTTATAACAAGGGGCCCTGCACATTCATTTCACCCTGGGCCCCACAAATCATCTAGTTGGTCCTGTCTGGGAGACAGGTGATCCCCACCCCCCCATGGGCTCGGGGACTACCTGGCCTCCTTGCAGAACCTTCCATAAGCTGCAAATCGGTCCAGGACACTTTACCCAACCTTCCCTCCCCTCTCTCAAGGTCAGCAAGCTCTCCCAAATTTTTGCTGGTCTCTCTCCCCATTTCCTCACAAGCATTTGCCTTAATAAAATCCTTGCGTGCTTAAGCCCGCTTCAACTCTGCTTCTTGGAGGACCAGACTAGCTTTGGCGGTGCCCAGAGAGGTCAGACAGTACAGATGGAAAGTGGGACCCTGTGACTCCCTCACCTGCCACCTGGTGGGCGGAGAGGGTGCTCTCTGGGTTAGTAGGTGGGGGAAGGACAAACTTCCACAAGGTAGCAGCCCACTTGGTAGAGTTCACCAATGGTGGCCTGGAAAAATGTCCCAGTGGAAGAGACTCCTGTAGCAGGTGCAATGATGTGGGCATTTAAAATATCTGGGGGACAAAGCCTACAGAGAAAATAGCATTGGCTGAGTGGTGCTAAGTCATGCTGGCGCCCTGCAGAAGGAGGCTAGGTCACCAGCAGCAAACGGCAGATGGCAAGAGCCAGAGGGCTTTGGTGAAGGAAGGATGGACATAGGCCAGCAGCAGGCTAAGACCTAATTCTGCGACCAGCAGCTCCAGAGATGTTTGAATGCTTAGCTGAGGCAGGTGTGTTATGTAAAACCCAAGACCCAGATGGGTGCAACCGCGCCTGGAGAATAAAGCCAAACAGAAATAAGGAGAGTCAGGGAGACAGAGGCAAAGTCTACACATTATCGCATGATCTCCTGCATCCAGCCATAGCTGAGGCCAAATCCACCCCTGACCTTTTCGGCTTTGAGAACCAGTATTAGTCCCTTTTGCTGAAGATAACTTGAGTCAAATTTCCATCACTTGTACTACTGAGCCCAACCATAGCTTTCTCTTTGCACAGAGAAGCATGTGCAGTCCAAAATTTTCTATGTGCTTTCCTTCCTACTTTTGCACAAAGGAGGGAAATCATAAATTCCCAGAGAACATGATTCCATAAGTTGGTCTTGGTTCAATCAAGAAAATCCTCTTGGTAGTCTGGAAATCATTTCATTCCTTCATACTTTGCAACCCTTTGAGGCTTCCTGTTGGCGAACCATTTGTTTTCCATAGGATGGCTCCAGATTACTTCTTAAGCCCTGTTTTATACAATCTGGCTCTGGAACTAAGCTCTTCAATTCCCTGGGGTTTAGAGCCTGACTTTCTGCTGATGCAAATTTCTTCCTAATCCTTAGAAGTCCCAGACCTTTTTCCTTCTAATATTTAGAACTCATTTCAAAAAGGCAGAAGGGATGTGGGGTTGGGGGGTGAGATGGATGTTATGGTTTCTTTACCCAATGTTGAAGAGTAGTTGTTACTGTGCTGTGGTAATAAAAATGTTGAGATTATATTAACCTAATTTCATCTGTTCTCACAATTCACAAAAGCACACAATTGTGGATTTCTACTTGGAAAGACAGACTTCTATGGATGGGATTTGAGAATGGATTGATACATGATTATATATTGTAGAGAGTTGTTTAATCAACAAATACTTAGAGTGCTATGGCACTTTGCATTATCATTTTCAAATAGCTGCTGCCCCTTCCTATGGGAAGAGTATGTTTCCTTGTGCCAGTGATATCAGGCAAAGCCATATAACTGCCTTTAACCAATGAAAAGTCCATAGCAGTGGCATGTGTGGTTTTCAGGCAGAAGTTGTAAGAGCCAATATAAGTTCTAGCAAGTTCTTTCACCCCTGCCTTGGGCCAGGAATGCTCTGGATAGAAGATGTTCTGTCAGCTTAAGTTCCAAAGTAGGATGACATAGGAAACAGAGCCACAGATGTACAATGGACATAGAGTATGAACAAGAAATAAACCTTTCGGGGTGTCTGGGTGGCTCAGTCGGTTAAGCACCCGACTTTGGCTCAGGTCATGATCTCACGGTCCCGGGGTTCGAGCCCCGTGTCGGGCTCTGTGCTGACAGCTAGCTCAGAGCCTGGAGGCTGCTTCAGATTCTGTATCTCCCTCTCTCTCTGATCCTCCCCTGCTCACACTGTCTCTCTCTCTCTCTCAGAAATAAAAAAAAAAATTAAAAACTTTTTAAAAAAAGAAGTAAACCTTTCATATTTGTGCTCACTGTTTTATAGCAGCTAATGATAGCCTCCCTGAATAACACACACACCCACTAGGTGCTCATCATTGTGCTAGAGGTACAATTTATTTATGCATACAACTATTAAGCCATGGCCCCAAAATAGCTTTGCTTAATAGAGACTTCTTTTAAAATAAAGGCACTATGTCACAGAGGATTTCAAACTTTCTTTAAACAGCAGAACCCCCTTACCCAGAATGCCAATTGGAAAACAGATACCAGCAGGGCTGCTCTAGTTGAAAGAGTGACTGCCCGGAACTTGTGGTTCCCTCTCCCCAAAGACAGCACTCAACCCGGTGCCAGACATCTGGCCAGCACTCAGTGAATATTTGTTGAGTAAATAAATGGATAGATTATTTCCTGCAGGATTCTTTAAGGACTCTCTGGAGAACTGTATAGTTCTACAGAGCAGAGTTTAAAATTCCCATAGTAATAGTATAGTCCAGTAGGGGGGTTCAGGTTCAGTTATCAGATTCATAAATATATCGAATAAGAGGATAAGAGCAGAGATGGTGAAGATTCAGATCCTGCTGTAGCCCATCATTCCTGTATCTTTCCAATTTCAGGTCCATCAGTGATCTTAGTAATTCTCCTGAAACTAATATAGCGCTGTATGTTAACTACACTGGAGTTAAAATAAAATTTAAAAAAATTCTGAATGTTAATGATTGTTATTAAATAGTTTTGTTACGTGTTTCCTATGACACCTTTTTCCAGGGTCCAGCCAACAGTAGAGATGTTAACAAACAGAGAAGAATGAAGACAAAAGAATTAATAATTCACACATCAAGTAATTAGTCCCAACACAATAATTCAACCCCCTGTGTTCAGACTGTATTAGGGAAGATATAAAAAACAATAAGCCCTAGTGAACAAGCTCAAAATTATACCTTCAGTGTAATGAGAATTCTCCTCCTTACTAAATCTTCTGTAAGTGTAGTCTGCTAGACATACTGAGCCTAATGCTCATATTATTCCAGTAACAGTGATCTGTGGGCAGAACTTTTTTAAAACCGATGATGGGGAGGGGCAAGATGGCAAGCTAAGATAACACAAACCTCCCTCAATAAAATCCTAGATCCATTGCCTTTTGGAAACCTAGGTTTTTACTACTCATTTAAAAAATATTGTAGTTGAGTTCACAAGAAACTAGAAATCACAGTGGGCCACAGAGAAGACAGAACTGAAAACTGTCACGTGAGCTAACACTGCAAGATACGATGGGAGGTAGTTGGTTCAAATGACCAAGGGACTTGGACTTGTGAACAAGCTCAAGTGTGAACACTCAGTGTTCATGTGGGGATAGGTGCTGAGGCCTTGGGCAAGATGAAGAGCAGGGAGCCAAAACCCCTGTGTGGAGCTGGCTTGTCAAACAGCTGTAATCTCAGCAAAAGGGTGGACCAGAAAAACTCCATCCATCAGTACAGCCAGTAGTTAATGGAGAAAGCTCATCTGTTTCCTTCTTTAGCCCTGGGCAAAAAATAAAAAGAAATAAAAACTTTAAGCCATTGTTTCATGCATCTGAGATTTTAATTTACACTAATTGTAGAGGCCAGAAAAAATCAATACTGGAAATTAATATAAAAACTAGTTTGGGGCAGAAAAAAAACACAGAAGAAGAAAATGCAACATACTCTCTCAGATTCTCTGCAATGAAACCACTGTAGACTTCTACAAAACAGAAGCCTGACTAAGGATGAAGTTACAAATATATACTTTGCACACATGCACACATACGCACATACAATCCACAGATATCATAAGACAAAAGAAACAGGAGGATTAGAGACCCTAAGACTTTAATACTTAAAAAATCAACAATCTGGAAAATAACACAAATTAAATATGCTAAAAACAAGTAAAGGATTAAAGGGGAGATATAAAACCCTAAGGAACCAACAAATAACTCTAGAAGAGAACAAGTAGATTTGAAAAGAAGCCAAAAAGAAATTCCAGAGATGTAAAATATATCCAATGATATTAAATCTCAATAGAAAAGCACCAGATTAGACACTGTTGAAAAAAGAATTGGCAAAATGGAAGACAGATGTGAAGGAGTTACTCAGAATGTAATACAGAAAGAAAAACAGGTGGAAGGGTGGTTAAGGGATTTGGAGGATAACATCAGAATATTGAATATAGATACTCAGAATTTCATGGGAGCATGGAAATATTGGAATATAAAGTGGGTAAGAATTTCCTAGGATCTTTGTTATCTTAAATATGACATTAAAAGCACAAGCAACCCAAGAAAAAAAATAGATAAATAGGAATTCATCAAAATTAAAAACTTTTGTGTTCAAAGAACCCTACAGAGAAGGTGAAAAGACAACCCACAGAATAGGAAGAAATATTTTCAATTCATGTATCTAATAAGGGACTTGTACCCACAATATAAAAAACTCTTAGAACTCAACAATTAAAAAAAAAACAGTTAAAATATGGGTTAATGATTTGATTAGTTGTTTCTCCAAATAAAAACATAAGCAAAGACATAAAAATGACTAATGAGCACATGAAAAGATGTTCAACAGCATTTGTCATCAGAAAAATGTAAATCAAAACCATAATAAGAAACACCTACTAGGATGACTCTAATCAAAAGATAGACAATAACAAGTGTTGCTGAGGATGTGGAGAAGTTGGAACCCTCAAATATTGCTAGTGGGAATGTAAATGGTGCAGCCATTCTGGAAAAACAGCTTGATGATTCCTCAAAAAGTCAGGCATAGAATTAACATATGATCTAGTCACTCCATTCTTAAGTATACACACAAAATAACTGAAAATGGACATTTAGATAAAAATTAGTGCATGAGTACCCATAGCACAATTTAATCATAATAACCCAAGAAGTAGAAACGAGCAAAATGTCCTTGTTTGGATAAACAATGAATGGATAAACAAAATGTAGCATATCCCTACAATGGAATATTATTTGGCCATAAAAGGGAAATACTGAGACATGCTACAACATAGATAAACACTGAAAATATTATGCTATGTGAAAGAAACCAGTCATAAAACACTGTGTATTGTATGACTCAGTTTACATGAAATGTCCGAAATAGGAAAAATGATAGAGACAGAAAACAGATTCATGGTTGCCAGTGGCTGGGAGGGAAGGGAAGAGTGGGGAGGGATGGCTTAATGGGTATGAGGTTTCTTTGTTGGGATGACAGAATGTTCTGAAATTAGATAGAGAAGATGATTGCACAGTCCTGGAAGTATGCCTACATCCACTGAATTTTATTCGACTTTGGGCTCAGGTCATGATCTTGTGGTTCATGAGTTCAAGCCCGTGTCTTTGGATTCTGTGTTCCCCTCTGCCACTCCGCCTCTCAAAAATAAACATTAAAAAAGATTTAAAAAGGGTGAATTTTATGATATTAATTCTATCTCAATGTTTTTAAGACTTCAAAGTACATGTGGGGAAACAGACTACCCTAAATACAATCATGCTTTGATTATAAAAACAAAGAAAAGAAAGAGGTTGCAAGTTAATTCTGATGTTTAAAAAACAAAACAATACTTTCAGAGCTTCCAGACCGTTTTCAACTCACAATGATACTGATTTTTAAAGAGTGATCATCAGGACTTGTGTTCTGTTGTGTTACTAAACTGGAAGGAAATTACTCATCTTTGGAGCAGCCATCCGGAGCTGAGGCATTAGTAGAGGGAAAGAGCCAACCCATAGTGCCTGGCAGGGAGAGAGGAAGGTGAAAAAGAAAACCAAGTTCACTCTTCTTCTACCCGCTGGTCTCTTGCCAGTGCTTTCCACTAGCCAAACACAAATGGAATCTAGAGGTCAAGGAAGTCCACTGACTTAGGCTGTAAAGATCAACTTTCTAAGACACTGATTGGAGAGTGGAACTAAAGAGATGGGTGGAGGATGCCCAGCTGGCACCCATTCTTAGTCGTTTTGCCTAAGATTTAAAGTCAGAGTAGAAGCCAAGTTTCCTAGATTGGACCCCCTTCTTAACCTCCTGGGCAGGGAAGGACAGAACGTCTTGATTTGCTATCACAGTAAGACATCAAGAAGTAAGTGAAGATAATTTTAGCTAAGCAGACTGGTTGCCAGACAGTGATGTCCACCATGGACATCTTTTCAAACTTTGTTTTAAAAACTTCCGTATGTTTGTCATCGCTAACAACTGACTACAGCACAAAAGTGAAAATGAAAGGGATTGCAAAACCAAGTGGCCCCTCATTGCCCTGATCATCACCGTCTGCAAAGTGGCCTCTGCAAACTGTGATGTAGAAACTGCTTCTCTCCTTGGTACCCACGGTGTTGGTGTACGTGTGGGTTAAGTAGGGGTGTCCGACAGTCCAAGTCTAGATCACAGAGTTGCACTTCATGTCATCCCAGGGACAGAGACCCAGATCCTCTCTCCCAAGTGTTGGGACTAAAGGCATAGAAGATGGAGAAAAGAGTTAAGTCTTCCTTCTACAAGTTTCACTGGCAATTCTGAGCATAACTCTTGAGACAGTACTAACTGATGAATGCCCTCGTGGGTATTAGCATTGGCCTGGCCTGAGACGTATTGAACTCTTTATGTCTGGTGGCACTGTGCCATCAATGGCAATGTAAATAAGGTCCAGACAGTTAAATAATCCCTAATAATGATTTCCAGAAATTGCAAGCCTGATACAGGGTGGGACTAGGCTAGATCGACTATTGTTGAGCTACCTTCCTTCACAGACTCAGAGAAGAGACAGACACACAGACTCATAAAATCTTAGTGCAGGAGACAGTCTTAGAGATACCTAGCACCTAACATTTGAGAGGTACTTATTATATGTCAAGCACTTTCTAAGAGTTTTGCATGAGACCACCCAACAGCCCCATTTTGCTGGTAACAAACTATAGCACACAGTGGTGGTTAAAGTAATTTGTCGAAGATCTCTCAAGTAGTATGTGGTTAATCCAAAATCAAAAGAACCCTTGCTTTCTCTAACATGCTTATACTGCCTAGAGATAATCTAGTCAGATAAGAGACTGGAGCACAAAGTGGTGGTTAAAGTAATTTGTCAAATGTTCCTCAGCTAGCATGTGGTTGATCCAAGATCAAAAGGGCCCTTGTTTTTCCCACCATACAATATTGCCTAAGACATAGTCTAGTCAACACTAAACTCAATGTCTAATGAGGCAATTTAGGACCAGAGAGAAGAAAGTCGCCCAATGTCACAGAGCTAGTTACTGAGAAAACTGAAATTAAATCATCCTCTGATTCCTGGACCAATGCACTCTCTATTACACAATGGAGAATGGAGAGGACTGCATAATTCCACCGTTGCCGGTTATTCCCATTATGAGATGGAAGCAAAAGGAATGAATGAATGAGGAGCAGGACAGAACATCTAACTGAGCTCTGTATTTTATCTCAGTTTGTGATTCTGTATAAATCCCCTTTTTTTTCTTTGGAGATGCTTGAACAAAACGGACATAAATAGCTCTTCATGTTCTTCCAATACTGGAGCCCCCCATATAGAGCAATGAGAGTATGCACCATCAGAAACAGTATGCAAATTTAGATGTGGGGAAAACTCATTTGATTCTCCATCTGTCTCCCTGTTTAATTACTTAGCCATAAATTAGCACTTTTTATAAGCTACACTCAGCAAATGTGATCAATTCCCTGACTTTAATGCCAAATATGGAATATTTTTGACTTTCCAGTATTTAGCCTTTTCATTTGCATCCATATTTTGAAATATAAATCAGCTATTGAAGTCTACCCAAATACAATGTTGGGGGATTTTTTTTCTATTTATGTTCTCATTAAGACGTTTCTTTGATTGAATCATTGATGAGATGCATTTTCAAACACGGCATTTTTTCCTAAAGGGCAAGAAAAGAGAATGTTTTAACACTTAAAAGATACAATTAGGAAGCATATCATGAGTATTGTGAACTAAGACTTTAAAGACACAGAGCCTGTAACTCTGTTCCCATTTCCTTATGGCCCAACAGGATGGCCATGCCCTACTGTCGCTACGGTAACCAACCAGACTTTTGTCAACAGAAGAAGAACACCTCCTTCCAGCCTTCTCCTGCACATATTCTCCTGAAGACGTCAACTTTCTGGTTCATCTATTGATGAGACCACCCTATATTTATTGGGTATTCACTATGTGCCCAAACCATTGTGTTGACCCAATAAGGGAATAAAGAGAACAAGATCAAGAGGACATCTGGTATTCTTAGAATATCAAGGATGAGAGGGGCACCTGGGTGGCTTAGTCGGTTAAGCGTCCGACTTTCGCTTAGGTCATGATCTCACGGTTTGTGGGTTCGGGCCCCGTGTCAGGCTCTGTGCTGACAGCTAGTTCAGAGCCTGGAGCCTGCTTCCGATTCTGTGTCTCCCTCTCTCTCAGACCCTCCCCGCTCACGCTGCCTCTGTCTCTCTCTCTCTCAAAAATAAATAAAACATTAAAAAATTAAAAAAAAAAAGAATATCAGGGATGAGAACAGGCCCACAAGAGGTAGAAAGTGTTAAGGAAACATGTAATAAAATAATATACATCACTAGTACACTGGTACTCTATTTCTTCTTATTCTTTGCCTGCAGAATCCCAGTTTTGTTTAGGAAAGTGGTGTGCCTGGCTCCAAGCAATGCATCGGGACTGGTTGAAAGTAATCATGACAGTCCTGTTCCCTAAATTCTCAGCTCTTTTGCAACTACAGATAGCCACCGGCACAAATCTAACCAACAAAATATAATGGGGAGATTTCTGCGAGCTTCCAGGAAAGCTTCTGTCTTTTTTTTTTTTTAATGTTTTTTATTTATTTCTAGGAGAGAGAGTGAGACAGCGTGAGCATGGGAGGGTCAGAGAGAGAGGGAGTCACAGACTGAAACAGGCTCCAGGCTCTGAGCTGGCAGTCAGCACAGAGCCCGACGCGGGGCTCGAACCCACGAACCGCGAGATCATGACCTAAGCGAAAGTCGGACGCTTAACCGACTAAGCCACCAAGGCGCCCCAGCTTCTGTCTTCTTAATATAAGCTCTGGGGTGCCCTTCTCACCCTTTCCTGTTATGAATGTGGGTGTGATATTTGGAGTGGTGAAGCCATCTTGAGATAATGAGTGAAAGGCAAAAAGAACTGCAAAGATGCTAGCCCTGAAATCTTTGAGGGCCTGAACTAATGTCAGGAAACACCTACCTTCGGACTTATTATATGAGAAAAATACATCTCTTGTTCCATGCAACCGAATGCATCCCTAGCCAATACATATATGAATTGCAAAATATATTTAACTACAAAAGGACTAAAATACATTCACAAAAGGGGAAGAGTTACTGGAAAGCTAAGAGTTAGTTCAATGCTTCCCAATTAGCCTTAAAATATCCAGCTGGTTCAATTTCAGTTCCTCAATTGGGTGCTGATTCATCAACCCACTAAGACAGTAGGTTCTAAAGTGTAATCTTCAGGCTGGAACAAATGCAAGAGAGAGATGTGTTGGTGTTTTGAATGATGCACTCAGCCAGAACTGGGAGAAAAGATAGGCACTGAATGTTCTGACTGGCTTACTCTTTCAAATTCCTCATGCACAGAGTACTGGGAAGTTGCTAAGCCTTCTGGTTAAGAAGTTTCAAGTTTAGTCCCTCTGGAATGAGGTGAGAAGGCTTCTTGATCATCCTAATAGTCCAGGAGAAAAGCAAGAGCTAGACCCACAGTGATCTACAAATTCAACACAATCCCATCAAAATTCCAACAACCTTTTTAAAAAAAATGTGGAAAAGCCAATCCTCAAATTTATATGGGACTACCAAGGGCTCTGAATAGCCAAAACAATCTTGTAAAACAGCAAAGTCAGAGGACTCATGCTGCCCAATTCCAAAACTTAAACTACAAAGCAAAAAAATCCAACAGTGTAGGGTTGGCATAATGATAGACATAGAGACCAATGGACTAGAATTGAGAGTCCAGAGAAAAACCCACAAAATATGAGCCATTGAATTTTGACAAAGGCTCCAAGACAATTCAGTGGGAAAAGAACAGTCTCTTCAACAGATGGTTGGATCATCTGTCCCAACAGATGATGGGACAACTGGATTTCCATATGCAAAAGAATAAAGTTGGGTCCTTACCTCACACCATATACAAAAATAACTCAAAGTGAGTCAATGACCTAAACATGAGAGCTAAAACCATAATATTCTTGGAAGGAAACACAGAGCCAAATCTTCATGACCTTGGATTTCCAATGTATTCTTAGGTATGACACTAAAGCCCAAGCTATTAAAGAAAAGATAGAAAAACTGGACTTGATTAAAATGAAAAATGGACCTTATCCATCAAAGGACATAAAGACAACCTACAGAATGGGAGAAAACATTTGCAAATTATATATCTAAAAAAGGTTTAATATTCAGAATATATAAAGAACTCCTGCACTCAACAACAAACAACTCAATTAAAAAACGGGCAAAGGACTTGAAGAGCTATTTCTCTAAAGAAGATATACAAACGGCCAATTAGCATATGCAAAAATGCTTAATGCCATTAGTCATTAAGGAAATACGAATTAAAATCACAATGGGATGCCACTTTATACTTAATAGAATGGCTATAATATTTTTTAATGGAAATTAACAAGTGTGTGGCCAAAGATGTGGAGAAATTCTGAGGACTGATAGGGCGGGGGGAAGGGGGGTGATGGGCATGGAGGAGGGCACTTGTGGGGATGAGCACTGGGTGTTATATGGAAACCAACTTGACAATAAACTATTATAAAGAAAAAAAGATGTGGAGAAATCATAAGCCTCACTCTTCGCCATTGGGAATGTACAGTGATGTGGCCATTGTGGGAAATGGTAGTTCCTCAGAAAGCTAAATATAGACTTGTCATATAACTTAGCAATTCCACTCTTATACCTAAAAGAATTTAAAACAAACAGATACATGTACAGTCATATTCACTGCGGCATTATTCAAAATAGCCGCAAGGTGGAAATAACCCAAGCAAGTGTTCATCAGTGAATGAATAGATGAACAAAATATGGTCTATCCATACAATGGGATATTACTGAACTATGAAGAGGAGCGAAATTCTGAAACATGCTACAACATACTTGAACCTTGACAACATCATACTTAGTAAAATAAGCCAGACACAATAGGACAAATACTGTATGTTTCCACTTGTATTGGGCACCTAGAATAGGCAACTTCATAAAAAAAGGAAGTAGATTCAAGGTTGCTAATGGCTGGAGGAAGGAGAGAATGGGGACTTATTGCTCAATAGGTACAAAGTTTCCATTTGGGGTGATAAAAGTTTCCGAACCAGATAGTAGAGATGTTTGCACAACGTTGTGAACGTGCTTCATGCCACTTTAAAGTGGTTAACATGGCACATTTTATGCTATATGTATTTTATCACAGTAAAAAAATGAAAATGAAAAAAAGCAAGAGCTGGGACCCGGAGCCCTGGTGAAGGGGATGATAGTCAACCTGCTGTTGTCTGGATGAGAATCAATAGATTTCTGATCCAGGGCCCAAAACACGCACTCAGCAACCAAGAATTGAATATTTTAAGGCAGCTGCATTGAGGAAGTTGGGTTTTCTTTCTCCCTTTTAATTAGTAGTCACAAGTGGTTATAACTGAAGTATTCTTCCCATGGTTTTTTTCTGATGGGACCAAGTATGAGAAACACATACAGCACCATCCTTTGACCCGAGCATAGGCCTTATTTCTTTCCATACTCTTCTTCTATAACTCACTTGGGTGGCTGAGTAATCCAAGTGTCTGCTAACTAAATAGGCCCTGTCCACAGAGCAGCAAGGTCATCCTTCCTCTACTTAAAGGATCACCTTCCTTTTGGTCAGGCTTTCCAACAGGGAACCCATGTGCTCCAGTAGCTACTCAACCCAGTCCCCTAAACCACAAGATAAATTGTTAGAATTCTCATGCTGATTTCCCATCTTTTTTTTTTAACCTCAATTTTTACAGATGTTTTGTAATGTCAATAGGATAGTGGTATAAAATTGACAAAAATAAATGCATATACATATATATGGGGGGAGGGCTCCATGCCTAAAATTTTTCTTTACTGATAGAAGAATTTAATCATAAAAGGTAGGAAACCACTGCTTTAGGACCTTCAGGAAGAAGGAATCATGGCTCACCCCTTCTGAATTGGGGCTTACTATGGCCAGCTTCTCTGCTGGTTCCTTCCTCCTTACTGAAGCCTTCAGTTCCCTTTCCATGCTGGCTCCTGTGCTGGACCTCTTCTTTATCCACAAATGACTAATGGCACAAGACAGGTTTGTAAGACAGACTTACTGAGAGTTCTAGGGCAACAGAAAGAGATTATAACCCATAATAGTAAGCAACTTCAGATATTCAACACTCCTGTTCTGGAAAGTTCCTTGTTTATTCCCACCCCTGGGAACTTCGTGCAACCAATCTTCTACCCAAGCTCTGACCTCCTACTAAGTTCCTAGGCTCCTCGCTTCATCTTCCTATCATCTCCTCTTTTGCAGGCTTCCAACAATTTCTAGATGCCTGTTACTTGAGTATGCATGACAACAAGCACTGGACTATCTTTGCTCACATCTCTTTCTTCCAGACTCGATTCAAACATTTTGCCTTTGACAACCAAGATCTGCCTAGTAAGGTGCTTCTCTAAACCAAAAATCAGTCCCGGGGCGCCTGGGTGGCTTAGTCAGTTGGGCGTCCGACTTTTGCTTAGGTCATGATCTCGCGGTTCGTAGATTCGAGCCCCGCGTCAGGCTCTGTGCTGACTGCCAGCTCAGAGCCTGGAGCCTGTTTCAGAGTCTGTGTCTCCCTCTCTCTCTGACCCTCCCCTGCTCACGCTGTCTCTCTCTCTCTCTCTCTCTCTCTCCTAGAAAACAAAACAAAACAAAAAAAACCCCAAAAATCCGTCCCTTCCTTAAGCAGATTCTGCAGGCTTCCCAAATGATGATTCTCAAAGTGCACGGGGGCCAAGAAGATCCTCAAGCATCTGAATCATATAAGCACTTATTTAAAACACAGATACCCAGATCCCAGCACTAATGAGTCCAATTGCTAGTGGGGGACAGCCTGGGGATTTGCTACCCCAAATGATTCTGGTGCACACTGAGGTTTGAGAACCACTGGTGTTACACGGAGGTGACTCAACATGCAGATATCTATTTTTCTTTCTGTTACAGCTGATTTGCTACTGAATGTGTTTGGGCAAATTTATCTTTTGCCCTGTTCTCCATCCCACATCTTTGTTCAGACTTTTCCAAACCACACCTTTGACAAGTATTTCAATGTGACCCTTCAGGAGGAGGTGCCCCATGGGTACACAATTTAGTGAACTTACGGAGCCTCCGTAAAAATTAGAAAAAGGTATTCCTTACTCTGGAAACACAGCCCCACTCCCCGGTGAGACACTTTCCAAGTAGACATGGCTGGGGTTCAGCCAGGCACTCTTGCCAATAAACAACTTACACATCCCTGCCTTTGGTATAAACCACAAAATAATAATCGTCTTAGCTCCCTTTCTCAGATGTGTGCAACCCAGAAGTGAGTTAGGAACTAGAACCTAAACTTCCCAGAATTAGCGTGGAGAATGGCTGAAGCATCTATAGTCAAGCCTCTAAGACAGGTTTGTCTTCCTGATTAAAGAAGAAAGTATTCTGACACTTGTTAAAGTGGTGAGGGAGATTTTATTTAGGACTATTGCAATCAATAGGCATCAAGACCATCCCAACAGGGAAGAGAGATAGGGCTCAATACCTATACGAGCACAGGTTGGAATTCATAGCCAAGGAGCAGAGTGAGGGGCCCGGGAGTGGAAAATTATCAAGAGGAGATATCGAAGGTAGGAGGAATCTTGCTGAGGGCAGTCCACAGTGATCTGGTACCAAGGTTGGAGGGTGACCAGATATCATGCGTGGAGGGATTCTCTCTAAACCAACTTAGCAGGATTCTTCCTACAACTAGTTTATGCAGACCTGGCAAGGATGGGCTAATGTGCAGGCCTTGTCAAGAAGGAGGTTCAGAGGATCGTGGCTAAAGTTGGGTCAGAGAGAGATTCTTTGTCATTAACCAATGACATCAGAGTTTGTCTTGTTGATTACTCGATGGTGATTACTTGATTACTGATTACAGATCGTTCTGGTCTGAAGCAGCCATGGCCTCAAGGGCTACTGAGGTATGCTGGATGGGTTGTTCCTCCACCCAGTGTCTCCTGGAGATGGCTTCCCAAATTCCCGAATCCGGCTCCAACGTTTTGATTGTCACTGTTCTTATTATTCTGTTGGCTGTCATCTTTGCTCTTGTCAGCCTACTTGTCTTTCCAATTTGCCAACTCCGGTTTGCTATGAACTAGGAACTAGACTGCTTGGTTAATTAGAATGGTATTAACGAGGATGCTAGAATGCTGGTTGATCATTCTTGGGAGATCCTCGGTTGAATTCCCCTTTAAAGACCTGGCATTACGCATCCTCACCATTTCTAATTTTTCTCTCTCCTGGGATGGGGGGACTAATTAAATTAATACCAGTAAGTGATGTATTCAAGAAGTGAAAGCTAGGTATCCTTTCTTCAGAAATGTAAATTTCACAGCATTGCAACAAATTGAATACAGGCATGCTTGCAATGCTCTTGAGAGAACTCTGTTCCAAACACAGAAAGAGGTGGGCCTCTTAAGCCTGCCCCAAACAGGTAATGGGAATGTGACTGGGCCCTGTTGCTGTCAGTCAAATTTCCCCCAAGATGGAGGTCTGGAAAGGTCAAGTGCTTTATCTTCCTTCTGAGCAGACCCCAGCTGCAGGCTCTGTACAAATCGGGAGCTTGATCTGGTCTGCTCAGACACATGCAGAAGTAAATCATCTCACCAACAGAACAGAAATCTCCATCTAAAAAAGGTATTATATTTTTTGATGGAAAAGGTATTATATTTTTTGATAGAAAAAGGTATTATATTTTTTGATAGAAAATAAGGAGAAAACAAAATGATTCTTTGTGGATTGTAGGTTTCTAGATGTCCTGAAATATTTACCTCATCGCCAAGAATTAGAGTTGACCAAAGAGGAGAATCCACTTCTGAGTTTGACCAACAAACACAGTCTCATGTAAAATACTTTCAAGTGAAAGTACTGATGGGGCACCTGGGTGGTTCAATCACTAAGTATCCGACTCTGGCTCAGGTCATGATCTTGTGATTGGTGAGTTCGAGCCCCATATCAGGCTCTCTGCTGTCAGTATGGAGTCTGCTTTGGATCCTCTGTTTCTCCCCACCCCGCCCTTCCCCTGCTCACACACTCTCTCTCTCTGAAAACTAAATAAACATTTAAATAAATAAATAAATAAATAAATAAAGTTAAAGTGATACTTCTTTTTAAACTATTAAGATCTACAATGAGAATAAAGAAATTGTGTGAGGGCCAGAGAAGCTTTCCTGTACATACAGCTGGTAAACTTCAGGTCATGGATTTTATGACATTGAGGCTTACTGACTTGTAAACTTTCTGGCTCTCTTCTATTGCTCCTGGGTGAATTCCAAATGGCTGAGCTCACTGGGTAATAAGTTGCTTGCTCTTAAAAACAAAACAAAACAAAAAAACATACATAATCTGCACCTAGATAGTGTTGCTTTGTTCTGACGCATTCTTTTGCCCTGATAAAAGAGAAACATTGGATTTCACATACAGAATAGGAGGCTTCCCTCTGCCGAGCCAAGGGCTTCACTTTCTTGCCACTAAGGAAGCCACAGGCAGCCTTTGCTTGCTCTGGTTGCGAAGGTCAATGTCCTGTCACCACTGTTCTCACCTGGATGGCTACAGATGGTGTCGTCCAAGGCTCGCTTCCTAAATACAGAAATGCTGTGGCCTCATTCTAACCCAGTGTTCTTCAATAATGTTAGGCTATAAATCTAGCGTGAGAATATGTGTGTATGTGTGTGTCTGCGTGTGTGTGTAATTGAAACCAAAAGTCCACAAAATAATACTTACCCCTTATACTAATTTGCTAGAGGTGTTATAACCAAGTTCCACAGACCGGGCGGCTGAAACAACAGAAATCTATTTTCTCTCGGTTCTAGAAGCTAGAAGCTCAGATCAAGGTGTAGGCAAGTTTGGTTTCTTCTGAAGCTGGCTTCAAGACGGGTAGGTGGCTCTTCTCCCTGTGTCCTCACACAGGGTCCTCCTGTGTGTATCTGTCTCCTCATTTCTGCTTATAGGGATGCCAGTCATCCTGGACTGGGGCCCACTCTAACGATGACACATGACCTTAATTACATCTCTCAAGACCCTATCTCCAAATACAGTCACGTTCTGAGGTACTGGAGTTAGAACTTCAAAATATGAATTTGGGGGTGAGGAGGGCATAAGTCAGCCCATAACGCTCCCTTCGTGCATCCAGCACAGTCTGGTATTTTCTATTCTGTTCTGTGTAGCTGCTGTTGTTTTTTAACTTAAATTCAAGTTAGTTAACATACAGTGTGGTCTTGACTTCTGGAGTAGAACCCAGTGATCTGTCTCTTACATATGACACGCAATGCTCGTCCCAGCAAGTGGCCTCCTTAATGCCCATCCCCCCACCCACCTCCCCTCCAGCAACCTTCAGTTTGTTCTCTGTATTTAAGAGTCTCTTATGGTTTGCCTCCCTCTCTGTTTTTATCTTATTTTTCCTTCCCTTCTCTCAAGTTCATCTGTTGAGTTTCTCAACTCCACATACGAGTGAAAGCATATGATATGTCTTTCCCTGACTGACTTATTTCGCTTAGCATAATACACTCTAGCTCCATCCACATTGTTCTGTGTTTTAAAAATTCATATTGAGATTCTCTAAAATTTGATTTCACAGTCTGAGAACGGGACGCCACCCATGGTTTGAAAAACAGTTTTTAGTACCTTGTCTTTACCCTTCTATCTAGTGATTGGCCAAGGTAACCTTGATAAGGTATCAGAAAGCACAGCCCTCAGATCTTATCGAGATTCCTGCCTGTCCTCAGGGAGGCCTGGTGATGTGGAAAGATCAAAACTCTGTATAGGACACACCCAGATAGAAACCCCAGCTTTATCACTCACTCACTGTGTGTTTCTGATCTGAGGAGGCCCGGATCACAGTGGCCAGTCAAGTTTCTGGCTTGCTTCCTTCCTGAATTTATAAGTCCAAGATGCTAAGCCCTTAGGTCCTGATCCCAAAATTAAATGTTAGTCATGTTATGTCCTTTGGTCTCCTCAGAAACGATCGTGCAGTTTATCAGCAGAAGTGGGCAGTCTTTTCTCAAGGGAAATTTTATTCCTCACTCACACAAATTCCCCCATAAATCAGACACTGTTCTCTGAAAGTTGGCTTTACAGCCAGCCCTCTCCCCCATGCCTCAGAGAACTGTGTTTCGTGTTATATAAAGGAGTTCCTATAATTAGTGTTTCTAATTTGAATTATTTTTTAAGAGATTGTTAACATCCTTACCTTTTTTCAATTTAATTCCTAGTGAATTAATTCTAAGTGAATTTCTCTTATGCATAATTAGATTTTTTCTTTTGAAAAAAAAGCCTTTAAGTATAAAAAAGGCAAGCTGGTTATTAAATATGAATTTAAATTCTCTCCACCTACATCTCAATGTTCAGTGAAGTTTTTTGGGCCAGAGGCTTCAAATGATCCTCTTCTCCAGCAGCAAGAAAGTTGCTGTATACAAAGCTGTAGATGCTAGTACATTCCCTGGGGGAAATGAAGTACCCAGAAGGAGATAGAGTAGAACTGCTAGTTGGAGACTTGCCGGTTAAGAAAAAAAAGGAAAATGCAATGGCAAGTACCCAGGAAAAGTCACGTACACAAGAAAACCTAAAAGGATGCCCTCCTTTGGGTAGAAAAGGAACGTGGATCAGGCGATGCCCTGAGCATCTAGGACGGCAGGCGGTCTTATGAAAAAGGACATTGGGACAGTTTCCACTTTCTGGCTAAGGAAATGAGGTGAAAGGTGCATTTGAGGAAGAAATCATGCCAGCACCATTTTTAAGAACAGAAAGGCGACTTTCTGTTTTGCTATGGCGACTGAGATGAAACGCATTTCTCTACACACACACCCCCCCCCCCTTGTTTTTGGAAGTATACTGGCACAGTGTTGCATTAGTTTCCGGTGTACAGGTGTACAACCTGGTGATTCATCATGCGTGTTCACTGCAAGCCTGGATATNCCATCTTTCTCACTCACTTCTTTCCACCTCTACAATCTCTCTCCATTCTCTCATCTCACCACCCTGTTTCCAAAGTTTTCTTTGTACTTCTCTTTTCTTTTTCCTCCTCCCCGTTTAGAGGCATCATCAAGCATCTCCCAATACCATGCCTAAGTCCCTGCCCCCTTCCATACACCTCCACCCCACAGTGTGGAATTTAGGGCATAAAAGGCTATTGACCTTGATTCTAGACTTTGTGGTGCACACATTACCATGCTATGCTGTTCTTTGGTCCTGGGCAGCTGAGAGCTTATAATCCACAATAGACGATAGGAACTGGTCAGCTTTTGCTGGGTAACAAACGATCCCCAAAGCTCAAAGGTTTCCAACATCAAACCTTTATTGTTTTGCTCTTGTTATATATGGGCTACAGGTCAGCTGTGGCTTTGTTCCAGGTGACAGGATGACTTCAGTTCTGGTGCCCCTGGAACCTTCCACTCTGGAACCCAGGATGAAGGAACAGCCCCTATGCATCACGCTGTTCTCTGCCAGAGAGCAGGAACATAAGTAGCCAAGACAAACCACAGAATAGCATTTAAAGCTTCTGCTCTGGAGGTGCCTGGGTGACTCAGTCAGTCAAGCATCTGACTTCGGCTCAGGTCATGATCTCACTGCTTATGAGTTCAAGCCCCACATCAGGCTCGCTGCTGATGGTGTAGAATCTGCTTTGGATTCTCTGTCTCCCTCTTTCTCTCTCTGTCTCTCTCCTCCTTGTGCACTCTCTTTCTCTCAAAAATACATAAATAAGCATTAAACATATTTAAGCTTCTGCTCTGACATGTCCTCAATTTTGTTCATTCACATTCCATTGGCCAAGGCAAATGGCATGACTAAGTCTGTCAATATGCCCCACCTATAGGAAGGGAATAAATAATTGTAAGCAAATATATCCTACAACAAATAAATATGTGGGCATAAGCAGGAGATGGGTAACACACAGGAGCAGACATCTAGTAGCTGATGATTAATGCATCTTTCTCTTCAGTAATCTGGGCAATTCTTTGTCTTTAAAAAGACATTATTGTTGATACTACCCAAAGCAATCCACGCATTCAATGCAATCCCAATCAAAATAGCACCAGCATTCTTCTCAGAGCTAGAACAAACAATCCTAAAGCTTGTGTGGAACCAGAAAAGACCCTGTATAACCAAAGTAATGTTGAAAAAGAAAACCAAAGCTGGAGGCATCACAATCCCAGACATGAAGACAGTATGGTAGTGGCACAAAACCAGACACATAGACCCATGGAACAGAATAGAGAACCCAGAATTGGACCCACAAATGTATGGCTAACTAATCTTTGACAAAGCAGAAAAGAGTATCCAATGGAAAAAATGACAGTCTTTTTAGCAAATGGTGCTGGGAGAACTGGACAGCAACATGCAGAAGAATGAAATGGGACCACTTTCTTATACCATACACACAAATATGTTCAAAACGGATGAAAGACCTAAATGTGAGACAGGAAACCATCAAAATCCTAGGAGAGAAAACAAGCAACAACCTCTTTGACCTTGGCCGCAGCAACTTCTTACCTGACATGTCTCTAAAGATAATAAAAGCAAAAATGAACTATTGGGACCTCATCAAGATAAAAATCTTCCGCACAGCAAAGGAAACAATCAACAAAACTGAAAGGCAACCAATGGAACGGGAGAAGATATTTGCAAATGACATATCAGATAAAGAGTTAGTATCCAAAATCTATGAAGAACTTAACAAAGTCAACACCCAAAAATCAAATAATCCAATGAAGAAATGGGCAGAAAACATGATAGACATTTTTCCAAAGATGACATCCAAATGACTAACAAACACATGCAAAGATGCTCAACATTAGCTTATCTTCAGGGAAATACAAATCAAATCTATACTGAGATACCACCTCACATGGTCACAGTGGCTAAAGTTAACAACCCAGGAAACAACGGATGTTGGCAAGGATGTGGAGAAAGAGGAACCCTCTTGCACTGTTGGTGGGAATGCAAACTGGTGCAGCTACTCTGGAAAACAGTGTGGAGGTTCCTCAAAAAATTAATGATTGAGAAGTGCCTGGGTGGCTCAGCCAGTTAAGTGTCCAACTATGGCTCAGGTTATGATCTCACAGTCCATGATTTTGAACCCTATGTTGGGCTCTGTGCTGACAGCTCAGAGCCTGGAGCTGCTTTGGATTCTGTGTCTCCCTCTCTCTCCACTCATGCTCTCTGTCTTCTCTCTCTGTCTCAAAAATCTAAATATTTAAAAAATTAAAATTGATTTTTCTTATAACCTGCAGCTTAAACTACCACCCACAAACAGCTTGCTTATCCACAGCCATCATTCATGCATTTGTAGATCCCATCAGTAGCCCCACTGGTAGATCATCACACTTACAGGAAAAAGTCATTACTGACTGTGAAGGACTTTGTGAGTATATACTGATGACTGGTAATTCTCAAACTCTAGCAGGCATCAGAATTACCTGGAGGATTTAAAAATACAGATTACTTAGAACTCCCCTATGACCCAGCAATAGCACTGCTAGGAATTTACCCAAGGGATACAGAAATGCTGATGCATAGGGGCACATGTACCCCAATGTTCATAGCAGCACTCTCCACAATAGCTAAAACATGGAAAGAGCCTAAGTGTCCATCAACGGACGAATGGATCAAGAAGATGTGGTTTATCTATACCATGGAATACTACATGGCAATGAGAAACAATGAAATCTGGCCATGTGTAGCAACATGGATGGACCTTGAGGGTGTTATGCTGAGCGAAATAAGTCAGGCAGAGAAGGACAAATATCATATGTTTGCACGTATAGGAGGATTAGGAGGAACTTAACTGAGGAACAAGGGGGAGAAGAAGGGGGGAAATGGTGGGGGAAAGGGAGAGAGGCAAACCATGAGAGACTCTTGAATGCTGACAAAAACTGAGGACTGATGGATGTGGGGGGGAGGGGGGATGGGCATGGAGGAGGGCACTTGTGGGAAAGAGCACTGGGTGTTATGTGGAAACTAATTTGACAATAAACTATTTGTAAAAAATAAATAAATAAATAAAATAAAAATACAGATTACTGGGGCACCTGGGTGTCTCAGTTGGTTAAGTGTCCACCTTCGGCTCAGGTCATGATCTCAAGGTTTGTGAGTTTGAGACCTGCATCAGGCTCTATGCTGACAGCTTTGAGCCTGGAACCTGCTTCAAATTCTGTGTCTCCCTCTCTTTCTGCCCATCTCCCATTTATGCTCTCTCCCTTTCTCTCTCTCTCTCAAAAATAAATAAACATTTAAAAAATGTAAAGATTGAATTACTCTATGACCCAGTAATAGCACCACTAGGAATTTATCCAAAGGATACAGGAGTACTGATTCATAGGGACACACGTACCCCAATATTTATAGCAATGCTAAATACAATAGCCACATTATGGAAAGAGACCAAATGTCCATCAACTGATGGATAAAGAAGATGTGGTATATATACACAAGGGAATAGTACTTGGCAATGAAAAAGAATGACATCTTGCCATTTGCAACAATGTGGATGGAACTGGAGGCTATTATGCTAAGTGAAATAAGTCAATGAGAAAAAGACAAATATCATATGTTTTTACTCATACGTGGAAGCTGAGGAACTTAACAGAAGACCATGGGGTAAGGGAACGAAAAATATATATATTGTTACAAATGGAGAGGGAGGCAAACCATAGGAGACTTTCGAATACAGAGAACAAACTGAGGGTGGAAGGGAGTGGGGGGCAGGGGGCAAGGAAAATGGATGATGGGCATTAAGGAAGGAACTTGTTGCGATGAGCACTGAGTGTTTTATGTAAGTGATGAATCACAGCAATCTACTCTCAAAGCCAAGAGCACATGGTATACGCTGTACGTTAGCTAACTTGACAATATATTTTTTAAAAAGATGTTATTTTCTGGGTAAAAAAGTTAATTGTGGTTATTATAAAAAGTTTGGAAAATAATGGAGGTAAAATAATAAATAAAAGAGAAAAAAAAATCCATAATATCACTACCCAAAGGCAATTTTAGTACATCTCCTTCAGGAATTTTATCTACTAGTGGGTGTGAGGGGGAGAGGGTAGTTAAATTGTGATTATATTTCAAGATTTTGTATCCTGCTTTTCTTCATTAACATACTGCATGCCTTTCCTCATGTCAGTAAAATTCCATCACAAATCTCACATTATATAAATGTATAATACTTATTTTTATAATGTGGAAGAACAATTTACATCTTATCATTGGCTTTTGAATCTGCCTCTGAATTTGTATGCTACTGTAAATATTTCTGCAATGAATATCCTTATAAATACATTTTTATGGTGATTATTTCTTAAAGGTTATTTCCTTTATATAAATAATCTGTGATTATTTCCTGAAGATAGAATTTACCGAGTTATAATTGTGGTATAGTAAGCATTGTGTAAAGTGTGAAATTTGATTAGTGTTGACGTACGTACACATGAATGAAGTCACCACCATGAGCGGTAATGGATAATGAACATATCTACCACCTCCATCTTTGTATTCCTCCTTCTCCCCACCCTACTCAACCTAGCAAACAATTTCCTGTCACTACAGATAAATTTGTTTTTCTAATATTTTATAAAACTTGGAATCCTATAGTATGAACTTTTTAGCTGGCTCCTATCACTCACATAAGTATTCCGTGCTATTCACCTATGTTGCCATTATGATGAATATGTAGTGGTATCTCAGGGTGGTTTTATATTGGATTTCCCTAATGACTAATGATAGTGAGCCTCTTTTCATGCATTTATTTGCCATCCGTATATCTTTTGGGGTGAGGTATCTGTTCAAATTTTTTGCTCATTCGAGGCACCTGGGTGGCTCAGTCAGTTAAGGGTTGGACTTTGGCTCAGGTCATGATCTCCCGGTTCGTGGGTTCGAGCCCTGCGTTGGGCTCTGTGCTGGCAGCTCAGAGCCTGGAGCCTGCTTCGGATTCTGTGTCTCCCTCTCTCTCTACCACTCCCCTACTCATGCTCTGTTTCTTTCTGCCTCAATAATATATAAACATTAAAAAATTTTTTCAAAAACAAATATTTTGCTCATTCAAAAAATTAGATTATAATTATTGAATTTTGATATTTGGTATATAGCCTGTATGTCAGACCTTTATTTGATATATGATTTGAAAACATTGTATCTCTGTCTGTGGCTTGTCTTTTCATTCTCTTATAGGGGCTTATAAGAGTAAAAGTTTCCATATTTTTAAATTAATGTGGTAAGAACACCTAACGTGAGAGCTACCCTCTTAAAAAATTTTTCAGTGTATAATTCATTATTTTTGGCCATAAGTACAAGCTTAATACAGCAGATCTGGCTGAAACTTTCAACCCATTAATCAATAGCTCCCTATTTCTCTTTCCCTCAGTCCCTGGTAACCACCAGTCTACTTTTTGAGGTTATTAGTTTGAACATTTTAGATTCCTCATGGGTTATTTATGTTTCGTTTTTTCTGGCTTCTTTAACTTAGTATAATGTCCTCAAGTTTCGCCCGTGTTGTCACATCATGCAGAATGTTCTTTTTTTAGGGTTGCCTGGGTGGCTGAGTTGGCTGGGCAGCCAACTTCGGCTCAGGTCATGATCTCGCAGTCCATGAGTTCCAGCCCGGCGTCAGGCTCTGTGCTGACAGCTCAGAGCCTGGAGCCTGTTTTGGATTCTCTGTCTCCCTCTCTCTCTGCCCCTCCCCCACTCAAGCTCTGTCTCTCTTTGTCTCAAAAAGAAAAAAAGAAACATTAAAAGAAAACAACTGGAATTTTTAAAAAAAGAATGTCCTTTTTTAAGGCTAAATAATATGAAGTGCAACTTAACTTTTTTCTTTTATGGATTATGCGTTTTGTGTTGCATCTAACAAATTTTCATCTAGCTCAGGGTCACAAAGATTTTTTTTATGTTTTGTTCTAAAAGTTTTCCAATTTTACTTTTACATTTAGGTCATTTACATTTCGTTGTTTTTGTACATAGTATGAGGTACTGGGTACTGACATTAGTTTTGTTTTTTTTGTTTTTTTGCATGTGGGTATGTACTTATTCCAGCACCACCTGTTGTGGAGACTAGAAAACTCCACTAAATTGCCTTTGTAACTTTGTCCAAATAAGTTGTCTATGTAGAGAGAGCATATATAAATGCTCTATTTATGAACTTTCCAGTCTATTCTATGTCTACCTCTGTCTATCTTTTAGCAAATAACACACTGTGTCTTCGTTACTGTAACTTTATAATTAGTTTGAATGGAGATGGTTTAAGTCCCCCAACTTTGCCCATATTTTTGAAGCTCGTATTTCCATGTGGATTTTTAGAAATAGTTTAATGAATTTCAACTCCTCAAATAGGCTGCTGGGATTGTGATTGTATTGCACCGAATCTGTAGATTACACTGGAGATCATTAACATTCTATACTGAGTCTTCCAATTCATCAACAAACATGGTATATTTCACATCTATTTAGTTCTTGTTTCGTTTATTTCAACAACGTTACATAGTTTTCAGCGACAGGCCTGTCACATCTTTAGACCTCCAAGTATTTCATATTTGTTATGTTTCTTTTTTTTTTTTATGTTTTATTTATTTCTAGGAGAGAGAGAGAGAGAGACAGCGTGAGCAGGGGAGGGTCAGAGAGAGAGGGAGTCACAGACTGAAACAAGCTCCAGGCTCTGAGCTGGCAGTCAGCACAGAGCCCGACGCGGGGCTTGAACCCACGAACCGTAAGATCATGACCTAAGCGAAAGTCGGACGCTTAACCGACTAAGCCACCCAGGCGCCCCTATTTGTCATGTTTCTTAAATGGCAGATTTCAAAGTTTTCAATTTCTGATTTTTTTTATCACTAACATACAAGAAATACTATTGATTTTGCAATTTCTCTTGTGTGTTGATTGTGCAATTTTGCTAAACTCACTTCTTAGTTCTGGTGTCTTTTCTATAGATTTCATATAACTTTGCACATAGATGACCCTGTCATCTGTAAATAAAGCCAGATTGATTTCTTTCTCAACAATCTAAATGTTTACTTCTTTTTCTTGCTTTATTGTACTGTATAGAAACTCCAGTACAGTGTTGGGTAGAGTGATAAGCATCTTGATCTCTCACTCCTGATCTTAGGAGTGAAGCATTTTCTTTTCCAGCAAGTATTATATTAGCTGTGGCTTTTCATAGATGTCTTTATCAGGTTGAAGGAAGTTCCTTTTTATATCTAGTTGCTGAGAGTTTCATCAGGAATGGATGTTGAATTTGTCACATGCTTTTTCTGCATTAATTGAGATGATCATATGGTTTTTCTTTTTTCATTCTGTTAATGTTTATTATTATTCACTTTCTTTTATTTTCATTGTTATTTTTTTAAATATAGATTACATTGACAGTCAGATGTTAAATCAGGCTTTCATCCTTGGGATAAACCTCATTTAGTCATGATATATTATCCCTTTTACATATTGTTGAATTCGATTTGCTAAAATTTTCCTCAGCATTTTTGCAACCATGTTCATGAAGTATAGCGGGGTATAGTTTTTGTATTCTGGTTTTGATATCTGAGTAATGCTAGCTTTATAGAATGGATTGGAAAGTGTTCTTTTTTCTTCAATTCTCTGGAGGATTTTTGTGTGGGACTGCAATAGTTTTACCTTAAATATTTGATAGAATTTCTCAGGGATGCTAACTGAGCTGGAAGTTTTCTCTGTGGAAAAGTTTTAAACTAGACATTAAATGTCCTTAATAGCCATTGGGCTATTTAAGTTATCTACGTTATATTAAGTTTCTTCCTGGGTGAGCTTTAGTAGCTGGGGTCTTTAACAATTGTGTCCTTTTCATCTAACTTATCAAATAAATTGGCATATATATATGGTTGTTATATTATATTATAATATTAGGAACAACATATAAGGTTTTCCTAATATTATCCTGTTAATATCTGTAGTGACTAGGATCTTTCTCATTCTTAATACTGGTATCTCTCTTTTTTAAAATCAACTTTGAATTTTAAAATAGTTTTAGGTTTATAGAAAATTTGGGAAAATAGAGCCAAGAATTCCTATACACCTCCACCCACTTTCCCCTATTATTAACATCTCACATGAGTACAGTAAATTCATCACAATTTATGAACCTTGGCGCCTGGGTGGCTCAGTTTGTTCAGCTCAAGTCATGACTCATCGTTTGTGAGTTTGAGCTCCAAATCGGGATCTGCACTGACAGTGCAGAGCCTGCCTGATATTCATTCTCTCTCCCTCTCTCTCTGCGCCGCACCCCCGCCCCCCGCCCACACCACATGTGCTCGCATGCGCGCTCTCTCTCTCCCAAAATAAATATATAAACTTTAAAAAAATAATTTATGAACCAACACCGATGCATTATTATTAACTAAAGTCCATACTTTAATTCAGATTTCCTTTGTTTTTACCTCAGTCCTTTTCCTGCCCCGGAATCCCACACAGGATCTCACATTATGTTTAGTCACCAAATCTCCTTGAGCTCCTCTTGCTGTTGACAGTTCCTCAGATTGTCCTTGTTTTTGATGAATGTGATAGCTTTGAGGCATGCCAATTAAGAATTTTTTCGATCATACCTAAATTTGAGTTTATCTGATGTGAGTCTCATGATTAGAAAGGGGTTATGGGCTTGGGGAAAGAAAACCAGAGAGATAAAGTGCCATACTTACCACATTATATCAAGGGTACATTCTATCCCTATGACTTATCACTGTTGATGTTGACCTTGATCCCCAGCTGAGGTCACGTGTGTCAGGATTCTCCACTGTGGAGAAACCCTTTTCTCCCCACTTTCTATAGTTTACTCTTTAGAAGGAAGTCACTATTCCCATTCCACACTTAGGGAGTGGACAGTTAGGCTCCACTTCTCTGAGGACATAATATCTACAGGAATTATTTGGAACTTTTCTGCACAGGAGACTCTTCCATCCTTCTTCATTTATTTGTTCACTTTTTTATATTAGTATAGACTCATAGATATTTATTTTATACTTCAGGTTATAATCCAGTACCTTCAACTGTTTTGTTGCTCAAATTGTCCCAGTTTTGGCCATTGGAAGGTCTTTCAGCCATGTCCCTTTGAGCTATCCCATTGGGGGCGGTTAAGCACTTCCTTATTCTCTGACACCACAAAAGGCTCCAGATTCACCTCACCCCCGTCTTTGTTCTGATCGGTCAGTCTGACAATAAAAAGTTAAGTTCGAAACGGGAGTATTTCCAGAGTTGGTTAATATGGAGGCCAAACAAAACCAAGAACCCAGACTATTTTTGTTTTTCTTTTTACCATCCTTAGTATACTGGCCCACCTTTGGAGAGCTCCTCTAACGGTCCCCAAAAGGCTATCATGGTTCCAGGCATCACCTCTTCCCACATCCATACCAGAATCTGGAAAACAACAACAACACAACAACAAAAACAAAAACATGCCTACCTCTTCTGAAAGCAAAGGAAAATTTCCCATAAAATCCCTACCAGCCTTCCCCTCTCATCTCAATGGCCAAAACTGTGTCACAGGGCCATTCATAAGCCAGTCCCTGGGAAGGGAAAACAACTCCCTACCCCAGGTCTGAAGCCACTGCAAGGCCATCCTAATCTGAATGACACTGCCACACTTTGGAGGGTAATTAAAAATGGGATTCTGTTCACTTGGAATAAGGGGAGTTGGGGTAACAGGCGTATGCAAGGTAACAGTGCTGCCATGAAAGGCTGTTGGAATTAGACAGTCAGAAATATATGTCCCGGGGCGCCTGGGTGGCTTAGTCGGTTAAGCATCCGACTTTCGCTTAGGTCATGATCTCACGGTTCGTGGGTTTNTATATGTCCCTATGGATAGAAGAGACATGAGTCCACTGGTGGGATTTAAGCAGAAAGTGTGTGTTGGGTGGCAGTAGGGGTCGTGTAGGCTTTGCGCAAGATAACTTGTGAGAGCATGAAAATGCCCGCGATTCAAAAGACTCCCTTGAATCTTTTCTTTCCTTTTCTTCTATTGTCTCTGTCATTATATTTTGTTTTTGTTTTTTTAATATTTTTATTTATTTCTAGGAGAGAGAGAGAGACAGTGTGAGCAGGGGAGGGTCAGAGAGAGAGGGAGTCACAGACTCTGAAACAGGCTCCAGGCTCTGAGCTGGCAGTCAGCACAGAGCCCGACGCGGGCCTTGAACCCACAAACCGCAAGATCATGACCTAAGCGAAAGTCGGACGCTTAACCGAGTAAGCCACCCAGGTGCCCCTCTGTCATTATATTTTGACAACTGCCCTTCTCTCCCCTCTAAATTCTTTTATGACATTTTTGGCTTGAGGCCTTTTCTCTTCTAAAGGACCATGTAAGTTTCTAAATTACCAACTTCCCTTCTGGGCATTAGATAAATGAAGCATCTGTAAATGTTTTCATGAGTACAATGAAAGAGTTTAGGTCTCTGCCCTATGCCCTAGAAAATCTTTTGATAACTTGACAAAGATACAGTGAGAATCAACAAAGGGGAAATTTCTTCATTGCAAACCAATAGTCAGGGCGCATGTGGGCTTGATGTGGGCTGAAGAGAAGGGCGAAGTTAGGTGAGTACATGTGGGAAAAGACAAACACAGAAAAGAAAAAGTGACCCTGTCTTCAAGATTGACAACACATAAAGTAATGAGAAAACTGAGCCGCATTCCCACTGGTGCCTTCACATCACCCTATACTCCAAATAAGTCCTCTCCTTCCTGCTTTCTCCTCACTGTGCTTATTATATCAGTTAGCACATAGTCAACTAGAGGTAATGGGAAAAAAAGTTAAGCCCTAGGGATTTACTTTTTTCACATATTAGGAGTCCAGAGGGAAACCCTTGCTGCCATTTGTTTAGCTGCTCAAGTACATTAAGAACCCAGCTCTTTCTATCCTGCTACCTTCTGTTTGTTGGATTTTTGTCTTTGTGTCTGTTGCCTCATGGTCACAAGATGGCTACCACAGCTCCAGGAACCGTGGCTGCATTCAAAGCCAGGATGCAGTAAGGCAGCCAGATGGAGAGGGCTGATTTTCTTGCTTTCCATCAGAGTAATCAAAAACATTTTTTAAAACCCCTCAACAGACTTCCCCTTTGTTTCATTGGCCAAAACTTGGTCACACGGCCCCCCCACTAGCTGCAAAGGGGGCAGAAAAGGTGAGGACCTAGCAAACAGTGTTAGCTTAGCCATGATTGGCTTAAAACCAATCACAAGTCATCCATAGAAACTAGATGCATTGTGGTTCCCCCACACTCTCTTTCCCCACCATGCCCCATCCCCCAAATCAGAGTTCTGTTAGCAAGAAAGAAGGCAGAGAAATGGCATATAACCAGGTCTGCCAAACTCATTCACACATGTGCCTTTTATTATATTCACCTCATGTATAGAGACCTCAGCAACCCCCTCCTTTTACTGAAGACTAATTCATACTTTAAGATCCCAGGTGACCTTGCCTTTAGGACTCACCCAAAATCTGCAGTCCCACCCTAAAAAGAGACCTGAGCAATGCCTCTGGTCCAGCAGAAAGCTCCAGGCCCTAGAGTCTGCCTTTCCTGGATTTGAATTCTGGCCAAGCCTCTTTCCAGGTACAGCCTTTAAAGAATTTATTTGGGTGGCTCAGTTGGTTAAGTGCCGACTTTGGCTCAGGTCATGATCTCACCATTCATGAGTTCAAGCCCCGCACTGGGCATTGTGCTGACAGTTCAGAGCTTGGAGTCTGCTTTGGATTCTGTGCCTCCCTCTCTCTCTGCCCTTCCCCTGCTCGCACTCTGTCTCTCTCTCTCTCTCTCAAAAATAAATAAACTTTAAAAAAATTTTTTAAAGAATTGATTTGACCTTCTAGGAGTGAGGACCCTTCAATTTCTTCATCTGTCCGAAGAACGTGAGTACAGTGACCAGCACAAAGCTGTCTTCAATTTTTAAAAAGTTGTTGGATGGATGGATGGATGCATGGATGGATGGAAGAATGGATGGATGGATGAATGGATGGATGGATGAATGGATGGATAGATGGGTGGGTGGATGGATGGATGGATGGATGGATGGATGGATGGATGGATGGACGGAGGAATGGATGGATCATATCCAGCCCCACAGAGTCACTAAAACGATTAAAATAAGTTAGTGTAGATGAAAAGACTGAAGGATTCCTGGCACACAGTAAATGTTCATTAGCCACAAGTAGAAACTGATCATATCACTTCCCTACTTCAAAACCTTCAATAGCTTCGATTACCCTTAGGATAAATAGTCAAGTCTAACTGCTTGCACAATCTGGCCCTTGGCTTGCCCTTGGGCCCCTCCCTGCCAGCTCCCCTCACCCTGTCTGTCGCTCGCACATGCACACCTGCTCCTCCCGCCTGGAACTGGATGAGCTTGTTCTTCTTTCAGGTCCTCGCCTTAGGAGTCTTTTCCTCCTGGGACCTTCATTTCTGCTCCTCTCACAAGCTATGCCAGATAAGGTTCCCAGGGCAGCAGGAGGCGGAAGAAAAATTTATTCAGGGAGAGTTTTCAGAGCTGGGAAGCAAAAAAGCATCCTCTCAAATCTGCGCCGCAAGGCCCCAGGCTAACCCAACAGGGCTTGTCTCATTCTGTAGCTTGGAAAGTTGTAGGAGGCGGGGACTGCAGATCAGGCTGAGATACGGAGAGGGTTGGAACTACAAAAGACAGGCAGGTTCCTCAAAGAACTGGCCCCAAATAGAACTTGGAAAGATCCCATAATTACGTGGGAACCTACAATTTGCCATGAGTTATAGTTGCCATCTCCTGAGATCCCTCGTTGTATAATAAAGTCGTTGCTTACACTCCATACATGTCCAAGGCTAAACTGTTCATCTTCTCGTCCCTCCAGCCCCTCCTCCCTGACTCCCTATCTCTGCCCATCATGCCGCCATTCATCCTTCTAGATTTCTTTCATCCTTTATTCCTATATCACTGGTTTCTGCTCGGTGGTCCTCACACTATTACCATGGCAACCCGCTTCCTAAGCTACCTCTCCCATCCCTTCACTGTCTCCTCAAGTACATTCAATGGTCTCCCATCATCTCCTTCGGTAGGTCTCACCTCGTGCTCTGGACTCTTCACCATGAGTGCAAGGCAGCTTTTGGTATTGTCTCTCATTTGGCCTCCTCCTCTTTTGTCTCTATTTTGAAACACATCATACATTCAAAAGGTTGCTCCTAAGAGATGTGCAAGTATTTTTATAAAGATCATCCCTGTCAAACCACCAGTCACAGTGAGACTCAGCTATGACGGCTTTGTTAGATGGCCACTGACTCTGTGTTTACCCATTCACCTATTTCTCTCCTTCTCCAAAAATGAATATTACCCTGACATTTGCAAGATCATTCCTCTGATTTCTTTTTTTTTTTTTACTACTGAAGTATAACTGACATACAATACCCTATAATATCCCCACCGTAAGTCTAGTTATCACCTGTCACTGTACAAAGTTATACAATATTACTGACTGTGTTCCCCTGATTTCTTTATAGCTGTGCCACCTATTCTTAAATGACATGCTGTCTAGTGTTGCCAGATTCTGAATTCTCTACGGATTGTATCATCTATGTTTATTGTGCTGTGACTAGACCCTTTAACAGCTTTGTTGAGATAAAGTTCACATACCATGCAATTCACTCATTTCAAGTGTCTAATTCAATGCTTTCAGTATATTTAGTGTATTTAAGGTAACCATCATCTCAATCGAATTTTCAAACATTTTATTTTCCCCACAAGAACCCCTGTGCTCATTAGCATCCCCCTCAACCCTGGGCAATCACCCATCTCCTTCCTGTCTGCAGATTTGCCTACTGTGTTCTCTTTCATATAATGGACTCATACTCATTTGGCCTTTTGCACACTCTGTGCTGCCACGAATTGGGCCACTCCTCTCCCGAGATGTGCCTGAACACTGGTCACTGTCTGGAGAGCCTTCTTGGCCGTTGCTGCCCACCCAGGGCTGGCTACTTTTACAGGACCCATCCCCGTCCTTTCTTTTTCAGGAAGCCTTTCCTCTTTTCTACTCCACTCTTGTGTGAGTCTTCCGTCAATAAATTCTCAAAATATGCTGCATGTGAGTTTGTTTCATAGGGTCTAGAGTCTCCCCAGATGGACTGTCAGTTCTTTGAAGGATCAAGGCCTTGCCTAATTTTGTTCCCTGTTCTTCTCCAGGGTTAGCTGAGTCCAGCACACAGCAGAAGGAGTCCCATGGGCGTGCGCCAAGGGGAACAAGAGACAGGGATGTCATTCTGTCTGAGATCATCATTACTGGTGCACAGAACCAGTACTGGAAAGAGGGGGACTCACCAGGTACAGTCAGAACGCAGTGTTTCCTTACCCTAGAAGAGTGGATTCAACCCGCTGGAGGGGCTTGCTCTTTCCCTGCCACCATATGAAATCTCAGGCAGGCCTCATGGCTTCTTGCTTCTCCCAGATGATATGTTCACAATATCCAGCCCACATAATTGTCACATCTCCATTTAATGTTTAGTCCCTCTCTATCAGTTCAGGCCTCCTGGTGGGCCCCTGGCATCATGTTGTTGGTTTCTTCTCTCTTCACTCACCTTGCTGGCTGTACCTGACATTGCCAAGGTTAGAGTCAGGGAGGGGGCAGAGTAAACAGCCTTTGGCCACGTGGCTCCTGCGTACGCCAGTTCTTCCTCTGAGCCTCCCTCCTGGCCCCTAAAATGGGATCCTTCCCGCCTGTCACGCCTGTGATTCAAGAAGAAGAATCCCATCTAGGCGGTCACTTAAAAGTCCTCCTTTGGTCCCTGGTCATATAGAGTAGTTCTACTTTTAATTTTTTGAAAAAGTTCCACACTGTTTTACAGAGCAGCTGCCCTAGTTTGCATTCCCACCAACAGTGCAAGAGGGTTCCCATTCCTCCACGCCCTCGCCAGCTCTGTTGTTTCCTGGGTTGTTAATTTCAGCCACTCTGACCCATGTGAGGTGGTATCTCAGTGTGGTTTTGATTTGTATTTCCCTGATGATGTGACATTGAGCATCTTTTCATGTGTCTGTTGGCCATCTAAATGTCTTCTTTGGAGAAGTGTCTGTTCATGTCTTCTGCCCATTTCTTCACTAGATTATTTGTTTTTTGGGCGTGGAGTTTGGTAAGTTCTTTATAGATTTTTGATACTAACCCTTTGTCTGATATGTCATTTGCAAATATTTTCCCCATTCCATCGGTTGCCTTTTAGTCTTATTGATTGTTTCCTTTGCAGTGCAGAAGTTTTTATCTTAACGAGGTCCCAATAGTTCATTTTTGCTTTTAGTTCCTTTGCCTTTGGAGATGTGTGGAGCAAGAAATTGCTGCGGCTGAGGTCAAAGAGGTTGTTTGGTGCTTGGTTTCTCCTCAAGAGTTTTGATGGTTTCTTGTCTCACATTTAGGTCTTTCATCCATTTTGAGTTTATTTATGTGTATGGTGTAAGAAAGTAGGCTAGTTTCATTCTTCTGCATGTTGCTGTCTAGTTCCCCCAGCACCATTTGCTAAAGAGACTGTCATTTTTCCATTGGATACTCTTTCCTGCTTTGTCAAAGATTAGTGGGCCATACATTTGTGGGTCCAATTCTGGGTTCTCTATTCTACTGCATTGGTCTATGTGTCTGGTTTTGTGCCAATATCATACTGACTTGATGATGACAGCTTTGTAGCAGAGGCTAAAGTCTGGGATGGTGATGCCTTCCACTTTGGTTTTCTTTTCCAATATTACTTTGGCCATTTGGAGTCTTTCGCAGTTCCATGCAAATTTTAGGATTGTTTGTCCTAGTCAAGGAGAAGACTTGAGAAGTTCCATTTTTAGAAGTTGCTCAGGCATTGGGCCAAAAACAAGTATATAACATAAGTTATGTGATAAAGTAATGGTCACGGCATTGCTGAGATTGTACATCAAAAGAATGATGAGGTTTAACAGGGAGCAGAGGATCACTCTCACTGTACCAGGGTCCCTCCAATGATTTTTTTAGATAATTCTGTCCCCCCAAATCAGGTCTGTCACCAACTACTTCTCTGGGACATTAGGAAATATACTAGTCCCTTTGTTTAGACCTGATGAAGGTATGTGCTCAAGATCTTGGGCACGTAGAGAAGTAGAATATATTAGCAGGATGAAGAGTTCTGGGATAAGAAATTATTACAAAAAGCGTCACACTTCTACCTCAGCAGTGATCCTGGGTGTGACAATGAGGCTGGATCTCATCACCATGCAGTCAGGATCTCTTTTATATCCTGAACTCATGGACTGTTATATACACCCATTTGTATGTCAAATATTTATTGACACTAGGTAGGAATTCTGAGTTAAGGGCCACAAACTTCCCTTTCTAGTAAATCCTTTGCCTTAGTGTCAGTCATCAGCCTCCTCTCAAATGCCTCCCCAATGTACCACCTCCTCTCTGTCCCTACCACAGCCCCCAATCAGGTCTTCACCATTACTCAACAAGTGGATTTGTACAAAAGAGCTTTAAAGTAGTTCACCACCTACCAGTCTTTGTTATCCAGTCTGCTATCCAGTGTGGATGCCTAGTATGGGCTGAATTGTGCCCCCACTTCCCCCACCCTCTTTCATATTCATATGTTAAAGCCCTATCCTCCAGTACTTCAGAATGTAACTGTATTTAGAGATAGGGCCTTTTAAAGAGGTTGCAAGCTAAAACGAGGCCATTAGGGTAAACCCTAATCCAATAGAACTGGTGTCCTCACAAGAAGAGGAAATAAACACACACACACACACACACACACACACACACACAGAGTAGAGGGAAGACCATGTGAAGACACAGGGGAAAGACAGCCTACAAATTAAGAAGAGAGGGCTCAGAAGAGACTGAACCTGCCAGCACCTTGATCTTAGACTTCCAGCCCCCAGAACTCTAAGAAAATAAATTTCTGTTGTTTCAGCCATCCAGTTTGTAGTGCTTTGTGATGGCAGCCCTAGCACACTAATGCAATGCCTGCTAGCTTCCTACACATAGGTCTGCACGTTCTTCTGTTTGAAATCCCGTTCTAGTTCTCAGACTCCCCATTTCCTTTGAGATCAGGTTCAAAGTCCTTAGCATGGCATATCTGGATCTTCCTCCCAGCCCAACCTGCCTCTCTAATGTCATCTCCTGCTGACCTGTCCTAACCCATGCCCTCATTCCTAATCCCACGACACAACATATCACCCCAAATGTCAGAACACACTGTGCCTCAACCACCTTCCAGACTTGACACATACTATCACCTCTGTCTGGGAATCACCCTCTCTGTGCCTCCCTAGTTCTTCAAGAGATGCTTGTACTATATACAACCATTGAATTACTATGTTGTGCACCTGAACATCATATGTTAACCATAGTTCAATAATAAAGATTTTAAAAAATAAACCCGAGGCAAAGAAATAATAATATGAGAGACTGTGTAATAGTTTACCTAGTTGCTTATTATTTATTATCTTATTCCTCTAGAATGTAATCACCAAAAGTCAAGTACTTTTGTCTGACTCATTGAGTGCTGTAACCTTGGGCAGTAGAATAGGGTTTTGTACTTAGAAGACCCTCGATAAACTTTTTGATTGAATGAATGAGGTATAAAAGGAAGGAAGGAAGGAAGGAAGGAAGGAAGGAAGGAAGGAAGGAAGGAAGGAAAAAGGTAGGAAGGGAAGGGAAGGGAAGGGAAGAGGAGAGGAGAGGAGAGGAGAGGAGAGGAGAGGAG
>NW_027529441.1:191667-282606 GCF_008692635.1 Crocuta crocuta
GGAAGGAAGGAAAAAGGAAGGAAGGGAAGGGAAGGGAAGGGAAGAGGAGAGGAGAGGAGAGGAGAGGAGAGGAGAGGAGAGAAGCTCAACTGTCACATAACCCTAGCCCATACACCCCCACGCAGAGCCGGTCCCTCATCCTCTGTGCCCCTCCCAGCACTTTCTCTATTAGAGCACTGATGTCTTTGGGCTATGATTGTTTGCATTGAGTTTCTTGAGACAGAGGCAGTGTTTTACTCAATACAACTGTGGCACTTAGTAAGTGCTCAATAAATATTTGTTGAATGGCTGATGTTATGTACTTATTATTTGTCTTCCCCTCCAAATTCACATGCTGAAGTTCTACCCTCCAATGTGATGGTATTAGGAGATGGGGCCTTTGGGAGGCAATGAGGGTTGTGGTCATGAGGGCGGGGCTATGGTCTGAAGGGATTAGGGCCCTTATAGGAAGAGATGACAGTCAGCTCTCTTCCTCCCTCCCTCCCCCTCTTCTCCACCTCTTCCCCCGTCTTCACCCTCTCCTCCACTCCATCTCTCTCTCCCTTCCCCTCCTACCCTCACCCCATCTTGCCATGGTGAGGACACAGCAAGAAGGTAGCTACCTACAAGCCAGAAGAGATCTGTCACTAGTAACCAAATCAGCCAGCTCCCAGCCTCCAGAACTGTGAGCAAAATAAATTGCTGTTGTGTAAGCCACCTCGTCTATGGTATCTTTTTTTTAAATAGCTGTTTTGTTTGTTTTGTTTGTTTGTTTGTGTTTGAGAGAGACAGAATGTGAACAGGGGAAGGGCAGAGAGAGGAGGCTCCAGGCTCTGAGCTGTCAGCACAGAACCTGATGCGGGGCTCAAACTCATGAACCGTGAGATCATGACCGGAGTCGGACGCTTAACTGACTGAGCCACCCAGGCGCCCCTATGGTATTGTTATAGCTGCCTGAACAGACTAAAACAGCCAGAAATAAGTGAAGGAGACACTTCCTACGTTTTAACCAAGAACTCTTCCCCAGTCCTGGTCATCGTTCCCTTAATGTCATGTCTGTGTCACCCAGTCATTGGCTGGCCCCATCTGTCCTGTTCTCCTGACACGCATGAGCTGTCTTCAGGCCCCAAACCCTTTCCAGATACACGACATGATCTGTGCTATCTCCTCCTCCCACCCACTTTCTCCTTTCAGGGCTCACTAACTGCCTTAGACCTTTGCTGAAAAGTATGAAATTTATTTTTTCCACCCTGGAAACTCCTTGTCCTTTTCCTTTCCCATGAGCCTCTTTGAGCAAATCCACCTTTCCCAGTCATCTTCCTCGCCCTGGGCTCTTTGCCAGTATCACCCGGATCACAGCCCGATGATTCTGTCCTGGGGAAGTGGTGCTTCAGTTGGAGGCTTAGCTCTAGCCTGAGATGCTTTCCTTCGAGCAAACCCAGGACTCTTCAAATTCTTCTCTGGTTATGTAATGGTAATGCAATTTCCACAGGCTTTCTCCTAAGACATTCATAATGTCGTGCCTTCAAGCGTACATAACTCCAGTAACTTCTATTAGTTTAAATGCACATTACACTGCAATAGAAACATCCCCCACCTGACACATCGGGCGTGCCATTGCAGGGTGAGCTGAGGCTCTCCTTACCTGGATGCAGAGAGACCTGTTGTGTCAACAGAGGAGATGTCTGGCAAAGAACAGACGTTTTCTCACCGTATTACTGACATTTCAGTAAGCCTTTCCCACCCACCCTTCCGCCCTCCACGTGAAGGAGTCTGAGAGCTGCAGAAATTGCAGGGCAATGAACTGAGTGTTTGCTTACTTCCTTTCATGTTAAGGAGCCTAGAGAGGGATGTTGAAGCGTGCCTGGATCACTTTTAGTACAAAAAAAAAAAAAAAGCACAACGAACTTGGCTTTGGAGGGAGAAGGGAAAGAGGCAAGCGTTGGAGATACATATATGCCCTGTAATGGCACTGTTGCTTAGTGTAGCCCTCAGCCACATGCAACTATTTAACTTTAAATCAATTAAAATTAAGTAAAAATTTAAATGTGGGGGCGCCTGGGTGGCTTAGTCTGTTAAGCGTCCGACTTTCACTTAGGTCATGATCTCGCGGTTCATGGGTTCGAGCCCCGCGTCGGGCTCTGTGCTGACTGCCAGCTCAGAGCCTGGAGCCTGATTCGGAGTCTGTGTCTCCCTCTCTCTCTGACCCTCCCCTGATCACGCTGTCTCTCTCTCTCCTAGAAATAAATAAAAATATAAAAAAAAATTTTAATGTGGTTCTTCTGTTACGTGAATCACATGTTAACAATGTTTTAATGTAGTTGCTTGTCAAGTTGGTTTCCATAGAACACCCAGTGCTCATCCCAACAAGTGCCCTCCACCATGCCCATCACCCATTTTCCCATCTCCCCCACCCGTCCATCAACCCTGTTTGTTCTCAGTATACGTGCATCACATCGGAAGTACTCAAGGGCCACCTATAGTGGCTACTGTGCTGGATAGTGTGGGTATAGAATATTTCCATCATGGCAGAAAGTTCTTTTGGGCAGCTCTGATGAATATTGTAAGTAAAGGATTTTTTTCTTAAGTTTATTTATTTATTTTGAAAGAGAGAGAGAGAGAGAGCATGCAAGCATCGGGGAAAGGTAGAGAGAATCCCAAGCAGGCTCCACACTGTCAGCACAGAGCCCGATGTAGGGCTCAATCTCATGAACCATGAGATCATGACCTGAGCTGAAATCAAGAGTTGGATGCTTAACCGATGGAGCCCCCCAGGTGCCCCTGTAAGTAATGTTTAGACGGAATACCAAAATGTCGAGTTCTTACTGCTGAAATGAGTGTGGGGAAAAAAACATAGAGTGAACTTCAGCGACTGCCAGCAACATGACTTCTTTTTCATCACGCGTAGGTTCTCTGTCAACACTAGTGAAAGAAAAGAATGAAGGGCAGAGAGAAGAAAGGAAGAGCGGCTAGATGGTTATCAGCATGAAGGCGTCTCACCGCAGATCAAGAGAACTATCGTTTTTAGAGCAAAAGAAAACCAGTGGCCCGAGGCCAGCTGGTCTGAAGTCAGGTCAGGAGGTGGCGCGCACTTTCCTATCTGAAGAAAGTGGCTTCAAATGTCCCTGCGTGATTGTGCAGACATGGGTTGTGGGTCATTCTGGTGTTTGGTGTGGCAACTTAAAAGACTTAATATGAAAGAGAAGAATGATGTCACCTATAAACAACTCCTAACCCCTGTTCACAGAGCACTCCCTTTTCCTAAGGCCATGTTGGATGACTAGCCAGTTGTGCAATAACTTCTGTGGGCGCCGCTGCTGGGAGGGAGGAAACACTCATACGTCAGGGAACTGGCGGTACTTGCCTAAGCCCCTCAGGGAAGAAAGCCCAAGAGTCTAATCCCAAGGAGTCTTTGGTATTCAGATTCCAGGGCTCATGACAGTGAATGGACACCCATGTTCTTGGCTTCTCTAGTTGTCAGCCTGTCTCTGTAGGTTTTTAAACCATTGATCTGTTTCACAGGACTTCACCCCTTCCTCCACTGTCATGTAGGAAGTGGCCAGTGAGTATTCTACCACCACGTAGATTTTTCAAGACCTCTTAACAGCCATTCTGCAGGAATAGCCTCGACTTCTGGGCTTTATAAAACGTCTGAAGTGAATCAGCTCTGCTGACTCCTCATTCCATCCACCCTGTGTGGTGGGCTGGCTGAAAGGTAGGATCCTCCAAATTAGATCTGGAAGCTGGAGGGTTCATGTGAAGGAGGCCCAGTATCCATGCGTTCTCATTCACAAAATCCTGGCCAAGGATGGTACCACTGAGGCAGGGCTTACCAATGATGGCCTGGCCAACCGCTCCTGGTAGACAGGCAGATTGGCCCGATGTCTGAGGCTGGTTATGGTTTGCGGTAAAACCCTCCTGTGATTCCCTCTGCCTGGAACTCCAACCAGGAGAGGGATGACACTGGACGCGAACCCAGCCCGGGATCCGCTCCCGCTGACTTCCCGCTCCCGCATCCCCAGCACCTGTCACTCACCCTCTCACCAGAACGAGGAGCAGGGAGATGTCTCAGCACCCACATTCAGAAGCTGGCCGCTCACTGCCTGGGGCCCAGAGCCTAACCACCGGCTCTCCAGGACCCCTCATGAAGGCTGTGTGCATACTTGTCTGTGCTCACACATACGCACACATGGACATATGCACATGTACACCACTCATACACACAACCTACACATACAACATACACCATTCCCCCCCACATGCACATACACACCCATATGCAGACACACGTGCTCACACACATACAGGCACACACACATATACACCTACTCACCCTATGCCTGTACCACATGCGACATACACACATACATACCACACACATATACGTACACATGTGCTTTTGAGAGCTCAGCCTGCAGGCAATTGGCCTGAGCCCAGAGTAGAGAGTGGGCTGTTGGTCAGTGTTTTCAGCTGTGTTGCCACATCAGCTGCTCTCTCATTAAGAGACACATAACCTCGGGGAGCCTGGGTGGCTCAGTCAGTTAAACACCTGGCTCTTCTCTTCATTTGGGCTCAGGTCATGATCTCACGGTTTGTGAGTTCCGAGTTCCAGCCCTGCATCCAGCTTTGTGCTGACAGCGCAGAGCCTGCTGGGGATTCCCTCCCTCTCTCTCTCTCTCTCTCTCTCTCTCTCTCTCCCCCCACCACCTCTCTTCCCCACCCCTGCTCCCACGCTCTCTCAAAATTAACATTTTAAAAAAGATGTAATATCTACTGAAATAGCGTCTGGTGCATGCTGTTACAGGGATGATTGATACAAGGTCATGAGACACCTATGAAGGAGATCTGTGAACGCACCAACAACCGGGTAAGAGGCAGGGAGGAGGAATGCAAAGCCCCCTAATAGGAGGGCAATGGCCTTCTTCAGAAGCTGGCCCCCCAGCTGACCAGTAACGCCAGCTGCGCCCGGAACTGGTTTGAAGCCCATTCACATGGGTGGCATCAGGCACTGCAGCCTCTGCTGTTCCCGCCAGAGGCTCGGCTCGTCCTGAAACCGGCAGGCATCCAGCTCCTTCAAAGGAACCGAGAAGAAACAAGGGACGATGAGACCACTGAATTGTGATATTTTTTTAAGGTGGTGCTAACCGGCTAATAATATCTGGGCTTCGGGGCGTGCTGCACGCACTCGAGGCTTCTGCAGACACGAGCTAATTTCCCGAACTCAGAGGCGGGTGCACACAGGCACGGTTAGCACTTGAGCCTGCAGAACCACTTACTCTGTCACACTTCTTGTAGTAGTGCGCCGAGCAATCACTAACCACACGCTGTGTCTAAAATACCCGGATTGAAACTACCAGCGCTGGGGACCTCTGAGCCACCCATGTATCTGCATTAGCGTTCTCCCTCTCCCCTCCGAGCTCTGGGTTGCTGTGCATTCTTCTAGATTCCAGCACCACGCAGCTTGTCTTCCTCCTCTGCAACGCCTTCCCCGTGGTGCTTGCCGGCAAAGCGATCTTCTCTATCGTGACCAACTCTCCCAGTTGGCCCCTGACTGTCTTCATTTTAGCTCTGAAAATCCATGTCTGAGGACAGCCCCTAATCCTGAGCACATGGTGACGACGGGTCATCCTGTGTCTCTTGCAGCCCTACGGGATCGGTAGCATGTGATTTTGCTGTTAATTATACTGTAGACGGTCTAGCAATATAACCTACTGACACAGCCTGAGTTTGTCCCAAGATCATAAACTGCCTGAGTCAAGGATCTTTTATTAATCTCTTTGGTAGCCTAATTTAGGCACCAACGTTGACTTCATTTATTTTAATACTGGGTCTCTGCTTTGACACAGTTCAAAATGAGACCTCTAAAAATGGGTTTTGCCCTCTAAAGACAGGATGGAGCTTTCCCATCAAATGGTGTCGTGAGCCCTGATCCTCAAAGTTGAAGGTCCAAACCAAGAAGGACCTCGGGGTTTTGCTCTGATCAGCAGGAGAGCCCTCCGTGGCCAGCCTTTCTTCGCCAGTCCCCGAAAGTTTTATTTAAATACAGACTACTCAAGGACCATTCCCAGAGCTTTGGATTCAGGACTGCAGCCCTCTGGTCGGTCTTGATTCCACCGGTCCTTGAAATACGGAGCAGAACCTCTTTAATGTAACCCAGCTGGGACTAGCAGTTGGTTGCCAATCAAAAAAGGCCACTTACAAGGGCTCCTGGGTGCCTCAGTTGGTTAAGCGACTGACTTTTGATTTCGGCTCAGGTCATGATCTCATGGTCGAGTGATCAAGTCCCGTGTCAGGCTCTATGCTGACAGCACAGAGCCCACTTGGGATTCTCTCTCTGCTTCTCGTATGCATGGGCGTGCACTCTGTCTCTCTCTCTAAAATAAATACATAAACTTAAAAAAAAAGCCACTTACAGTGAAAATCCATATTAAAAAAGAAAAAGACGCATCCTTGCCTTAACCACTTCACTTTACCTTAAGATATGTAAGTGTCCATTCCTTCATCTATTTTCTGATAAGTGCCAAAAGTCTTTCTTGGGCATGGGTTTGCTGATCGGATGGCTTCATTACTTTTCTTCTATAAGTCACATCCATATATTTCTAATTTTGACTTCTTTAAAATAGAACAAGAATTTAAAGATGCTTGTGAAGTGTTCTGAGTGTGGCATCCTTCCAGATCCTTGCAATGTTTTTTTAAATCTTTTTACAGTTGTCGCAACCATACCAAATTAAGCAAAATCTTTGAGCAACTCACATTTGTTGAGTCTCGTGGAAGTAGGCAACTCAGAGACACAACTCTGTGAAGTAGATTATATCCTTTTGTGTAGAACAGAAGTTGGGGGGGAGGGGGATGCGCCTGGGTGGCTCAGTCTGTTAAGCATCTGATTCTTTATTTCAGTTCAGTCATGATTTCACAGTTTCGTGAGTTTGAGCCCCACATCAGGCTCTGCACTGACAGTGCGAAGCCTGCTTCAGATTGTCCTTCTCTCTCTCTCTCTGCACCTCCCCTGCTCACACTCTCTCTGTCTTTCTAAAAAGAAAAAAAAAAGTAAAGAAGAAAAAAGAGGATAAGCTATATGAAAAAAAAGAAATTGTTGTTTCTTTGTTCACCAATTTATTCCGAGCATGAAGAACAGAGCCTGGCACATTGCAGGTATTCAATTTGTTTCTAAATATCTGGTTCCCATGATATTTAATTAAATTAATTATTTACAGTAAGAGTACAACCAGTGTAAAACTGTGTAGGAGCTAACACAACAGACTCAGTAAGCACAGCAGATAAATCAGCAGGTGGGTGGGAAAGTCGTCAACTACCTATGAGCTTGCAACTTCCCCTCCACATTGATTAGTGTGAGTTTTGGAGGTGACAGGGAGTGTCCATTAAACTGGGGAGTCCATTACATGAACATTTGTAATGAGACTCTTCTCTCCCCTGGTAAGATAAGCCTAGGTCAACTGAGGCCTGAGAGAGACAAAGAAAGGAGTCATTTTTGGTTGTCAAGAAGCTCTTCTCCCCCCCCAGAAAACCATACTATGTCTTTCTTTTTTTTTTTTAATATCTATTTATTTTTTAGAGACAGAGAGATAGACCGTGAGCAGGGGAGGGGCAGAGAGAGAAGGAGACACAGAATCCAAAGCAGGCTCTAGCCTCTGAGCTGTCAGCACAGAGCCCAACACAGGGCTCAAACTCACAAACTGTGAGATCATGACCTGAGCTGAAGTCGGACGCTTAACCAACTGAGATACCCAGGTGCCCCCATACAATGTCTTTCAACCTGTTCTTAATAACTAGGGGCTGCTGTGGTTCCCAAATGGGAGTAGACATCTTGCCACCATTTTAAGAGCAAAATATCCACCTGCTTCTTAATGTTTTTTATTCATGCCCTTCTTTGCCACAAAGGCATTTGAATAAAATCATCTGAGACCACATCTAGAATGGTGTCACAGAGACAAACTGCCTTGTGCAGATCCTGGGGCGATGTCAGCAATGCGAAACCTTGGACACGTTCTTTGCCTTCTCTCTACCTTAGCGATGACTCCATAGGGTTATTGTAGAAACTCAGTGAGGTAACACATGAAGCCCCCAAAACTCAACGCATTGTTATCATATTTTATCTGTGCCTCTTTATCAGGACTTAGTGAGTGTCCTGTCAAATAAGCAAACAAACAGAAAAAAGTTGTTAATTGAAGTTCTGTTCTTACCACAGAATCAATGTTCAGGGCCCTGATCCATTGCCCTGTTGCTTCTTCAGATCACATTGATTTCTGGGGACAATCAAGATTTATATAAGACAAGAGGCAAGTAGAGAATAGTAGACCTTCACATAGATTTGGAAAGGCTGCAGAAGAGTCAAGGAGTGAAATGGGCTGCCTCATTGTCCAATAGGCTCTCTGTCTCTGATTCCCACTCACTAGAAATGTGATATTACATTCAATGAATGAAAATTTACCTCGCCATTAAAACTAATTGCATTCTAATTTTTTATTGATAATGGTAAATGATTGCAATATTAATTTAAGATTTAAAGGAAATCATAGGCATTCATTTATTAAGGAGAAGCCATTGGCTAATAAAACAGATGATATATATCCTTGACCTCATGAAATACATATTTTGTATTTTGTAGGATACATAAGGTAAAGGGTTATATGATTCTTGGCCTGTGGGTTTTGGCTAATGTTTGGATGGCTGGTCATGAACTTGGAAGGAACAATCTTGGATAATTAGTAACAGAGAGGTTACTAATTGAGGATTGAGGAGGTATGCGGATGGCCTTCTAGGAAAGTGCCCTAAGTGCATACTCACCAAAACACTCTCTCTCACAGTGGCAAAGGTGCTGAATAAACCAGTGGGCAAAATACCCATCCGTATAGCTATCAGTCAGCCTCCTCCCCAGCCACCCCAGTCAGTAATTGTTCTGTGAGCTCAGGAGCAAAGTGGCCATGGAGGTGGTAATGGAACCTACTGATGAACTCAAAGACAAGGCTAGTCTGGCAGCTTCCAGTGCTGAGACCCAACTTACAACAAGTATGAGTCATTCTTTATCTCCTTATACTGTCTTTCCTGGAGCAACCAGCCTGCCCCCTGAGGACAGATTGACTGATTTGACCCCTTCTATCATGGGGCATCAGCATTTGTCCTCACTGATATAGACGTTCTCTCTGGATTTGAACTTGCTTTGTTACCTGCCATTCTTTGGTCAGCAATGCCATCCACCATGTATGTTGCTTCTGTCCAAGGAACACACATTACAGAAAAGAAAGAAGACAATGGCTGCTACATGTGTATCTCACCGATCTGACATTATACGTTGTCACTCAGAAATAAATTTACAAATGCACACACACCAAAAAAAAAAAGTGATGTTGGCTGGGATTGATTTCTTCTGACTATCAAGGGGAAATAGAGCTTCTGCTACAAACTGAAAGCAACCTGGAGGTAGATGAGCCCATAGATCCTTGGGCTATCTCCTAAAACCTCTGTGTCTAATGGTAAAAATCAATCAAGGGCTAAAGAAACCATCTTCAGGCATGGCCACCAAGATCTCAGAAGTCTTGAGAATGAAAGTTTGTGTCACGCCCTCAGGTGCAGAACCCTGACCAGGTGAGGGGCTAGTGGACTTCAAAAGAAACTTGGTGGTAGGGGAGGGAAGAAGTCCTACCAACTTGGCCAAATACAGAAATGAGCAGCATAATTTTCTTCCCACTAAAAGGTATGTGTTGGTGTTTTAACGGGTTGTCTTCTCCTTTTGTCTCACTGTTTCAAATAGGGTAGTGGTGGTTACCGATGAGGCTTTGGGATATTGGTGGGGTTTGGAGCTGATGGCCAAGAAAGAATTCTTGAAGACATCTTTGGTGCAAAAAGGTGATTTTATTAAAGCACAGGGACAGGACACGTGGGCAGAAATTGCTACACTGGGGTTGTGCAGAGTGACTGCTTATACGCTGTGGAGTTGGGGTGGTGGTGGCGGTAAAGCCAAGAGAATTTCTTAAGGGGATTTCCATTTACTAAAGAGGATTTGCAGATTACTGGAGGCCTAGCTATTGTCAAGTTAAGGTTGTTTTCCCCCTTGCAAGGCATTACATTAAGATTGTAGGGAGTTCTTGGGACCCTGAGTGGCTCAGTTGGTAGAGCATCTGACTTTGGCTCAGGTCATGATCTCATGGTTCAGGAGTTAGAGCCCCACATTGGGCTCTGTGCTGACAGGTCAGAGACTGGAGCCTTCTCCAAATTCTGTGTTTCTCTCTCTCTGTGTCCCTTCCCAACTAGTTTTTTCTCTCTCTCTCTTAAAAATAAATTTTAAAAAAACATTTAAAAAATAAAGTAATATAAAACAAGATGGTAGGGAATGCCTAGAGATTGGGCTATCGATAAGATATTTGTAAACTGATGAGACTATCAGTTTAACCATTTGTGTTCTGTACTTTCCTTTGTTCTTGGGCAGCCAGGAGTGCCTGAGGAATGTCGCTCATATCCCACCTGGGGAAGGCGGCGGGGGGGTGGTTTGTGCTAGCTTGTGCTTGGCCGTCAGCTTGCCTTATGGTCCCTCATCAGTTACCATTACCAATTTTCCCAGAAGTCACAAAATATCAAGATCATTATGAAATACATGAGAAATGCTCAAGGCCCAGAGATCGTGAAACTCCAAGCTGGACCCAGAACCAATAAGACTTTGAATCACCCATATTTAGGAGGGAAAGACATATTTTCAATGGTATGAATGATGCTTGTCATGTTAAGTGCAAAGTGTAAGCATAAGAATAAGAGTATTTGTTGATATTGGGCCACCAAAGCTGTGCACGAAAGGACAATTGTCCTTCTTCCTGTCTGTTCAGACTCTCATTTCCCCCACACTACGAGTCCCCAAGGAATGCAAAGACAACCACCTTTGATAGAGGCTGGAAGTGGCAGGCATTTTCCTCCCCAGCCTCCTTGGACCTAGATATCTCTGATCAGACACATTCACCTGGACTTCATATGAGGAATAAGTGATAACCAGAATGGCAGCGAACTCTGTATGCATGTGTTGTCCAGGCAGAAAGATTGAGGTGGGGACAGTGGCAGCAGCAACAGAAATGCCAGAAAGGCAGTGATTGAAGGCCTTGAGGTCTTGAGTCAGCAATGGAGACCACGCATCCACAACGGCTGTGGCACCACATTCTCTCCTGTGTCGTGTCGTTTTGGGCATTTCCTTCTTGCTCTCTGGCTCCAAGCCCAGGTCTCCAGCCCTTCAGAAGTTTCCATGAGATAGACACCTGCTATACTTGGAGCAAATCCCTTTTCTGCTTAAATCAACCAGTCATTCTATCTCGCACGCAACTAAGAGTACTGACTGATTCAGCGTGAGTGAGATTGATAATTACTCATTCTGTAACCTGACCCACGTCTCAGTCCTGACTCCCATGACCTGACGGCCTTGAATTAATCAATCATTCTTCCTTCTTTCTGTCTTCACAGTTCAGCAGCCTGTCTCGCTCCTAACCCTTGCCTCTGATACCCGCCTTTGCCTAATCCTTCTAGGGGCTTATGCAACTCCAGCCACCAGGGAACCTGGAAGAACAGACTTGTAGACTCTGACGACTTGAGTAAAAATAGAGATTGTACTTGGCTTCAACAAAGGCTCACAAAGTCTTATTACTGTGCTTCTAAGTTTTTGCCAAGTGTCTTCCCTTTCTGGAGGAGCCTCGCATTTTTTTCCATCTGATATTTTTGTCCTTGTTTACATTCTCTTTTTCTCCCCATTACCTAATGGCCTACAGTGGATGCCTACAGTTTTTGCCACTGTAAAGTGATGAGTCATCCTCCTGCCACCAATGATGGCACCCAAACGCTTCCCATTACAGCTACCATAGGGCCCTCAATACTAGCGCTGTCCTCCCTTGGTGGTACTACGCTTCCAGGGCCCTAAAAGGTAGCTTCCATCTTTCTGACTAGTCCATGGTTTATTTGAGGGACACCAGCTGGTACTGCCTCAAACACACCTCTCACTGCCTGTGAACAGGAAGCCCAGGACCACCCAGACAACCTCACTCAGGCCGTGTTCCCTCCCTTCCCGAAACACTCAACTGCCCCTCGACTGCAGCCAAGGTGGTCAGGCTTTGCCTCTCTGATTTGCTCAATTAGATGTTCTGAGGCTCAACCACGAGTCTTAGGGGTCTCCTTCCCGTATCTCCAAGGAGACTTGGAGGCCTTATGCAAACAGGATTTCTGGTAACCTTCTGGAACCCCAGTGTCCTCAAGAAGTCAGACAGATTACCCTACATTATGCCTCTCCCATGCAGTAAGACAATCAGTACGGTCAGTAGGGAGGCCAAGTGTCCCGTTGGAAGCACCCGGGAACTGTTCTGGTTTCCACACTGACAGCCCAGCATCCCAAGAAGATCTCCAGCTCCGGAAAACCAGGGCAACTGGTCACCCTAGGAATCCGCCAAAGTGAAATAAGCAATATTCTATAAACGAAGGTTGACCACAGGTTAAGGCAAAATGATTCGATGCCCTTAATGCTGGCACGAAGTAGTTTTCCTTCATTGTATCTACACACAGACAGCTTTTCAGACATGCCCAATTGCTAAAGTAATTATGTTCCCTTTTTGTCAGAGCTTGAAAATATTCACAGAAGTCCTGGAGCCTCTTTCTTCCAGCCGACTGACTACTTAGTGAAGCACTCCTCGCTTAGCTGCTTCAATCTTCCGCCTTTTCATCATTTTAGCTGATCTCTTCTGGACCTCTGCCAATTTATCTGCATCTTCTTGATACCGTGACACTCGGATTGAATGCCAGGCGCATTTATGTAGGCTTTCACCTCCCAGTCTCATTATGTGCCCCAGGCAGCAAATGCAGCAAACCCATGTAAGCATCTTATCCAATTATTATAATTGCTTTCAAGACACACGCACACAGAGACAGATATACTCTGTTAGTCAAGAGAATTAAACACCTTCTGAAGGTCAAAAAGTCGCATCTCTTTGGGTTAGAAAATGCAGGGCAATAATCTTGGGGAAATGATGAGTATAAAATGGTAGGTAGGGCAGCAGACGGAGCTCTGAAGATCTTGCTAGTGATCTGTCTCTGCCCTCGCCAGCTCGGAGACTTTGGAGAAGTCAGTCATTCCACCAGCCTCCTGGCTTTCCATTTCCTCATGATAAAAAGGGACAAGTCATCACAAAAGTCCTTTCCATCATTGTTATTTGGGGAAAGATAAATATTGCTTCAGGATAACGCCTCACCCAGTGGGTCTCCATGGGGATGCGGCTGAATCTAAATCACCTGCAGCACTTTTGCAATGCACACCTGCTTCTCCAGCTGGCCACCTGCGACCCTCCAGGGCAGGTGGACATTTGAAGAAAGGGGAAAGAGGCATCTCTGCCTTATGAAAGCTCTTCGAGTGACTATGATGGCAACTGTGATAAGCAGAAAAATGCCCTCTTTCTAATCCCTGGAGCCCGTGAATATGTTAGATTATAGGGAAAAGAGGAATTGAGGTTGCAGTTAGAATTAAGATTGCGAATCAGCTGACCTTAAGATAAATGATACTGGATTATCCAAGTGAATAATGCGGTGTAATCACAGGGATTCCTAAAAGTGGAAAGGAGTGTTGGGTGTCTCAGTTGGCTAAACGTCCGACTTCAGCTCAGGTCATCATCTTGTGGTTTGTGAGTTCAAGCCCCGTGTCGATCTCTGTGCTGACAGCTCAGAGCCTGGAGCCTGCTTCAGGTTCTGTGTCTCCCTCTCTCTCTGCCTCTCCCCTGCTTGCTCTCTCTCTCTCTCTCTCACAAATAAATAAACCTGAAATGGGCAGCCTCAAGAAACTGGAAAAGGCAAGGAACAGATTCACCCCTGGAGCCTCCAGAAGGAAAAAGCCCTGCTGACCCCATGATTTTAATCCAGTGAGACCCATTTTGAGCCTCTGACCTCCAAAAACATAATAATTTGTACTGTTTCAAGCCACTAAACGTGTGGCATTTTGCTGCCCCTGCAACAGGAAACAAATACAGTGACCTCGGGGGCCGATGTGGAGCACGCACTTGCTCTCACATACAAACACACTCTCTCACACATGATCACACTCCCACACGTATCCCCAGTCACCCACACTCTCTCACACACACACTCGTGTATGCCCTCAGACACTCATGTACCCAGACACACACTGTCACATGGTCACATACTCACATGCACACTCACCCCCCAAACACCCACACACATGCTCTCTCACATCCACACCCTCACTCAGACCTATACACACAGTCACATGCCTTTAAGAACAAATCCACTCAACCGTCCTGGGTTTTAAGGATTAACACATATGGACGGCTCCGTGTTCCCAAGGGAAAACTTTCACCCTCTTCTAAGCGTATCAAGAAATGGTTTGCAATGATAATGAGCTACGGAATGTGAGGGGGGTTCTGATTCTGACAGCAGCCTCCCTGGTCGAGTCCTGGGATGAGTCCACACGGCCCTGCCCTCTCCCGTGGGAAAATCTGCTCCTCCCCCCCAGGCCTTGCCAACCTCCTTCCCACTGGACACAGAGAACTTGGACCATGAGGATAACCCAGCCGTAAAACCACTCTCCCTGTTCCTTTCCTTTCTGTCATTGTCTTTCCCCTCCTCCGAGACACACTGAGAGTTCTTCCTTTTTTAAATATATTTTTTTTATGTTTTATTTATTTCTGAGAGAGAGAGACAGCGTGAGCAGGGGAAGGTCAGAAAGAGAGGGAGACACAGAATCCGAAACAGGCTCCAGGCTCTGAGCTAGCTGTCAGCACAGAGCCCAACGCGGGGCTCTGAACCCACGAACCCTGAGATCATGACCTGAGCCAAAGTCGGACGCTTAACTGACTGAGCCACCCAGGCGCCCTGCGATGCTCTTCCTGAACCAGGACCTGACTTTGCTTTCTTGGCTTAAAACTCCTTCAGGGCACAGTTTTATACTCCGGTGGTGGCACTCCTTCGGGTCAGTAGCTAATCTGATGGGAAAAGTACTGGGCAGGCAGTCAAGAGGCTTATGGGCAAGTCCTGGCTTTTCCTGTTATTTTGTGGTCATTTAATTACAAAATATGTCACTCTCCACAAAGTAAGCTAGGCTGCTGGCCTCGAAACCCCACATGAAATGCTTCCTCATTATTGGTGTGTTTTCATTCCTAGGGAATGTTCCATGTCCCCCAGAAATGAAAAGCTCCTTCAAGGCGTGAGTTGGGCTTCTATTTATTTTTAATTCAGCCCTGCACCTAGTAAAATGTGCCATGCCCTGTGGGTGTCCAATAAACGTGGCTTCACTGACCGCTGGCCTCAAACGAAGAAAGCATGATTCAGTTCAAACCCTGCAGGTCATGAACTGCCAGGGAAGGGAAATTGCTCCTCAGGCATGCGTTTGGGGCTTTTACCTATCACCGGTGACCCAGGGGAATCTGGGTCTAAATTTATAAAATAACTTCTGGCATGCTATAAAATGATTATTATCATCATCTTATCTTCATGCTGTAATTATAGGTTTTTAAAGTTTATTTATTTTGAGAGAGAGAGAGCATGTGCACATGCATTGGGGAGGGGCAGAGAGAGAGAGAGAGGGAGGGAGAGAGAATCCGAAGTAGGCTCCGCACTGTCAGCACAGAACCTGACATAGGGCTCAAACCTACCAACCTAAGATGATAACAAGAGCCAAAGCTGCAAGTTTAACCTATTGAGCCACCCAGGTGCCCCAACACTATAGTTATATTTTTAAGACAGAAGGTGTTTCGTGTGAAAACTACTTAGATATCCCTATTTTATTGGGAAGGAAAGTGTGACGGACTGAACTGTGCCCCAACCCCACAAAAGTCATACATTGAACTCCTAATTGTCCGTTTTTAAGGACTCACTATCTCAGATTGTCCCTGTACTTTGAGACAAAGTTTTAAAGAGGTAATTACTTAAAAGGAGGTCATCAGGGTGGGTCTAATCCAATATGACTGGTGCCTTTATATAAAGAGATTAGGACATACACAGCAGAAAGAACACTGTTTGAGGAGACAGGAAGACTCAGAAGAAGCCAACATTGTTGATACCTTAACCTTGGACTTCTAGCCTCCAAGACTGTGAGGAAATAAATGTCTGTTCCTTAAGCTGTCTGGTCCGTGGCACATCTTTATGGCAGCCCTGGCACACTCATACAGCAAGTATACAGACTCATTTTGTCTATGCTAGATGTTTGTGAAAAGCAGATTTATCCTAGAATTACATGCTTAATACATAATTGTTTTTGGAAAGCAGATTTATCTCAGAATTACATACTTAATACATAATTGCTGTAAAAAATTTTTTGAAAACAAAAAGGAAAATAGAAACTTGATGAAATTAAAATCTCCTCTTCCCTCACTGCTGATGCAAAACTTTTCCAAACAAAAATAAGTGCATATAAATAGATTAAAGTTTTAAACTACATAATACACATATAGTCTACTATCAGCTTTTTTACTTAGATCAGCTTCATTCTTCCATTTTAATAAATATAAATTTAATTTTAATGGCTAGCTAGTTCTCCATTATTGAAATGTATAAAACTTACTTCATCAGTCCTCTGTTGTTGAACAGCTAGACTTCTTTCTGGTTTTTCCTGTCATCTGATAAACAAGGCACACCTGTTCATCCATTTTGCCTGTTTACCCAGTAACTTCCTTACAGTAAGTACCTAGAAGATTGCTGTATTGGAAAGAAATGCACTTTAGGGGTGCCTGGGTGGCTCAGTGGGTTAAACATCTGGTTCTTGACATCAATTCAGGTCATGATCTCACGGTCGTGAGATCTAGCTTCGCAGCAGCCCTGTAATGGGCTGAAGCCTGCTTAAGATTCTCTCTCTCAGTCTCTCAAATAAAAAAGGAATGGAGTTTAAATAGCTTTTTAAAGGGATTCATTTTGTTCTCTGCCACATCCCTCATACCTCAAACAAGGAACAACACAAAACACAGGCCAATTGATATTTGTTGAGTTAATCAATATTGCCAGATGAGACAGATGAATTCATGACATGTCATTTCTAAATCTATTTTTAGATGCCATAAAATTAAAATGGATTTGAAGAGGAGCACCTGGGTGGCTCAATGCTTAAGCATCAGAATCTTGATATCAGCTCAGGTCATGACCTCACAATTCGTGAGTTCGAGCCCTGCATTGGGCCTCATGTTGACAGCACGGAGCCTGCTTGGATTCTCCCTCCCTCTTTCTCTGCCCCTCCCCTGTGCATGCTCGCTCTCTCTCTCTCTCTCTTTCTTTCTTTCTCTCTCTGCCTCAATAAATAAATAAGTAAACTTTTTAAAGAAGTGATTTGAAGACCTAAAGTTCTTGGTTAACCAAATAACAATAAAAATGAGGGCCCACTGATGCCTTTAACTGCATGTACCTCACCTACCTGGTACCTGATCAATGCCTCTTCCAGGTGACGTTCTCAAAAATCTCTGCTTTGGGCAATGGATGCACTTGAAAAGAGTGGAAGTGTGTCTGACTAAGTCAGTTGCCACTATTAGAAAAAAAATAAACACCAAACACACATACTCATACCTATGCACTGTACCTCAGCTCAATTTTTTACACCAAGACCAGAGCATGCTTCGATCTCAGCCCATTCAGGCTGCTATAACAAAATACCATAAACAGGGTGGCTTATAAACAACAGAAATTTCTTTCTCACAGTTCTGCAGGCTGGAAGTCCAAGATGAAAATGCGAGCCAGTTCGGTGTCTGCTTCCTAGACGGCTGTCTTTTTGCTATAACCTCACATGGCTGAATGAGGGAGAGAGCTCTCTGGGGTCTCTTTCACAAGGGCACGAATCCCACTCATCAGGGCTCCACGCTGGTGACCTCCCAAAGGTCCCACAGCCTAATGTCATCACACTGGAGTCAGGTTTCAGTATATGAATTTTGGGACAATACAAACATTCAGTCCATGGCAGCCTCCAGGGTCCTCCTCAACAGAGATAAGAAAAGCAATCCTTTGTCTATAGCAGCAGACCATCTTTATACCAAATACTGGAATCATCTATTTTACTGTTCTGAAATGAAATCCGTAGATAGCATGGCTAACTCACATCTATGTAAATACTCATGCTTGACTACAGTAGAAGACGTCAGTAGATGTACAGGCACTTTCCTTCCCCGCAAAACTCTGAGAACAGACCATTACAACTGCAGACTGAAATGAGTGAGCTGTGCAGGGACTCAAATCCCATGAGCACTCAAATCCCATGAACACTGTTGCCATTAGCAACGTACACACAAAACAGAATACAATGTTATGTTAATGCATATATTGTTACCCAACTGGATTCATTGTATTAAAAACTGGGGCTACCTGGGTGGTTCAGTTGGTTACACATCGGACTCTTGGTTTTTGGCTCAGGGCATGATCTCATTGTTCTTGAGTTCAAGTCCTGCTTTGGACTCTGCCCTGACAGCAAGAAGCCTGCTTTGGAATCTCTCTCTGCCTTTCTCTCCCTCTCTCTCTAGCTCTCTCAAAATAAATAAACATTTTTTTTAAATTTTTTTTTAAGGTTTTTTTTTTTTTTTAATTTCTAGACAGAGAGAGAGAGACAGCGTGAGCAGGGGAGGGTCAGAGAGAGAGGGAGTCACAGACTGAAACAGGCTCCAGGCTCTGAGCTGGCAGTCAGCACAGAGCCCGACGCGGGGCTCGAACCCACGAACCGTGAGATCATGACCTAAGCGAAAGTCGGACGCTTAACCGACTAAGCCACCCAGGCGCCCCTCAAAATAAATAAACATTTTTAAAAGACGTATAAAAACAATAAAATGTAGAGTGGGATTCAACTCTAGGATTAGATTACCATCAACCAATTTTTCACTTCCTTGAAATACTAACAAGACATTAAAAAAGTTAATGCAGGCTGGGGGACAATTCTTCCTTGTAGGAGAAAACTCCGTGTGCTATAGGATGACTAGCAATCCAGGCTCCCTGCCTCCTGGGACACTTCGAGTGTCCCCAATTATTGTGACTATAAAAACTGTCCCACAAAGATTTGGAGGAATTGGAATGCTTGGGCACTACTGATGGGTATGTAGAATGGTGCAGTTGCCATGGAAAGCAATGGGGCAATTCCTTAAAAAAAAAAAACAAAAACACATAGAATTCTCATATTTCCAACAATTCTACTTCTGAGTACATACCTGAAAGCATTGAAAGGAGAGTCTCAAACAGATTCTTGTACAACCATGTTTATAGCAGCATCATTAATAATAATGAAAAAGTGGAAACCATCCAAGTGTCCACCAACAGACGAAGGGATAAACAGAATATGGCACATCTGAACAATGCAGTATTATTCAGGGTAAAAAAGGAAATTCTGCTACACACTGTATCATGGATGAACCTTAAAGAGATTGTGCTAAGGCAAATAAGCCATTCACAAAATGACAAGTACTGTATGATTCCACTTATATGAGCTATCCGAGGTAGTCACATTCATTGACATGTAATGCCAAATGCCATTACCAAGGACTGTGGAAGTAGACCGAGGAGTTAGTGTTTAATGGACACAGAGCTTCAGTGTGAGATGATGAAAGAAAAGTTCAACCATGTGAACGCCATTGAACTGTCCACTTAAAAATGGTGAAAATAGTACATTGTATGTTGTGTATATTTTACCACAAAAAATTTTTTTTTTAAAAACCTAGAGAGGTTTATAACAGAAAAAAAATAAAACAACACCAAGAAACATGCTTCACAGATTTCCAAAAACACTCCAGTGGAACTGCCCGATTAAGCGTCACTGCATAAATATGTTTCCTAAAATAGGAAGCCGCAGCCCTGTACTTAGAATGGGGAGTGATGGAAGAAGTGTGAAGTAGAACATCTCGGGGATGCCAGATTGGTTTTATCTCAAGTGCCATTGACTGCAGGAAGGTGACTGAATGGCTGTGTGGAGAAGGCATCTAAAATTGCCTTTGAACTCAGCAAGGAAGAACAGCACAATTCATCAGCGACACTTCCATAGGCCAGAGTTAAGGGAAGGATGGCCCACGTGCCACATGTGTGCAGCCCTAGAAATGTAAACCATCTTATTCTGGACATCTTTCGCCTGTGACTAGAGCCTAAAATCAAAATAGCATTTTAGCAGTAAAAAAAAAAAAAAAAAAAAAAATGGAATGGATATACCAAGCTCTATTTTCCCACATGTCACAAAACGTTTTGGATTTTAGAGCAAAGAGGAAAACATTGGGTTCAAATATTCAAAGACATATGTACTTTCCCCCAACAAGAGAAACTCACTGTGACAAAGAAATAGGAAAAAATAGAACTACTTAGGAGACACAGAAAGTATGCTTTAAGGAGCAGTCTGGAAGAATTTACACACAGGCAGCTCCCAAATTCAAGAATTATATGAAATTCTTACATTTATTAACTTTAGCCACATTTTCCTTCCATAGTCTGCCCTCTGGTGACGTTAAAAGCAGCAAACTCATCTGAGATTGAATTTGCTGAGGGAAAATGAGATAAGCTTCAGGTTGCCACCCTGAGATCTTCTGATAATGGAGGTAAAACAACAATGCTGTGGCTGCTATTGGTGATGGCAGTGACGACGATGATGATGATGGTGATGGTGGGCGTGGTGGTAGTGGTGATGGAGATGATGGTGGTAGTGGTGGCGGGCGGGTTGGCGGTGATGATGATGGTGGTGATGGTGGTGGTGGTAGCAGTGATGATGATGATGATGACGGTGGTGGTGGTGGAAGTGGTGACAGCGGTGACGGAGATGATGATGGTCGTGGTGGCAAGGGATGGTTGGCAGTGAGAGTGATGATGGTGATGATGGTGGTGGTGGTTGTGGTGGTGGCAGTGGTGGTGACGGTGATGATGAGGATGATGATGATGATAGCAATAGTGATGATGATGATGATCATGACGGTGGTGGTGGTGGTGGTAGTGGTGACCAGCGATGATGGTGGTGGTGGTGGCAGTGATGATGATGGTGGTGATGATGATGATCATGACAGTGGTGGTGGTGGTAGTGGTGGCAGGGGTGTTGGCGGTGATGGTGATGATGGTGGTGGTGGTTGTGGTGGTGGCAGTGATGATGATGCTGATGATGATCGTGATCATGATAGTGGTGGTGATGGTGATGAAGATGATGACGATGGTAGCAATAGTGATGATGATGATGATTATGGTGGTGGTAATGGTGGTGATGACGATGATGACAGTGGTGGTGGTGGCAGTGATGATGGTGATGGTGGCAATGGTGATGATGATGATGGTGGCAGTGGCGACAGTGATGGTGGTGATGGTGGTGGCGGTAATGCTGCTACTGCTAATGGCAATGGTGGTGGTGGCAGCAGTAATACCTTATACACGTGGAGTATTTCTCTATGCCTGCTGCCTGCAGCCTGGCTTCCTAGAGAGACTGCTGACACCTTGCTCTAAAGTATTGATTAAACAGTTTCCCAACTAGGAACAAGAATTCTATTTAGAGTTTCATTAAAGTTCTCTCTCAAAGGAAAATCTAACTCAGTCAGTGGAGGCTATCAGTCATTCACACGTGAGTCAAACATTACTCCAAATACTTGGGAGTTTTCATCAAAGATGGGAACGGGGTGTGGGATTGGAGAAGAGATTCTGGGGAAAGGGAGGACTGGAGTTAGGGAAGCGTGTCTCCAGCAGCCAGAAGGTGGAAACACTTGAGTCAGGAATAGGATGTCTGTAGATGAGAGGGTTGCAGGCATGAGGCTCATCTGCCTTGTGAATTTTCCAAGAGACCGCCATTGGCATGCGTGGCCTTGGTTAGTTTCTCTCAGACTATCTTGGATTCACTCCTTAAATGCTGGTTGTAGCACTTCCCAATGAGCTGGTATTGGTTAAAGTTGTCACTGGGGATCATTACCATGTTCATTTCACTTGCCTAGTAATTGCAGCAGCCTCCCAAAAATCCACATCATGCATTTAGGAACAGGCTTAGAGGATTTATGTCTTCACGTCCTGAGTTTTAACAAAAGGGAGAGGCAGGGTTGGGAGGAAAGAGAAGCTAATGCAGGGAGACGGGCCCTAATCTTACCTAATGTGACTTCCTCGACATCAGGCATAGCTTAGATGCTCAACAAATGTTTGTTGATAAATAACTAAAGGGATGAATATATGAGCGATGCCAGGGCTATTGCTAAATAAGAAAGTCTGTTCAACTTTGGTGACATTACTGTCCATACCCTTTTGTTTCCCTAAGTAAGTCGTTTGTAGCCATATTTTGCATGGATTTTCCTCCCAGATTCTAAAGTCACTGCATTTCTTTTTTTTTAATTTCTTAATGTTTTTATTTATTTTTGAGAGAAACAGAGCACGAGCAGGGGAGGTGCAGGAAGAGAGGGAGGCACAGAATCCAAAGCAGGCTCCAGGCTCTGAGCTGTCAGCACAGAGCCCAATTCGGGGTGGGAACTCACAGACTGCGAGATCACGACCCGAGCCGAAGTCAGGCGCTCAACCGATGGAGTCACACAGGCGCCCCTGAAGTCACTGCATTTCTGAGTAGGGTGACAATGCTAAGGGTCTGTGGAAGATATCTCCATTACAAAACAACATGTTTTTGTTCTGATAAGGTTAGTAAAATGATGTCAGTAGGTGGGATTTGTATATAAATACTTTATTAAGGATGTGCTGTGTTTTGTAGGTAATATCAGCTAGTGGTGATATTTCACAGAGTTGAGGTAGGGTGGGTGAAAAAGAGTGACTGGCTCACTATTTTTGATTGGGGGATCAGGGAGGGCCTCCTGGAGGAGGTGGCATTTAAGCAGATGCATCAAAGAAGCCGGCCATGAGAAGATGAGAAGCCCACATGTGCAGTGTCCACAGCACAAAAAGAAAGCGGAGGCATGGAGTGTGGTAAGGAGAATGGTGGAAGAGGAGTCTGCAGACGCAGGAAGGGCTCAACCAGGTGGGTCATAAAAAGCCAAGGAAGGGTCTTGACTTTTGTTTTAAGTGCAGTGGAGAAGCCTGAAGGAGAGAATAGGGGATTAAGCAAGTGAGTGGCACGATGTGATTTCTTTTAAAGAACGCTGGCTGTGTTTGAGGCATCCATTCAAAAGGACAAGCCAGCGAGCAGGGGGACCATGAAGGAGGCTCCTGGAAGAGAGAAGCCCAGGCCAGTAATCATGGTGGCTCCCAATAGACCGGAAGCAGAGAGGATAGAGATTGAAGGACAGAGTCTCAGAAGGAGAGTAGGCAGGACCTTCTTTGGATCAGAGGAATAGGAAAAAGCAGAATCAAGGGTTTCTTCCACTTTTGGTCTGAGCAGCTGGGTGAATACTGGTACCACTTATGGAAATAAGGAAGACCAGGGCTGGAGTGACTGGCTTGGTTTGGTTGGGTTGGGTTGGAAGCGGGGTAGGGAGCAGATTAAGCATTCTGCTTCAGCCCCATTAATTATGAAATGCCTGTTCCACGTTGGGGTGGGGAGGAATTCCAAGCAGGACATTGGAGACTCAGACCTGCTGAAATTCGAGAAAGAGGCCAAGCTGGAGAAAGTGCCAGGCGCCCCATGCAAGGAAGGCAGCGTGTCACAGCTTACCGGGCACCTTCTGTGTTGTCCTACCTCCTCAACCTCACTGCAGCTTCATGAGGTAGTTATTACTCCTGGTTTGACTGATTAATAAGATGATTTTGCATGTGTATCTCGGTTTAGAGTTGCTACAATATTTCCTCACAGGCTGTCTCTCTGTCCCATTTTGCTCTTTTCAACAACACTAGGGACAGAAAGTCCCCATGAGCACAGTAAATATACCTGTTGAAATGTATACCTGTAGAGGCACATGGCTGATGACATATGGTTTGCACACCTGGGCTTATTACACTCTTTAAAAAGCAGTTAAAATTTTTGTTATGTACATAAGAGCCCTCTACTGTTCAGACTGGGTTTATCCATTAACCGAGAACTTTTGGCTGAGCTGTAAGAAAGTATTGAATCAGAGTTCCCTGTAATTTTTGTAAAATGCTCTTGGAATAGAAAGCCCACTTGGTGACGGTCAACAATTTTTAGAATGGTCTAATTTGTCATAACTGATAATAGCTCCTTATTACAGAACATGATATTTTATTGCTCAAGAAAGCAACATCGCATGAGAAACAAAGTCCTTTTTTTTTTGAGACTGACCTTCAATAACTGGATATTTCAAAAAATTGTTGGGAAGCTTGTCATATGAACCAGTATGTGGGGAGAATAATATCTGAACAGTTCCCAAAAGGGTGTGGACTTCTATAAGGGAAGGGAATGAATTGGTCCTCGATGATGAAGAGGTGGCAGAAACAAGTGTGAAGAGTGTGCCGGACAGAAAAATACCCCAAAACCAGAAGAATCCCAGACTCTAGAGCTGGGACATAACACTAGAGGAATCTCAGTGGGGTTGGTTGATGGTCTTCAGGACCCGCTAAGTTTGGCCTTTAGTGAGGACCCAAGAAGGCTCATCAACCAGCCAGTGACCTACATGAGCATATCTGAGCTTTAAAGGAGACTTTGGAAGGTATATGTAGGGTGGTCAGAGGAGGGAAGGGAAAGAACAGAGAATGGCCATCGAGGTGGATCTTAAAACCATCATGGAAGTCACCACGTCCTAGAGTGGCGGTAAGGGAAAAGAGAAAACAGAATGAAATTGAGGGGAAGGAAGGAAAAAAGATGTCTGGGAGAAAGGAGGAGCCACTGTATAAACTATTAAACAGAAATCCTGGGAAATATGTTCCAGTTTTTAAAAAGTTTTTAATGTTTCTTTATTTTTGAGGGATAGAGACAGAGTGTGAGCAGGGGAGGGACAGAGAGAGAGGGAGACATAGAATCCCAAAGCAGCCTCCAGACTCTGAGCTGTCAGCACAGAGCCCGACGTGGGGGTCGAACTCATGAGCTGTGAAATCATGACCTGAGCCAAAGTTGGCCACCCAACCAACTGAGCCACCCAGGAGCCCCCAAAATAAGTTCCATTTTTGTCAATGAGCAAACATTCTGTACTCCTCAGGACTACCTCTGTACACTCCAGCTCCTTAATCCCAGCACTGACTGGCTTATAGCCCCAGGCTCATAGCAGCCCCTCGGTGTAGGACCCAGGCTAACCTTAGATGAGTGATATCTGAGTAGCAACTGAGGGCATTCCCACACTCCAGGGGGACATTTGAAAATACATGAGAGCATTTCAGACTCGTACAACAACTGAGGGCCGGTACTGCCATTTAGGGGAAGGAACCAGGGATGCTTAACATTCCTGCAATATTCAGGAAAGCCCCACCCAATGCAGAATTGAACAACCTGCAATGGAGTAGACCCAACATTGAGGAACATCGCTGTGATCTGCCCCCAGGTCCCAGTTTGGTAAATGGGCTTCTGCTGTGTTCTCTATTCCATCTCCAACAAGACTGGATATATCCTGACACCCCTGAACACAAGGCATCAAGCGCCCAATTCCTGAAGCAAAGCCTTTGGCATTCTTGCCTAGATACTCAGATCACTGCCTCCAGTCTCCATGTTTTGAGAATATACCAAGTGCCCAGCACTGTAGGCAGAGCCTGTGGCCAAGAGAAGCAGAGAAAAAGCCCAAGGTTTTATCCCTGCCTGCAAGGGATTTAACACTCCGCTGAGGAATAAAAGGCTAGCCCACAAAAGAAACCCTTAAACCAGATTGGGTTTCTGTATTTCAGCATTTAAATCAGAATTAAACTTGTGGGGATGAGCACTGGGTGTTATATGGAAACCAACTTGACAATAAACTATTTAAAAAAAAAAAAGAATTAAACTAGAGGGACTATGGAGTTCCAGAGAAAGGAATAAATGAAGATGGGAAAAAAGGAGGGAAGAATAGATAAATCCCCATCAATATTTCCCAAAGTGGGTTCCTTGGAGCATTAGTTCAATGAATTAGTAAATATTGTTACTGGGGGTGAGGGGTGCCTTCAAATAAGTTTGGGAATCACCGGGCCGAGCAGACTTAAGTAGGTTTCTTTACTCCAGAACATTTTAGGTTTTCTAATATCTGATAATCATTGCAATTCTGAGAATGGCTTTTACTCTAAAATGTTCGCCTGTGGGATGCCTGGGTGGCTCAGTCAGTTAAGCATCCAGCTTCAGCTCAGATCATGATCTCACAGTTCGTGAGTTCGAGCCCAGTGTCGAGCTCTGTGCTGACAGCTCAGAGCCTGGAGCCTGCTTCAGATTCTGTGTCTCCCTCTCTCTCTGCCTCTCCCCTGGTCGTGCTCTGTCTTTCAAAAATGAGTAAACATTAAAATTTTTTTATAAAAAATTCGCTTGATTTATTTGACTATGGCATTTTTTTTTTAACTGTAGATCTCATGGTCCTAGGGTTGTATGGCATATACTTGGGAAAGACCATTGTAATCAGAGTACCAGACAAAGGAAGGCAAGTGCATAAAAGGTGGGAACATGCATGACATAGTGAGATGAAGGCACAGCCAGAGGGGAAGAGAAAGCTAGGCAGGAAATCAGTAATATCTAAACTCTTAAATCAGAACATTTCGGTTCGAGTAGTGCCTCTGCAGTCTACTAGCCACATTAACTTGAGTAGGACCTGTCTGCTCACATGTAATACGTGGATTAGCTGCGGTTAGGATCAGATATAGTAATACAGTATAAAGCACTTAGGGCTATTCCTGGCAGAAGGTGATGTTATTGTCAGCTAATACTACACAGCTGGAGGCTAGGTGGTGAAGGGCCTTTAAGTTGGACAGAGCAATATCGGTGCTTTGGGAAAGATAGAGTCACATAGAAGTGTTTTATTTGTACAGCTGAACCTTGAACAACACAGGTTTGAACCGCATGGGTCCACTTATAAGTGGACTTTTTCCCCCAATAAATATAAAGAAGTACCGTAAATGTGTTTTCCTTATGATTTTCTTAATGACGTTTTCTTCTCTCTGGCCTGTTTTTTTTTTTTTTTTTTTGAGGAAACAGTATATAATACATATAACACACAAAGTATGTGTTAATCAACTGTTGATGTTATTGATGAGTCTCCTGGTCACCACAGGCTATCAGTAGTTATGTTTCAGGGAGCCAAAGTTAAACTGGATTTTCAACTTTGCAGAGGATTGGGACCCCCAACCCCAGCACTGTTCAAAGGTCAACTGTATATTTTTCTATTGCTAAATATTTCATACAAAATAAAGAATATATGTATTCTATATATAAATATATATATAAATATATAAAATACATAATATACAAATTTATTTTTATGAAATACATATATATATATACATACACATACGTGTGTGTGTGTAGTAGATTCACCTTATGGACTCACTACCCAGCGTAAGAAATTGAACATCACCAATGCAATACAAACCCTCACTGACCCCTCCCCAGTCTCTCTCCTTCCCTCCCCATCAGAGAGAGAACTATTGGTCTGATTTGGGCACTTGTGTTTCCCCCATTTATCTTCGTAGTTTAACTACATTTGTACATTTGTATGTTCCCCCAACATATATAATTCCAATTTTGTTTTCTGAGCGTTATATAGATACAATCATATTATGCTTATTTTTCCGTGACTTTCTTTTTTTTTTAATTTTTTTGCTCAATGTCATGTTCCAGACATTCACCCATGGTGATTCACTGTTTCTAGTTTATTCGTCTTCACTGATCTCTAGTGTTGTATTGTCTTGAACACATCTCATATTTTCTATCCATTCTCTGGCTAGTGAACATTTGGAGTGATTCCCTTATTTTTTTTTTCTCTTTAACAAAAATGCTGCCAAAGGCATGTCTCTTGTCGCACCCGGTGCAAGAGATTCAAGATGGCAGTGTACCTCCAGCTTTTCTAAGTCCTCCCAAGTGGTTTTCTGAAATGATCAAACTCACTGTCCCCCAATTACATATTCAAGTTCCTTTCTTCACATCACTTAACCCTGGAAACTTTTGAGTGGAAAGTACTGATCAGGAAAAGGCCATACACATATTAAGGAAGATTTGTTTGCCAGTGACAGAGAAACCCCTTGCCAGATAAGAGAGCGAACACACCAAACACATCCCTGCAAAGACGTGCATGTGGACCTAACAAAGAACAGGCTTCTCTGGGGGCAGAACCCCTATAGTTTCTCTTTTATATGAGTTGGTATCCACCAATAAGTTCGTGACGCTTCAAATGGACCTAGAAGTCTGCATGGCTTACAGAAAATCAAATACAGAGTTACAAACTGGGAATTCTAACATATGTCCCTGGCTCTGCTAGAAGAATCTGGCCCAACGCAAAGTACTATGTATCTTCAAACATCCTCCTCCTCAGTTATAATCAGGCATCATTATCCGCACAATGGAATTATTATGTCGCATAATTAATTAATGGTAAAGGGCCCTTGACACCTATAAAACCAGATGTAAATGTTGAGTGGTGCCCATAAGCAAGAACAGGTTATGCACACATTTGGGTGGAAGCAGGCTGAACATGATTGGCTCAAATGGTACCTCCAAGCTACAGCTTGAATCCCACTAAATTTTCAACTGGCTAGTTTTGTATCAAAAGGACTTTTCCAAAATCATCGGTTTCCTTTGCCTTTGCCTTCTGCACCATTAGACAGGACAGTCCCGGGGAGGTAGGCAGGTTTCTGGAGAGGTCACACGTCTTGGTTCAAGCCTGGCCAGCTCACCTGCACAAAGTCCATGGCCTCATCTTCATCATTGGGATGACGCAAACAGGTGTTCTCACATAGCCTAATTGGGATGCTTTGGGAGCAGCAGTGAGCCTCTCATTTGTGAACAACTGTGGGACAAAAATGAGAACCAAGGGGTGTGATTGCAGGACCCTCTTGCCCACAAGCATGAGGAGGGATGGACTAAGAAGTTCACTGGAGCAGTGCCTGTATATCCGAAAACACCCAGGACCAATCAAAACATCAGCAGAGAAATAAGTAAAACGTGATTTATCCATAGAATAGAATTCTCTATAGCAATAGAAAGACATGAATTGGGTTGGGGATTGGTGTGTGTGTGTGAGCTCTTGAAAATATAATGTGGAGCCAAAAAAAGTAAGTTTCTAAATGAGTTTTTAGTATAGTATCATCTATTCTATAAGCACATAAGCTAATGTTATATTTTGTTCATGGAAAATATATTTAAAGGTAGATATACTTAAACATGTATAATATATATATTTTTAATGGGCCAGAGTATACTCATCAAATTTGTAGCAGAGATGGTCATAGAAGAAGGAGAGGATAAGGGCACCTGGGTGGCTCAGTCGATTAAGCGTCTAACTTCAGCTCAGGTCATGATCTTGCGGTTTGTGGGTTCAAGCCCCATGTCGGGCTCTGTGCTGACAGCTAGCTCAGAGCCTGGAGCCTGCTTCAGATTCTGTGTCTCCCTATATCTCTTCCCCAACCCCGCTCAAGCTCTCTCTCTCTGTCTCAAAAAATATATAACTTCAATATATATTATACCCATAGCTTGAGAAGAATGGGTATTAATTCTGTTTTAAATGTCTGGTAGAATTCCCATGGGAAGCCATCTGGCCCAGGGCTCTTATTTTTTGGGAGATTTTGGATAACTGATTCAATTTCCTCACTAGTTATGGATCTGTTCAGATTTTCTATCTCTTCCTGTGTGAATATTGGTAGTGTGTGTGTGTTTAGGAATCTGTCCATTTCTTCTAAGTTGTCCAATTTGTTAGCATATACTTTTTTATAGTATTCCCTGATCATTGCTTGTATTTCTGAGGGGTTGGTTGTAATAAGTCCATTTTCATTCATGATTTTGTCTATTTGAGTGCTCTCTCTTTTCTTTTTGAAAAGCCTAGCTAGAGGTTTGTCAATTTTGTTTATTTTTTCAAAAAACCAACTCTTGGTTTCATTGATCTGTTCAACTGTTTCTTTGGTTAGTATATTGTTTATTTCTGCCCTGATTTTTATTATTTCTCTTTTACTGGGCTTGAGGTGCTCTTGTTGCTCTCCCTCTAGTTCCTTTAGGTGCGCTGTTAGATTTAGCACTTGTGATCAAGTGGGATTCACTCCTGGGTTACAGGGCTGGTTCAATATTCACAAATCAATCAATGTGATACATCACATCAACAAAAGAAAAGATAAAAACCACATGATCCTGTCTGTAGATGCAGATAAAGCATTTGACAAAATACAGCATCCCTTCTTAATAAAGACCCTCGAGAAAGTTGGGATAGAAGGAACTTACTTCAGCATCATAAAAGCCATCCATGAGAAGCCCTCAGCTAACATCATCCTCAATGGGGAAAAACTGACAGCTTTCCCCCTGAGATCAAGAACACGATAGGGATGTCCACTCTCACCACTGTTGTTTAACATAGTGCTGGAAGTCCTAGCATCAGCCATCAGACAACAGAAGGAAATAAAAGGCATCAGAATTGGCAAAGAAGAAGTCAAACTTTCACTTTTCACAGATGACATGATACTCTATATAGAAAACCTGACAGTCTCCACCAGAAGCCTGCTAGAACTGATCCATGAGTACAGCAAAGTTGCAGGGTACAAAATCAACATACAGAAATCGGTTGCATTTTTATACACCAACAATGGAGCAACAGAATGAGAAATCAAGAAACTGATCCCATTCACAATTGCACCAAGAACCTAAAATACCTAGGAATAAACCTAACCAAAGATATAAGAGATCTATGATGAAAACTATAGAAAACTTATGAAGGAAATTGAATAAGACACAAAAAAATAGAAAAACATCCCATGCTCATGGATTGGAAGAATAAATGTAGTTAAAATGTCATTATTACCCAAAGCAGTCTACACATTCAATGCAATCCCAATCAAAATTGCACAAGCACACTTCTCAAAACTAAAACAAACTAACTTAAAATTTGTATGGAACCACAAAAGATCCCGAATAGCCAAAGCTATTGAAGAAGAAAATCAAAACAGGAGGCATCACCACCTCAGACTTTAGCCTCTACTACAAAGCTGTCATCATCAAGACAGTATGGTATTGGCACAAAAACAGACACATAGACCAATGGAATAGAATAGAGAACCCAGAATTGGACCCAAAAATGTACAGCCAACTAATCTTTGACAAAGCAGGAAAGAGTATCCAATGGAAAAAAGACAGCCTCTTTAACAGATGGTGCTGGGAGAACTGGACAGCAACATGCAGAAGAATGAAACTAGATCATTTTCTCACACCATACACAAAAATAAACTCAAAATGGATAAAGGACCTGAATTTGAGACAGGAAAGCATCAAAACCCTAGAAGAGAAAGAAGAAAACAACCACCTTGACCTCCACCACAGCAATTTCTTACTTGATGCATCCTCAAAGGCAAGGGAATCAAGAGTAAAAATGAACTATTGGGACCTCATCAAGATTAAANTTTTAAAAATTAAAAAAATAAAATAAAATAAAAAGGAGAGGATATAGAGACTGAGAAAGGACAAATGGGACTTCCTTTTTTTTTTTTTTTTTCACAGTGAAGCAAGGATTTAATCACTGTTCTTGCAAGAGCAGGTGTCTGATGGGGCAGTTACAGCAGGCAATTTATCTCCTAGCATGCTAGTCCCTCCCCTGGTTACTCACTGGCTGAGCAATAGAGGTTATAGCCTTACCTGGATGTCACCTATGCCCATGTGAGGCAAAAAAGTACATTCCTTGAGATGACGCAGAGACTTCAGGTCTTTAGCACAAGCTCATTGCAAAGCCCACAAAAAGAAAAGCCTGTGAAAGGGAGTGGGGAAGAAGAGCTAGGAAGTGAAGTGTCTAAGGGTTTGGGAATCCATTGTGTGCGTGGGGGCGGGGTGAGGGGTGAGGTTTGTACATNTTCTCACAATCCTTCCTCTTCTTTTCTAAGTTGATTCCATTTTCATTTATAAGTTATTCTGGGCACAAGGCACAGACATTTGTTTCTTAAGAGGAATCTTCTGCCTGAGGGGGTTTGCTGTGGTGAGATACTCTCAACATTGCTCCAAAATGTGTGTGTGTTCTTGGGTTTCTGTTTGTTTGTTTTGTTTTGTTTTCCCACCCAGGGACCTCAGGTCCTAACCTTTCCCCCTCTGCCTACGGAATCCAATCTTTTCTGATCATATTCCCCCTTTGAACACATGACTCCTAACAGCCATAAGGAATTGGGACAACAGTTGATCTTAACTGCTTCCAGCTGAAAGGTGACAACGACAAGGGTATGGCAGTGAGAGAAGGTTCAGAGGCCAATCCAGAAGGCCAAGATAATGGGAGGGTATTTGGAACGTTGGGGCTAGCAAACTTTTCTCATTTTTCTGGCATATGCAATGGCTTCTACAAATGACATACAAAAAGAATATTAGACCAACAAGCATTAATATTCCAAATGCAATGTCTCCCAGGAAGGGGCTCACACCATGGGAAGTAAAGGTGCATTGTAGCCATCCAAAAAGCCCCTGACCTGCCTGGTCCCTTTTTAAAAAAAAAATTTAAAAATTTTTCCTCCCTCTTTCATATTTATTTGGATCTTGTGATATGGTTGCTTAGAATAATTAAGCATTTGAACTAGATTTTGGTTCTCAATCCTCAAATCTTCCTTTGGCCATCCAGTTTCCATAGGAACAACTCCATGAGATGTATTTAATTTTACCTCAAGGAAAGACTGATCTTCGATAGCCAGATTACTGTAAGTTTAGGCAATTGTTTATCTGTCCTGGAGATAGTAGCTCTTTGCGAGATCCTTTCTATCTGCAATGTTTAATGTCTTATATTAAAAAAAGGAGGGGAGAGGTGAAGCATATAAGTATGGTTAGCTGTTGTCCATCCTGATGGTAAGAGAAGAGAGCAGGCAAAGGAGAGACAAGAACTAGAGCTGCCTTTATTTAGCTGGCAGGGCTCTAGACCAATCCAGGACGAGCCCCTCTCATCCTCCCCTGCCCTGTGCAGGGAGATGTTAAGGTGGGATGCTTAATTCAGGTCCCACCTATTTCTGCAGATACTGACAAGGATTCTCCTATCAGGCTGAAAGCCAGGCTGTTCCCATCTCCCTCCTCAAGGCCATGGACAACAACCTTGAATCAGGAACACCTGTGATGTCAGCCCAGGGGTGACCTCTCAGGAAAGTCACAGAAGGATCTTGCAGGTCAATGCGTGCCCCTTCCTGGGAGCATGTACAACGATAAAGCTGAAATCTACCAACAGAAAAGAAAACAACAAGCATTGATCATCAGGCCAAGGGTAAATCGCAGCCTTTGCATCACACGTCAGGGTCACTGTGCTGTGTCTAGTCATCCCAGCTCAGAGACCAATCCCTCATTTCAGCTTGACCTTGATCAAGAGCACAGTTTTCTTTCTGCTTTGCCCACCTCTTCATTCATAAGGAGCCCGAGGGTCTGCAGTTATCTACCGTTGGCAGACTTTGGGGAACCCACAGATCAATCCCAGAGCATCTCCTTCCATTCTAGGGATTCTGCTCTCTCCACATCTGTCCCTCACATTCTCCTCCTTCTCCCTGCTCCTGCCCAGCCCCCAACTGTAACTCTTCAATGGAGCAGAGTCTGATCTGGGAGGAAGCACCCAGATCTTTCTTTCACCAAGGTCAGTGATATCCATGAGTCTGTTCTCTTGGGTGACCTGGAGACACCCTCAGCAGAGAGGAGGGAAAATGCACAGAAAACCAATGGTTTCTCTGCTCTGATAGAAACCCCTATTCTCTGCCCATTAGCTGGGTTGACCCTTCCACACTTTGGGAGGTGGGCTTTGCTGTTACCTTTACTTGGCAGGTAAGCAAACCAGGGCTTTGACTCTACCCCATGCCTGTAATCACTAAGGAGAACTTCCATCTCTTTCCTTCCTCCTCCCGGCAAGGACAATCTATTGGGACAGAGAATTCGGAGAATGTAGGGAAAGGAGAGGAAAAATGAGAGGTGGGCAGGGGAGAGGCAAGGGTGGGCAGGGAGGTCTTTTGGGTGAGGTCTTTTGAGAACAATGCCTGTGGATTACATTTTGAAGTGAGTGGGAGAGAGAAAAACAGGACTTCAAGAGCTCCTGTTAGGTGATTATGGGTTTCCAGGTGGTCAAGAAATAGATGGAAACAAACCTGAGTTATCTTGAAATTATTTTTGGTTATTTAGACGGTCTTGCCTGAAGACAACAGTGTATTGCAGCTGATCCATGAGGGTGACATCTCTTTTTTAAAAATTTTTAAATGTTTATTTATTTTTGAGAGGCATGGGGGAGGGGCAGAGAGAGAGGGAGACACAGAATCTGAAGCAGGCTCCAGGCTCTGAGCTGTCAGTGTAGAGCCCGATGTGAGGCATGAACTCATGGACCGTGAGATCATGACCTGAGCCTAAGTCATGCCTGCAAGGCCCCTGCAGGCTGGTGACTGGGTGCCCCTGCAGGGGTGTGGCTGGCTTTTGCTACAGCATCTTCTCGCTGGAAGAAATTCTGCTCCTAGGTCCCAAGCCTCTGTCTCCTCCTGTACTGATCTGCTTCCCCTCCAGGCTTCTACCTGACCAGCCAGGAGCTGTGGAATTGGGATAGAGTGGGGACCTTTCTCACTGAAACTGTGGGTAAGCCAAAAACCACAAGAGAGTAGAACTTAGAAATGTGTGGACGGGCACCTGGGTGGCTCAGTCAGTTGAGCGTCTGACTTCAGCTCAGGTCACGGTTCGTGGCTCCTTCAGTTTGGGCGGCTGGGGAAGGACTCTGAGAAGGTGATATGGCTGCTTGGATAAAGGGAGAGGCTGTCCCTGGCAGAGGAAACAGCAAGTGCAAAGACCCTGAGGCAGGACCTTGCTAATGGAGGCTAAGAAACTAGTGTTATGGTCCACGGAGAGCAAGGAAAAGAGTGGTCGAAAATGAAGTAACAGCAAAGCTTAGACCACGGAGCCTTTGTCCGCCAAAGGAAGGACTTTCAGATTCTTTTGTTTTTCAGCGAGACGGTAATCCATTGAACAGTTTTAAGCAGGGGAATAACACGATCTGATTTTTCTGTTCAAATATACTGCTAGCCTGGCCACCCTCAGGTCAGCTGTCTTTACTCTTGAGTCCCAAAGCCAGAGACCTCTGAAAGGAACCCATTTCACCATCCTCCAGCTAAATTCCAGTTTTCTACTCCCGCTTTCCAGCTGTTTGCCCTGGTTTTCTTGTGTGTTGACTCATACACTTCCTGCCCCCCAAGCCCTGCCAGCTTCAGCTTCTACAACTGCTCTGTCTCTTCTCTGTCAATTTTGGGCCCAGGAGACACTGCTAAAGTCACAAAAGGCACATTTGTATCTCGCCCTCATCAGTAGAGCTAAGGGGGGGGGGGGTAGTTGTAATAAAGAAATAATTAGAGTAGGAAGCTCTCAGGCGAAAGGGAAGGGGAAATTATCCAAACACAACTAAATATAGATTTTACCACCAGCCATGTTGCTGAAGTACAGACATTTACAGCAGGCATTTACTTTTGCTTAAGATTCTTTGCAATCATCTTTAAGCCATACAGCAAAGGGACCCTTAGGTGGAGAGCCCCACCCATTGCTTTGTCGCTGGGCACCTTGAGAAGCAGGGAGGTGAAAAACTCACCCCAGGTCACATGGCTGCCAAGCGTCAGGGCTCAGCTCCATCCTGGGCTCGGAACAACCGACCAAGACTTCTTTCAACAACCCCACGTTGTCCTGTGGCAAAGATTTATGAAAGGCTGGACGTACTAAAATAAGCTTGTGCAACCCTCCCCCCTAATGCAAATGAAGACATCGATTTGAGGAACAGAAACTCAGTTAAGATTTGCCCACCTACAAACAATGCTGAAGAGAAAGTTGAATGCTCAAAATAGAAGGAAATACAAGAAGAAAATAGCCTCTCATGTGACTAAGAGCATATTTCTACTCTGAATAATGGAGAGGTTGCCTGTGAGAAGGCTTATCCTCAAACTGAGAGAGATCAAAGTCTGATGCAAACTTCTCGGATTTACCATAAAATCACCAATATTTGTAGAGTTCCATAGTTTGCAAAATGCTATCATCATCATCATCCTCTCTTCTCATTTGCTTCACAATACCCTGAGAGGAGCTGAAAATCGATATCTTCATTATTCCTGTGCTACATAAAAGAGGAGGCTGAGGCTCAGTAAAATTAAATGACTTCCCCAAATCAAGCAAAAGCACCTTGAACCTCAGGCTGCTGAATTCTTTTGATGAGGAAGATGAGCAATTCCTTTGAAGGAAGGAAGGAAGGAAGGGAGGGAGGGAGGAAGGGAGGAAGGAAATTAGGAACCAAGGATTGGAATTCTGACTTTGCTGCACACTCACCACACCAAGTCTCAGTCGGCTCATCTGTAAAATAGGGAGACTAACACCTATGTGGCAGCTATTGTGAGTTTAAAAGAGAGAATGTGTGAGAAGTACCCAGCTCAGTGCCTGACACAATGTAGGTCCTTGCTGTTATTAATATACGCAACTTTTAATTTTTATTCTTTTTAATAGTCTCATTTGGCAGACCTTCCAGCTACCAGCTGGATTTACAGACACAGAGGGCAAACTCCTTTCCTATGGTATCACTCCCTCATTCATTGGCTTGGTTTCTTATTGAGAAAGATGTTGGCCTAGTTGAAGCAGAGATTCATGTATGAAAAGAATCAGTCGAGGGGATCACCAGGAAGCAAATGCGCAGGACAAGATGGCCAGAACTTCATTCATTCATACACCACTTCATGTTCACTAGCACTGAGCTTTAGGGGAACCCTGGTATAACTAGATGGGGAGCCCGGGCATCAGGGAAGTTAATTACAGAGATGGCGAATATCAAAGCAGGTCATTTGCCTCACCACCTGTGGCTGTCTTGGTCTGTATAAGTTGCTATAATAAAATACAATAGACTGAGTGTCTCGTAAACAATAGAAATTTTCTTTTTATACTTACAGAGGCTGGGAGGTCCAAGATCAAGGGGCCTCTTTAATAAGGCTAGTAATTCCATGATCTAATCACCACCACCCAACAGCCCCATCTGCCATTTTCATCACCTTGGGGATTACAACTTCAATGTATTACAAATTCAATGTATGAGTTTTAGAGGACACAACCATTCAGGCTATAGCCATGACTTAGATGCCTCTGGTCTCCTCTAGCTCTTTGAGGATTCAGAATTAATAAACAAACAGAAGCACCTTCCTCCCCTGTTTCCTCCACTTATCTGCAGATCATCTCCCTTTAAGTGAGCATCGAACTGAAGCAGAGAAAATAATAATCTTTGGTGATTCTCATCACCACTGCTCACATTCCATTGCAGAGAACGAATCACATGACTGTACCTTGGATGTTGTCCTTGACTGGGCAGTCACTTTCCACACTAGGGAGGGGGGAACATGAATTTTGGGTGGTCAATTGGCCACTTTTGCTGCAGCCAGAATGAAGGCTGAACATACTAGTAATCATAACACCTAATGAAAATAACACAGGGAAGTCGAATATAAAGACTTGGAAAGAGATTGAAAAAGATATGCCAGATACATAGTAACATATTAACTTCACACAAAGTAAAATTCAAAATGAAAAGCACTAAAAGGATATTTCATAATTATAAAAGTACAACCTACCAAAAATGTCACAAACCTTTATGCACCTAAAATCTTAGACTCAAAGTATATAAAGCAAACCCTGATAGAAATGCAAACAGATGCTGACAAGGTCTCACAATGGTGAGTTTATTTTTTCAATTAAGTTTTTATTTTAATTCCAGTATAGTTATTCATTCAGTGTTGTATGAGTTTTAGGTGTACAGATATACTGGTTCAACACTTCCATACAGCACCCAGTATTCTTCATGACAAGTGGACTCTTAATCCCCATCACCTATTTCACCCATTCCCCCGCCCACCTCCCCTCTGGTAACCATCAGTTTGTTCTCTATAATTAAGAGTCTGTTTCTAGGTTTGCCTCTCTCTCTCTCTCTTTCCTTTTTTACCTTCACTCATTTATTTTGTTTCTTAAATTCTACATATGAATGAACTCATATGGTATTTGTCTTTCTCTGATTTATTTCGTAGCTACTGTGGAAAACAATACGGAGAGAAACTAATATTACACTAGATGTTAACTAATTGGAATTTAAATAAAAACTTGAAACAACAAAAAATAAATTTTTTAATTAAAAAAAATTTAAAAACCACAGTATGGTGATTCCTCAAAAACTTAAAAATGGAACTACCCTATGATCCAGTAATCACACTGCTGGGTATCTATCTAAAGAATATGAAAACACTAATTTGAAAGGATATATGCACCCCTATGTTTATAGCAACATTTTTTATAATAGCCAAACTGTCAAAGAAGCCCAAGTGTCCATCGATAGATGAATGGATAAAAATGTTGGGGTAATATATACAGTGGGATATTATTCCATTGAAATCTTGCCATTTGCAACAACACGGATGGTGCTATAGAGTATAATGCGAAGTGAAATAAGTCATGATAAGTGTTGACTTTAAAGATGCCTCTCAGAAATTGGCTGATCAACTATTACAGAAAAGAATAAGTCTTGAGAAGTCCTGGCTAATACAATAAACAATTATGACCTAAAAGATATATGGAGAGAAATAATTTTTTCCCCAACAGAGATTAAACATTCTTTTCAAACTCTCATGAGACATTCTCCTGGTATATTAGGTCACAAAGGCACTCACAACAAATCCTCAGAAGGGAACTCTGGCTCATACTCACGAACTATAATGGACTAAAATTAGAAATTAATAACAGAAGGGTAGCCAACAAAAATCTATTCTCATGAGTATTTACATTACTCATAAGCTATAGGCTTGAAAGAAAATAAAACCGGAAATGGCAAGCTATTTTGAATCACAGTAAGAGCACTGCCTACATATCGAAGCCCATGAGCTATGCTAAGGCAGTGTTCAGAAGAAAAACACAGAGCCTTTAATGTTTAGGGTAGAAAACCAGAGAGCTTGAAAATAAATGAATCAACCAAGCTTTCAATTCAAGAAGCTGGGGGCAGATAAGGAGAAGGGGAGAAAGAAAATAAACCTAAGGGAAGTTAAAGAGAAAAACCAAGGAAGATAAAAGTAGAAATTAATAAAAATTGAACACAAAAAGACAATAGAATTTGACAAATTAAACTGGTTCTTTGAAAGAACTGATGGTGGGGCGCCTGGGTGGCTCAGTCGGTTAGGCGTCCGACTTTCCCTTAGGTCATGATCTTGCGGTTCGTGGGTTCGNAGTCCTTCATTGGGCTCTGTGCTGACAACTCAGAGCCTGGAGCCTGCTTCAGATCTGTGTCTCCCTCTCTCTCTCTCTGCCCTCCCCTGCTCGCACTCTGTCCCTCTCTCTCAAAAATAAATAAACATTAAAAAAATGTAAAGTAAAGAACTGATAGAAAATACAAACCTTTGTCAGACCTGTCAAAAGAAAGAAAAAGGACATAATCATAAGTCAAACATTGCAAATTATAGAATCATAAAAAGTATGAAAACTGGAAGCAGTGGCAAGCATTTTGAAAATCACCAGATAAAGTCACTAATTTCCTAGGAAAATATTTGTTATAAAGGTTCATTCAAGGAAAAGGAGGAAACTTGAATAGAATAGGAGAAATTGAACATGCACTCAAAGATCTACCTCTAAGATAGGCATCAAGTCCAGAGGGCTTTCAGTAGGTAGAATCTACCAGACTTTTTGGGAAGAACTAACTCTGTATAAACTATCTCAGAGCCTAGGAAAAAACAGGAAGCCCACCTAAATAATTTTGTAGTTTCAATATAATACAGATACATGATATATATCTCCATCTCTCTATCCAAACACATATATGTATATATTGCCTAACAACAAAGATGCAAAATGCTGTAACCAGCAGTGTATTAAAGGAATAACACAAAAGGTCATTCTAAGAATGTAAAGATGTTTCAATAGTAAGAATCTATTAAAGAGATGAAAGTAGAAAACAGTATGATTGTATTAACAGATGCTTTATTTATATTATCTATTTACTTTGAGAGAGAGAGAGTGTGTGTGTAAGCAGGGGAAGGGCAGAGAGATAGAGAATCCCAAGCAGGCTCCACGCTGTCGGTGCAGTCTTATGTGAGGCTCGAGCTCACAAACCACAAGATCAGGTCCTGTGCCGAAATCAAGAGTCCAACACTCAACAGACTGAGCCATCCAGGCACCCCATATTAACAGATGTTTTAAAGGTATCTACTGAAATTCAATCAGGATAGGCAACCCAGGAAAAGAAATGTCCTAAACCTGATAAAGTGTGTTAATAACCTAAGGAAGCACCATCGAATGTGTCAAGTTATCATAAATCTCTCCCATAAAAGTCAGAGATAAGATGACATACCTATTCAACATTGTGCTACCATTACTAGATAATACGTTCAGAGCAGGAAAAGCTAATACTGTTCATCTTTTTTCTTGTCTTTGGATTAATGAAAACAATTCTGTTTGCACTTTACAGTTTATAAAATTGCTCCATAAGTCCTATCTCCTGTGACCCTCACAATGACCAGGGTCAAGGTCAAGTATTAGATCAGTCAATGAGTCAGTCAATAAGATCAGGTCAAGTATTGTCATCCCAACTTAGAGAATGAGAAACTCAAGGATCACAGAATTTTTAGATTTCTCTAAAGACACATAGCTGGTAAGCAGTGATGGGGAATAGACTGCAGGTGTTCTTATTCTTAAGTAATCAGACTTTAAAACCAGTACAGTTGACCCTTGAACGACATGGGTTCGAACCACGCAGGTCTACTTATACACAGATGTTTTTTCAGTAAATACACTACAGTACTTGAAAGGTATTTTTCTCAGGATTTTCTCCGGCTTACTTCATTGTAAGGATGCAGTATACAATACAACATACAAAACATGTGTTACTCCCCTGTTTATGTTATTGGTAAGGCTTCTGGTCAACAGTAGGCTATTAGTAGTTAACTTTGGGGGGAGCCAAAAGTTATAGGTGGATTTTGAACTATGTGGGGGTCAGTACCCCAAACCCCGCGTTGTTCAAAAGTCAACTCTGTATCTCATTGCTACCTGTGACTGACCCTGGCCAGATCACTGTCTCTCTGAGCAAGCTTAGTTAGAGCCCCAGGAGCTAACTGGGGTGAGGATGGGGGGACTCAGCACAGTGAGTAAGACAGAAGGAAGAGATAGAGCACTGAGGACAAACTTCTTGATTTTAGGGCATATGTCCCTGGATGCCATTTGATAGATGGGGCTGGCCACCACTCAGGTTGTCTTTATGATGCTCCAGGTATACTTTCAAGTGTCCATCTACTTCAACTCATTTAATCCTTATAAAACCTCTCATGAGGTTGGCACTATTACTATTACCCTCATTTTACAGATGACAAAACTGAGTAATGCATCCCAATTTGTAGATGTTTTAACAAGTGGTAGTGCCAGGATTTGAACCCAGGCAGCCTGGCTCTAGAGTCCTTGCTTATAATCACTACATTACAGTGTCTTGAAGCCAGTTGCCTGGTTCTGGGAGTGAGAGTAGAAACCAACCTTTCACTGGTGTGTTTTAGATATAAAAACAGTATCATTAAAAGAAAAAAGCCACAATTTGCTCATTCAACTTTTTTTGATGTTGCGTGAGACCAGGAGGACACACACACACACACACACACACACACACACACACACAGTCTGCTTAGAAAAACATCCATTTTTATTATCTGTTTCACTGCTTCCTAAAATTAGGCTTAATCCAAAAAAGAAAGGAAGCAATGTTCTCCTTGGCTTATTTCCTTCAGTCTGTAGACCTGCACACTAAGAGTCAGACTCAATAGATCCATGAAAGAAGATCAGAAAAAAAATATATATATGATTACCCAGTTAAGAAAGTAGATAGCTACCAGAAAGAAGTTATTCTAAAGAATCACCTACGTAATTGTAACTCATTGCTCTAGACTCCTTCCATTTACAGCTATACTCAGAGGCTCTTTTTCTTCTTGGTCCTACAACCTGTTCTAGATCTTGCTGCATCTCCCAGTGAAAGCCTGTTAACACTTAGTTTGGGCCAGCTTTTCCCGGAGCACAGACATTCATGAGTTAGGTAGTCTTAAGTCCATGTCCATGTGGACCTGCTGATTACTCAAACAGATTACTCAAACAGACTTACTTTACTTTGCACAACGTGCTTTTCCATCCTGGAATAGATGTCCCAACTCAGTAACATCCTATTCTTCCTTTAAGACCTAGTTCACCTCTTCCAAGCCCTCCTCGATGATGTCATCACTCATGCTCCAGTAAAACCCATAGACATCCATAACAGTAGCTTTTTTTTTTAATTTTATTTATTTATTTTGAGAGAGACAGAAGAAGCGCAAATGGAGGAGGGGCAGAGAGAGAGGGAAACAGAGAATCCCAAGCAGCTTCCACACTGCTGGTGTGGAGCCCCACGCGGATTAAACTTACAACCATAGGATCATGATCTGAGCAGAAACCAAGAGCCGGATGCTTAACTGACTGAGCCACCCAGGCATGCCAGAACAGTAGCTTCTTTAACACTTTCCATTTGGCAATTTTTTAAAAACTTGTCAGACTCCCAGGCCACCTGGCTGGCTCAGTTGGTTGAGTGTTGGACTTAGGCTCAGGTCATGATCTCACGGTTTCATGAGTTCGAGACCCCCATTGGGCTTGCTGCTGTCAGCACAGAGCCCACTTTGGATCCTCTGTCCCCCTCTCTCTGCCCCTCACCACCCATGCTCTGTCTCTCTCTCTAAAAATTAAATATTTAAAAAATGTTAAAAATTAACTTGTCAGACTCTCGTGTGACATTGTGAACTCCATGAGGGTTGGGGCTCTTCTCTATTCAGGTCTGGGTCTCCATTGCTTTTGGATTAAGAAATAAATTAGTATTTCAAGTTTAACAATTTGTCGTGGAAATTGAAGATCAATGCTTTCAAGATATTAAAAATACATTATAGTCTTTCTTATAAACAGGCTTTGAAGTTTTAAGTTTCCATAAATATTAAACTTCAGATAGAGGCACTTTGGAAACAACTTATAATGCTTCTAATAGGGATATTATAAATAATGTTTATAAGGGAATAATAAAACAATGGTCCTTTATCATTAGCAATATATTTGGACACTTCCCTAAGAGTTTGGTATAAAAGCCCATAAACTATCTCAATAAATCAGAATGCATTACAGGAATTGGGACAGCTGCTGTCCTTGAGGTAATAATATTTCTTTACCAAAGTAGTGATTAGAGAAAAATATCCAAGGAAATAGGTTAAGAAGAAAAATCTTTGAATTTATACTTTGCATAGGGGGAGGGGGAAAAAGAGACAGTTACGAATGATTCTGATAGATGGATGGAGGAAAGATCAGGTGTTAAATCTTACCCAGGCTGGGAGGGCAATAATGTCACTTTGCAAAAGAAGTCAATGAAAATGTCACAGATAATAAGTACAAAATCTGTCAATCTGAATAGTAACATACATTAAAGATTGATGAAGCGATGTCGGTGCACTACAGAATGACAGGAATTATGTCTAGGGGAGACAGACTCTCAGAGTGGTAGGTTTAGCAGAACACCAAGATAATTTTAAGAAGCTTTAAGGACAAATTGCTGAAAATGATCTCTGAAAAGCAACTCAGGTAAAAGAACTAGTGTGGGACAACTCCCTGCAGCCACTAATAGAGCTTTTATTCCCCCCAATTGATCATGTTAAAACATGAAACATTAGAACATTAAAAATAGACAATCATAAAGCCGCATAGAGACACTTAAAGTGGGTCGTCTATGCAGGACACATGTGTCATGTGCCCCAAACTATTTTCCCAGGGGAAAAAAATCAGAAGGGATCTCACCTGATCCATCCCAGTGCTTCCCGAATCTCTCATAAGTGCAGATTTAGAAGACCAATACCCAAGAGGAAGGGGGTGACAGGCAATCATGAGAGAGTAGAAAGCTGCCTGGTATAACGTAGGATCAAACTCGGGAATTGCTTTGCTCCAGGAAGTATCCGTGAGGTAAGGGGTGGGGAGGGCACAAGACCTAGGCCCCCCACTCTGGCTTTGATCTGATCTCAGGGGGAGATGAATCACTCCTTTGATCTCAAGGGAGAGCTTCTGATCATAAGACATGTTTAAGGAGGGAAATGAGTCTTCTCAATACAAAAGAGCTGAACCCACAAGCATCTTGGCAGGCATGGGCTAGGCAATGACAATCTGTACTTGATATAATAATAACAGATTGATGATAGTCATAATAATAATTGTCCTTTATCTGTGATATAGGAAAGATGGGTGAAGTTTTGAGGGAATTGTTTATGTTTGTAATGCAATAGGAACAAAAAGGAAATATTTACTTTTTCCGAATTTAAAGTGTGTGAGATTTCCTCTCTCTGAGACTTTAATGCTTTAAGTGTTTCTAAAAACTATGTTTCTAAAACAGGGGTCCGCAAATGTTATATGTAAAGGGTCAGATAATAAATATTTTAGGCTTTCTGAGCCACTCTGTCTCTGCTGTAAGTACACAACTCTGGCACTGTAGCTTAAAAGCTGTACACAACTCTAACAACTTCATTTTCATGTGATATGCAAATGAATTGGCCTGGTTGTGTTCCAAAAAAACTTTATTTATAAAAACCTGCAGTGAGCCTGTTCCAGATAAGGAAACTAAGGCATGAAGAAGCTAAGTCACTTGCCTAAGGTCACAGAGCTAACCGTCATAGAAATATTATCAGAAGACAGGATTAAAATCCTCCTTTCACCAATAACTGGTGAAACTGGTCTGTACACTTCTCAAAGTACCAGTTTTGTCCCCAGGAAAGTTTTGATCATAATTCTGCCCTCCCTCCCAACTGCACAGAGTTACGGCATCTCCCAAATATGATTATGCATTTGAAAGTACTCATTTTTTCTGTTTACCCTCATAAAATGTTAGTTATTATCCATCTTCAGTTTTCTAACAAAAATATAGAGAGAATATCAATTCTGAAGCACTGGGCTATAAAGACACACATCAATAGATTTGCTTTCTCTTTCAAATATAAAAATCAGCAACCAAATAGTAAATGAAGCATGTATTCTAGAACCAATATTCATGAATGATCAGTGCAACTGTATCAACCCTCCAGGATCTAGATCCATCTTTTCACCACCCTGGGCTCTAGAATGATTTTTCACGTATATGAATCAATTTGATACTAACAACTGTTTTGCAGACTAGAAATCTAAGATTCAAAGAATGAAATTCACCTGCTTAAGGTCGTATTACAAACCAGTTCCCCAGACTCTTTCCAATGACTCATAATAATAAGGTAGTTCAGAAGGAGGGAAAGGATATGGTGAGGCATAAGTAGATCTCTTATTTGACTTTCATAAGTGTTTCCTGAATGCTTAATAATGCCTTATTTATTTATATTACTTGGAATTGAATGGTCAATACATTTCAAATTTGGGTAACTAAAGCCTATCTCTTTCATTATAAAAACTATACATCTTAATCTTTCTTCAATCAATAGCTACCTCCTCCCGCATCAATATTCACATTTGCCATATTGCCCTCTTAAGTCCAGATTCCAGCCAACCCATCTTGCAGGACAATAGTGACTATTACAAGAAAATACCAATTCTGGAGCATGCTATTGGGAGATATAAACACAGAAGCCTCTATATTGAATCAGTTTGGATATTTTCAATCACCAAGAACAGAAAACCCAACTCAAACTGGCTTAACCAAAAGGGAAATGTATTGACTTTCATAACCCCAAGATCAGGAGGAGTCAGGCTTCAGGGTTGGTTTGATTTAGTAGATCCAGTTCAGTTTCTCTTGGACCATCTTCGTTCTGCTCATCGTCCTACAGCAGCTTCACACTCAGGCGGATATCAAGATGGCGGTAGGCATCCCATACTGAAGATACTATTATCATCTTTCTCTAGCTCTCTGGAACATGAGAAACTTCTACCTCAGAATCCCCCCAGAACATTTTGCATCTAATTAGATCAAAATGTTTCAGATGCTTAGACAGAAACCAACCTTTGAGGTCAGAGGAATGCCCTGTGTTGTCTGGCTCAGGTCTGAGTTTCTGAACAAGTCAAGAGCAAGGAAGATTACATTATTAAACTTGGCTTAAGTAAAGCCTGGGCTACATTTGGAGCTGGGATTAATTCTCTAAGTCTCATTGTTGTTAAACAATAGAGGGGTGAAATAAATTAGAGAATGCATTTGTCATTATTTTTGGCTGAGCAACCTCTGAACCTCCTTCTTATGTTTGGGATAAAAATCTGGATTTATTTCTCCAGATTATAAATCCTGGTGGAAAGTAGACTCTACTTCCCACAACTGAAACTGAAAAACAGATTTACAATCCCTCAATTGTTTTTGCAGCTAGGGTGTGGGCAAGTGAGTGAGGCTTGGCCAATTTAATACCTCCCCTGACCCAAAGACACCCTCAAGAGAATCAGGAGCAAGTAACCAGAAGAAGTAGGGCCAAAATAAAATCAGAATGGCCTGTCTCACGGGGATCTTTCGCCATGGCTAACTGACCATAGAATCTCTCAGACCAAAATCCTAAGGAGCTCAGTCAGGTCTGATAAATAGAGGCGTGATCTGAGCACTGCAGTAGAGATTCTCAAATCCTAGGGCTTGAATTAGTTCATAGACCCAGAGCCTCTTGAATGAAGGAAAGGCCAGAAACTCTTGCTGAAGAACACTGCAATAAGATCATAAATATATCTGGTAAATCTGCATCCTGATCTTCCGCCAAAACAGATACCATCATTAATCAGGATAAATTTGTGTTATGGAACAGGAAATACCTGGATCTTTGGAGGATTTACGGAATGCCACCCTTGTGCACCAGTTAGAGAGGAGATTTATGGGAAGTAGGTAGTAAATTGAGTTTTGGCTTAATTTCGTCATCACTGGGCTTAAAGAGCCACCAAATCTGTGTTTATTTCCTCAGTTAGTGAAAGTAGAAGTAGAAGACATACACAGAATCAACAGCAAATCCCCACATTGGCTCTCTACCCCATGGGATACTGGCCATCATGATAGGAATGGGCACCTGTAAACTCACGGAGCTGTCTTTATGTAAAACAGCATATCACGCTGATATCACATCCCTAGGAGAATTTCAAACATGAAAAGACCTGAACGATCCAGAGGTGATAAACTGCTATCATATTCCCGCTTAACTCTCCAGTTTGGCCAGTGAAGAAAACCAGATCGGCCTCGGAGAATGACAATGTATTATCATAAACTGCATCAGTTACACCTGCTGTTCCAACTGGCTTCGTTCCACAAATACAAATATACAAAGACCCTGGCACTTGGTATACATCCGTGGATTTGCCAAAGGCATGTTCTCTCTGTCCTGACACTAAAACACCAAAAGCAAGTGTTTGTTTGTTTGTTTTGTTTTGCCTTTATTGTCTTACCTCTCAGTGCTGTGCCAGTTTGGTCTTTGGGAACCTCCATCATCTCCCAGGATATCGAGCAGATAGAATCCAAGGAGCTGAATAGCAGACACCCAGGATGCCTGGGTGAGAGAATCCACATCAAAGGGTGGAAAGGAAGGCTCACATAGCTACAGTAGATTTGAGGCAGTGGATTTGGGGCAGAAATAGGGAAAGGTTTCCACTAATCCAGGGTATGTAGGACTCGCTCTCTCTCCAAAATTAACAGTAAACTGCTATACCTTGCATGTCCTCTCACTAGAAATGGGGTGCAATGTTTGCGGGCCTCTACGGGACTTTAGAGCTGCAATAATACGTTTGGGTGTGCCATCTGACTCCATGGGGGACTCACCTGATGCTCAGCTTTAAGAACAAGAAGGTCCAGAGCTGGTCCAGGCTGTAGTGCAAGCAACCCTACCGCTTAACACTTGTGTTCAGCCCATCCGATAAGGCCTGAGTGCCTCTGGCCCCCTGGGATGTGATAGAGCCTGTGACAGGTGCCAATAGGAGGAACAAAATAGAAGACCCTATGGTTCCAGGGAAGTCAAGACCCCTCAGCAAATAGCAAACCTTTAGAGACCCAGCTCTTGGGTTGTTGTGCTAAGCAACCTGACATAGCGACTGAGAGCCTGGCTGGCTCTGAGCTGCCTGAGTTTGAATCTCTTCTCTGCTCCTCACTGGCGGTGAGGCCGTAGAGCATAGCTTATCTTTCCTTTATCTTGACTCCCCACCTGTAAACCTGGCTTAATACCGGAGACTTAATGGGAGGGTGAAAGACGCTAACGCGCAAAAAGTGCTTGGCATGGTGTCTGGCACATGTGAGTGCTCAATAAATATTAGTTATTGTACCCAGTATGTCAAACAAGCATGAATCGTGCCCCAAACCAAACCTCAGGTCTGTGTTTTTCTGCTCACCCTTTAAGCTTTCTTCAGCAGAGGTAGTCTCCTTGTGGATGAAGCTCTAGCAGGTCCCATAGCTTTCAGACTCATTTCTGGGCAATAAATGAGTCACGTCAAGTCACAGACAACTTTGATTTAGTCATTAGAATTTCAGAACACTGAACTTGACAGTGTTAAAACTTCCTTCCCTGACTTTTTGGCTGGGAGCTTGCAGTAGGAGAGAGGGGTGGCCCTCTGCTCCTTCTCTCCCTGTGCTCATGTTCTCCTCTACCTGCTAGATGTTGGTGCAGCCCCACCAGGGTGAAGCATGAGTGGGGAAGAGGGAGATGGAAGGGTCGAGACCAGCTCTAACTTGGCTGATGACTGCATGCCAAGTCCTGGGACTGGCAGATGGTTGTGCTGGAGCTTTCTTACAGATGCTTTGGTGGGCCCTTCTTTTCTGGATCCTTTTCTCCCCCACTTCCTTTGACCACAAAGGGCACACTGATTCTGTGCGGGCTCTTGCAATTCTTTCTTTAATCCCTGGACATGCAATCCCCGGTCAACTGCAGCCTCATTCTACTGAGGTCTCCAGGTGGTCTAGCCAATAAAACCCAAAATGAACCTTATCACTGCTCTCTGCCTCCCACTGAATCCTGAATGGACCTCAGGAAACAGTCACTTCCCCTACTTATCCTGAATCCCAAAGTCCCAGCATCTGCCATGAAAGTGGGTATTCAGCCCATTGCTCACCATCTGGATCTCCTAGGAGTCGGACCCCAGCTTTAGCTGCCTTAGTCTTCAGCCCTCTGCCTCTCACCAAAGAGAACGCATTTCAAAATCCTCTTAGTGACACTTGAAGTCTTCCTCATGAGTTATGAGTTAGAATAGAAGTTGGAAAACTTTCTCTGAAGAAAGGTTGTAAATATTTTAGGCTTTGTGGGCTGTCTCTGTCATAACTACTCAACTCTGCTTTGGAGCTTCAAAGCAGCCATACACAATACACAAACTATTCAGCATGACTATGTCTCAATAAAACTTTATTTGTGAAAATGGGCAGTGACCAGATGTGGCTTGCAGTTCAAAAGTTTGCCGACTCCTATGTTAGAGGTAGGGTTCCTCCACCCGCTCATTTCATTTCCCAGATAGGGGAGGGATGGAAGCCTGAGACCCTCACACCAATTCCTCTCTCTCTGACCAAAAATGGTTCTGACCATTTTTATGATCTCCAAGTGGGGGAGGGTGTTTAAGAGGTGTGAAAATCTTCCTCAGCCATTTCCTTTGACAATCTTCATATATGAATTTACCTCACAATCACTTTCATAACTGATGACAAACTGGCACCTGAATTGAAAATGAGTCAGGAAGAATTTCAAATGCATTGTGCTTGAGGTGGCTGTGGACCCAGGCGCTGGGGCATCCAGTAGACAGCTGGAATCTAGGCCTTAAAACTCACCAGGATGACCTGAGCATAGTCCTTTCTCCAAAGGGCAGAGCCATCACATTCTATCACATGTCGCCTTGCTCTCGTAAACAGAGAACGCAGTACATACCCTCAATTTCTTTGTTAACTGGGATCTGACATTACAAGTAGCCTTGCTGTGACTTGCTATAAAACAAGTGCCACCACGGGTTATGGAAGTTTCTAGAACTAGTTTCCTTTAAACCCAATGGCTCTGACGACTTTGCCTTCATGTGCTCTCGCGTCTGCTGTCTCTGGATTCTTCTTCCCCTCTCTCACTGTCAGCCTGTCAACAGCCACTTCTTGTTGCTGCCGATTTGCTTATCTCCAGCAGCCTCCTCCCCTATTTTGCTACTTTTATTGTGCTTATGTTAAAAAATCAAACACTCAAGGGGTTAGACTTGTTAGATAATCGTTCTAGGAGTGAGTGCTGAGTGGGTGGCATGTGTGATCTTACTATATGGACAAGGAGACATCTGTTTTGCATCTTTACATACTTGTTTTCCAGTATTTGTTCAGATGGAACGTCGATTAATGCTGCTTAAAGACTTATTTATTTGTTCATTCCCTCATTATTTACTTATTTATTTTTTGCTTGAATCCAGATATTCAGCCTTGTTACTAACATGTTGCCCCCTCCAATGACCTTGGTTTTGGAAGGGGATGGGATCTCCTTTTTATCCTACTTGATATATGTATTCATATATGTACAGAATTTTATGTAAATGCATATATGTGATCTATGTGGGGTTTTTTTTAAATTTTTTGGGGGGGCGGCTGGGTGGCTCAGTCAGTTAAGTGTCCAACTTCAGCTCAGGTCAAGATGTCATAGCTCATGGGTTCGAGCCCTGCATGGGGCTCTGTGCTGACAGCTTGGAGCCTGGAGCTTTCTTCGAATTCTGTGTTTCCCTCTCTCTCTGCCCCTCCTCCTCTCATGTTCTGTCTGTCTCTCTTTCAAAAATAAATAAATATTAAAAAAAAATTTTTTTTTTTGAGAAAGAGAGTATGCGTGTGCACAGGTAGGGTAGGGACAGAGAGAGAGAGAATCCCAAGCAGGTTTGATGCTTAGTGCGGAGCCTGACATGGGGTTCAATCTAACAACCCTGAGATCATGACCTGAGCCGAAATCAAGAGTCAGAAGCTTAACCAGCTGAGCCACCCAGACTTCCCTCATCTATATCTTTTTTTTTTTTTAATGTTTATTTATCTTTGAGAGAGACAGAATGCGAGTGGGGTAGGGGCAGAGAGAGAGGAAGACACAGAATCTGAAGCAGGCTCCAGGCTCTGAGCTGTTAGCACAGAGTCCAACATGGGGCTCAAACTCTGGAAAGGTGAGATCATGACCTGAGCCGAAGCCAGACACTTAACCAACTAAGCCACCCGGGTGACCCTATGCACTTTTTTTCATTTTTGCCCATCTCCCCTCCTGTTTTTACCCACATTATAGTGTCCTTTTCCCCACTATGATGTAGCATGTGCCCAAACTGGGCATGTTTTCTGCATGCTTATACAATCAGAAATACATGGTCACACCCATAGGAGGTCTCTGTATGGAAGTCAATCTTGCCCACTCAACAGCCATATTTTAGCTCCCTCCTTCCTCCTCCTTCCTGGCTAACAGAATTTACTTGTTCATATGTAGGCAAACAGTTCTTGGTCTGAAGGAAAGACACCCATATTTTAGCCAACAAATCCTGGTTTGGTTTTAAATAGAAAATTCCATTCTTCTTTGTGTTTGTTTATGGATGAGCACGTGGCTGAGTTCTGGTCAATAAGAAAGAAGTAAGGAGAGCTGTGTTCAAGAAGTTTCTGGGATAGTTTCCTTTCTTTACATAAGGAAATGGAATGTGATTGCTGGATTTCACAACGGGCCCACTTGAGATTCATGGTCATGAATATTAATTGAGAATCAGATGCCTCAATCAAAATATCAATAGATTTGTTTTTTCTCCAAAATTCACAAGTTTAAGCTAAAATATATATGGAAAGGCAAAGGAACTAAAATAGCCAAGATAATCCTGAAGAACAACACTATTGGAGGATTTGCGTATCTGGATTTCAAAACTTTAACAACAAAGTTATAGTAATCAAGTAATCAAATGTGGTATTAGTGATCAGAAAATGGAATACGGATTTCAGAAATACAGCCTACATATGCAGCCACTTCATTTTTGACAAAGGTGCCAATGCAACTCAATGGGGCAAAGAAAACTTTCCAATAAATGGGGACAGAACAACTTAAAAAAAAAAAAAAACTTGAACTCTATCTCACATGTGTACAAAAATTAATTTGAGATGGACCATAGATCATGGACCATGAGCACTAAAACTATAAAGGTCCAAAAGGAAACATGAAGGGAAACTTCAGGACTTCAAGGCAGGCAAAGATTTCTTAGACAGAATACAAAGAACTATAAAAGAAAAAATTAACAAATGTTACTCCATAATAATTAAAAACTAATTTAACAAAAAGAATACTGTCATGAATGGTGTTTGGGCACCTGGCTGGCTCAGTGGGTACAGTATGTGACTATTGATATCACGGTCGTGAGTTCAGGCCCCACATTGGGCGTAGAGCTTACTTAAACAAAATAATAAAGAAATGATTTAAAAATTTAAATAAAGGGGGGGCGCCTGGATGACTCAGTTGGTTGGGCGTCTGATTTCGGCTCAGGTCATGATCTCTCAGCCTGTGAGTTCGAGCCCCATGTTAGGCTCTGGGCTGACAGCTCGGAGCCTGGAGCCTGCTTTGGATTCTGTGTCTCCTCTCTCTCTGCCCCTCCCCCACCATCTGTCTTTCTCTATCTCTCTTTCAAAAATAAATAAACATTAAAACAATTTTTTTAAATTAAAAAAACTTCTGGAGGCTTCTAATTCTAATCTACTTCCTTTTCCTCATGAGGAAGTAACAAGGTCCAGAATTACCCTTCCATCATAAAACAAAGAAAAAAAAGAGAAAACTACAAAAACCATATAGGGAACAAAACAAAAACAATAGTAATACTAATATATTGTGGCCTTATAAAACATACGTAGAAGTAAAATGCAAAACAACAATAAACGCAAGGATTAGGGAAGACACAGGTTGAAAGAAAACAGATGGAAAACATTTGTCATGCAAACACAAATCAGAAGGCCAGAGTAGTTATATCAATATCGGGCAAAATAGATTTCAGGGGAAGGACTACTGCCAGATGAAAAAGGAATTTTTCCTTATGTAAACAGGGCCACTTCATCAAGGAAAACTAATAATCCTAAAAATGTACACACCTGATAACAAAGATCTAAAATACAAGAAGCAGCTATGGACAGAATTGGAAAGAGAAATAGACAAATCCATGATCACGGCCAAAGATATCAAATCTCCTCTTAGTAACTGAGAATAAGTCAACAGAAAATGAAGAGATAAATACTTGATACAATCAACCATCCTGACCCAATTGACATGAATAGAACATTCCAACCAACAACAACAGAATAAGCATTATTTTCAACTGCACATGGAACAGTCATCAGATAGATCATAGGCTGAGGCATAAAGCAAGCCTCAATAAATTCAAAAGGATTGTAATCATACAAAATATGATCTCTGACCACAATGGAATTAAATTATAAATCAGTAACAGAAAGGTATTTTTTTAAAATACCCAAATATTTGGAATTTAAACAATACATTTCTAAATAAATTATGGGTAAAAGAAGAAAACAGGAAGGGAAATTACAAGATATTTTGAAAGAATGGAAATGAAAGTACAACATATCAAAATTTTGAGAGGGGAATTTAAAACTTTAAATGCCTCCATTCCAAAAGAAAAAAAAAATGCCTCTAATCAATGATCTAAGCTTCCACTTTAAGAAACGAGAAAAGGAAGGGCAAGCTAAATACAAAGCAAGCAGAAAGAAAAAAATAAATAAAATAGTGAAAACGAACCAGAAAGCATGCAAACAATAGGATTAATCAATAAAATCAAAAGCGGTTTTTTTGAATAGACCAAGAAAATAGACAAACTTCTTAACTACACTGAATGAAAAAAATCTTAAAAAGAACATTAAAATTACCAACACCAAGAATGAAAGAGGAGATACCACTAGAGACATTAAAAGAGCAATAAAAGACTATTCTAGAAAGCTGCATGGTGATAAGTTGTCAACCTTAAATAGACAAATTTCTCAAAAGATACCAATTATCCAAATAGATCCACGAAACAGAACATCTAAAAAGCCCTGTATCAATTTTTAAAATTGAATTGTTAATATAAAACCTTCTCATAAAGCTTTAGGCTCAGATGGCTTCACTGGTGGATTCTAACAAAATCTTAATGAAGAAATAATACTGATTCTACACAAACTCTTTCAGAAAACAGAGAAGGAAGGACATTCCTCTCAACTCATTTGATGAAGACAGGCTGCTCAGACAACAAAACCCGTACAAGAAGGGAAACTGCAGATCAGTTTCACTCATAAACAGAAGGAAATATTCTCAACACAATCTTTACCAATTGAATTCAGCAAAATATAAAAAGGGTAATACTCCATGACCCAGTGGGGTTTTTTAAGAATGCCAACTTGGTTTAATATTCAAAAAACCATCCAATAGAATTCATATTAGCAATAAAATGGAAAGAACATATGAGTTTCTCGTTAGACATGAAAACAGCATCTGACAAAATTCAACACCCACCCATGATTTAATAAAGACAAAACAAAAAAACCCTCTCAAGTCACTAATAGAAGGAAACTTCCTCTACCTGTTTTTATACGGCATCTATGGAAAAACGAAAGACAACAATCTACATAATGGTGACAGAGTATTTGCCCCTAAGATCAGACACAAAGTACTTTCACTACTTTTATACTTTTATTCAACATTGTGCTGGAGAACTAGTCAGCGCAGGCAAGAAAAACATGTAAAAGGCATACAAAGTGGTTAAGAAAAAAAACCCTCTATTTTCATAAGACATGATCATGAACAAATGACCAATGTGCAAATGAAAAAAATGCTCAACATCAGGGCCAGGTGTTAGACTCTGGAAGAGTAGTTCCAGGAGAAAGGAACTTCTGTATTTTTTTACCATAGTACCCTAAGCTCCTACCACAGTACCCATCCATAGAGGCTGCCATATTTATTTTATGAGTGAGTGAATGAATGAATGAATGCAGGGTCAAACATTAGATTGGGGTGGTTCAGTCCTGGAAGGTGACATTCCACTTCAGTCAGGACTGAATCTAATAACTTTCAATTTTGGAAAAAGCATCTTAGATCCCAATCTTAAGTCAGAAAGGAAATTGCCAAAAGAAACCGTCTTCCTTTATCAGACTCTTGTGATGATTAATTTTATGTGTCAACCTGACTAGGCCACAGAATGCCGATAATAAATAGTATTTCTGGGTGTGCCTGTGAAGGTGTTTCTGAATGAGATTAGCATTTGAATTGATGGAATTTGTTAAGGTGGATTGCCCTCTCTGATGCTGGTAGGCGTCATCCAATCTGCTGAGGGCCTGAACTGAGTAGAAAGTACAAAATGGAGGAATTAGCTCCTTTTTTCCTGCCTTAGTGCTGCTGGAACCGGGACATCTCTCATTTCCTCCTGCCCTTGGACTGGAATTTATACCACTGGCTTTCCTGGTTTTCAGGCTGTTGGTCTGACTGCTAGCTTTTTTGATTCTCCAGCTTGTGGATGGCAGATTCTATAAACAGATACGCATACATACACACTAATGGTGTATATATACTTATAAATATACATATATAGAGAGAATATATATTAAAATATGAGAATTAGAATATAAGTTGTATATTATCACATGTAATTATATATCATATGATTATGGTTATATATGTACATATATGTATATATGTACATATACATATACACATATGTATATATATGTACATATATATATACACAAATGCTTATTCACTTATTTTGAAAGAGAGAGGAAGGGGAAGAGAAAGAAGGAGAAAGAGAATCCCAAGTGGGCTCCACGCACACAACTGTGAGATCATGACCTAGGCTGAAACTGAAATCTGTCTGTTAAGCAAAGTCTGTTGCTTAACTGACTGAGCCACCCAGGTACCCCATAGTCATATAATATTAAATATATAACAATTATATTATGTTTAATTATATATATAACAATTATAAATTATATTAAAAGATATATTAGAATATATCTATGTTCTGTGTGTGCGTGCGTGTGTGTTTATCTTGAGAGAGAGAGAAAGAGTGAGAGAGCATGAGCAGGGGAGAGACAGAGAGAGGGAGAGAGAATCCCAAGCAGGCTCCATGCTGTCAGCACAGAGCGGGACTCAGGGCGTGAGCTCATGAATCATGAAATCATGACCTGAGCCCAAATCAAGAGTCAGTTGCTTACGATTGAGCCACTTACTCTTTCCGGTTACAAAAGTAATACATGCCTTCTGTAGGGAGTCTAAAAAGTGCTGAAAAACTTAAGAAGGAAATTCAAATTCCCTAAAATCCCATTGTCCCAACAGCCATCGAGCTCTTCCTCCTTCCAATTCCTGTTTGCCTTGCAATCTGTTTCACTAATTTGGCACCAACAGCCTAAAGGGCATGGAGATAGAGGTTGACATGAAAAGGAATCAGGTAGGTACCTTGGGGACAGATGGGGACATCCATGTGGAATTTAACAGCAGGCAGTTGGAAATGTAATCGTAAACTAGGAGAGATTTCTGACCCCTATGTGGGGAGGAAGAAGAATCCCATACGTGTCAGATGAAATCTCAGGAAGTGGGGAGTAGGGAGGAAGGCTAGCCAGAGATGACAAGCAAATTAAGGAGATAGGATGAGTCTCATGTAATATAATTAACTTAATATTGCTCCAGAAAGTATGTGGCATAAAGAATTAGAAATAACTTATTTTCTCTTGAATTTTTTTTTTAAGGTTTATTTCTGAGAAAAAGAGACAGCGTGAGCAGGGGAGGGTCAGAGAGAGGGAGACACAGAATCTGAAGCAGGCTCCAGACTGTGAGCTAGCTGTCAGCACAGAGCCCGATGCGGGGCTCGAACCCACGAACTGTGAGATCATGACCTGAGCCGAAGTCGGACGCTTAACCGACTGAGCCACCCAGGCGTCCCTATTTTCTCTTGAATTCATATCTATAAATGTTTTCCTGGGCTCTTCAGGAGTGAGAGGTTTTCTGTATTCTCTACACCTGCGGACTTTAGTCAGCATTCCTTTCAAGAGAACAAGTTGACACGTGAAGGACACAGCATTAACCACACTATTACTTCCGGCACACCATCTTCTCTTTCCTCTGGATATTGATTTCACCTACTCTTTAAAAACACAAGTTTGTTTGGACTGTGTCTTTTCACACCCACAATATGAACACATGAATCTGCTTAAATCTATGGTCTCTGAGAGAAGGCAAGTTTGCAACTAGATAAAATGTCTTGCTGGGTTTTATCAGTTGCGTGTATTTATCATCCTCCAGCCATCTTTTTTAATAGGCTGCATTCCTACTGCTCCAAGGTCTACTCACAAAGGACAGCCCTCCTGAGTTTTTGTTATTTGCCAAAAATTTCCTATTGGAAGATTTGGCTTGTCTGCCTGGACAGCTAGAGATAGAAGTCCAGCAGTAGCCTTACAAATGGGCTGTCACGTGTCCCCGAGCAGACTGAGGTGCTGCCGTCTTCAGAAAGATGGGAGAAAATGACGCTAAGGTACCTGCTATCTAGCTGATAACACACATTCCCCAAACAACTTGTTTAAAAGACTTCCCGAGGGCGCCTGGGTGGGTCAGTCGGTTGAGCGTTCGACTTCGGCTCAGGTCATGATCTCACAGTTCGTGGGTTCAAGCCCCGCTTCGGGCTCTGTGCTGACAGCTCAGAGCCTGAAGCCTGCTTCAGCTTCTGTGTCTCCCCCTCTCTCTGACCCTCCCCTGCTCATGCTGTCTCTCTCTAATAAATAAATAAAAAACATTAAAAAATTTTAAAAAAAATAAAAGACTGCCCGAACACTAGCAACATTAAAATCAAACAACCCTATCCAGAAAAGAACCTCCTAAATCTAAATAATCTACCTCGAACACAAGAATCCAAAACTTGCTCCTTATGCATTCAAATCTTGGTAGGCTGGCATACAGAATACATTCTTTCAGGCCCTTAATCTAACAGCCATTCTAGAGCCCAATTGCTACAATGCACTGAATCCCAAAACAACACATTTAAAACTGAATTCACCACCTTCCCCCACGCATCTCTTTCCCACCCCAGCTCAAGAATTCAGCCTTCCTCAGCCAAATGTATTTCANGGGCCCTTTTTTAAGTTTTCTGCCACTGTTCATAGGAAGGTGTAGAGGCAGGGTAGGGGTACCTCATATCTGAGTAATGCTGACTTTTTTCCCCAGGTAACAGCAATACAAGGTAGCAAGTGCTATTGCAAGGTCATGGAGGCAAATGGTGGGAGATGTTGCATCCAGCAGGGAGGAGAGTGGGAAAGCTTTTCAGCACAGTCCGTGGTATAACATAAGTGCTCAATAACTGATTAATGATTAAAAGGAGGTAATGGCTGAACATCAGCTGGATGCTAAATGGGCCTACCTATCTGGCAGAGCAGGGAGGGATTTTACATGAGAGCTAAACCAAGCTGTTCCCACAGAGGTGTCCAGAGAGTGACAAAGCTTGGCTGTGCCCTGGTAGTGGGCTAGAAACTTGGCGTGGCGATCTTGGATCTACGAAGGATTTCATTTTCGAATGCAATGTTGACAGTCCTATGGAGGACAACTCTTACAGAAGCAAAATGGGTGTTTTAAAAAAAAAAAAAGTCATGGCGCAGGAGGAGGGGGGGCTCAGTCTGTTAAGCATCCGACTTCAGCTCAGGTCATGATCTCACGGTTCATGACTTCGAGACCTGCTTTGGGTGATCAGGAACCCTGCTCACCTCTCTCCTTCTTTCTCTCTCTCTGGTCCTTGTGGGATTCTCTCTCTCTTTTTCCGGTCTTGCTCACTTACTCCTTCTCTCTCTCTCTCAAAAAGAAAAAAAAAATTTAATAGTCTTGGCAGTTGAGCAGAGAAATAAAAAGGTAGGGCACCTGGGTGGCTTAGTCGGTTAAATAGCCGACTCTTGATTTCGGCTCAGGTCGTGATCTCATAGTTTGTGAGTTCAAGCCCCGAGTCAGGCTCTTTGCTGACAGCACGGAGCCTGCTTGGGATTCTTTCTCTGCCCTCCCCAGCTCACACTTTCTCTAATAAATAAATAAACATTAAAAAAATAAAAGGACTACGAAGTAGATGATGGGTGGGCCTGAAAAGAATATCTGGGATCTATTTTGTTCACAAATAATTAAGAGTATGTTTCTCTTGTTTTAAGACACAAGCATACTCTTCCTTCATCCAGCAGCTTTTCCCTGGTGCCCTCACAACCTGCCTTCATGGACAAGTTTCTGTGAAGTATCTCCTGCCGCCTTCCTCTCTTGGGTGCATGTCAGTTGGGCTCACCCACTCCCGTCAACACTCCTGCTGAGATCTTAGATGCTGTATTTCCGGTCTGCATCTTGCTGCCTTCTACCTTCAGCACCGGACAGGGCTGGCCTCGTCTCCTGCACTGCTTCTTGGTCCCGTCTTCCAACTTCTTGTACCTTCCATACCTGTGTTCCCAGCCGGCTTTCCCTATTCCAGCTCCTCCCACCACTAGCTCTGCTGTGCACTAATGACTCCCAGCTCTTTACTTCCTCTCAGCCATCTCTCCAGGCTCCACACATGTTTACCCAACTGCCTCCTAGACATCTTCACTTATTTGCCCCAGGGACACCTCCAACTCCAGGGGCCCCAGAAGGAAATCATCTGGCCCTGGGCATGCTAGTTAACTGAATTGTGCCTCAATTCCTTAACTATAAAACAGGGCATTACTGATAGCCACCTCATCCAGAAGCCTGTTGTGGAGATTAAATGAAATATCACAGAATGACATTGCACAGACTCTGATGTATGGTAAAGGATCTACAGGGGTTAACTGTGATTCTACCTTCGCTCAAATGCATCCCTTCCTCCCCGGAGTCCCCAGATTGACTTACAAATCCACCACCCACAACTCTTATCAAGCCAGAACCTTGAGCATTCTCCTCCACACCTCCCTGTTCCTTCTGTCCCAGCCCATTCATTCCACTTTTTTTTTTAATTTTTTAATGTTTTATTTATTTCTGAGAGAGAGAGAGAGAGAGCGAGCGACAGAGTGAGCAGGGGAAGGTCAGAGAAAGGAAGACACAGAATGTGAAGCAGGCTCCAGGCTCTGAGCTGTCAGCACAGAGCGGGACGCGGGGCTCGAACTCACAAACCGTGAGATCACGATTTGAGATGAAGTCGGACGCTTAAAACCACGGAGCCACCCAGGCGCCCCATACATTTCACCTCTTAAACATTTGACCTTGTCTTTCCTTCTCCACTCCATTGCCTCAACTCCTGGGCTTCCCTGGGACTTAGAGCCATTCTTTCCCTAATCCTACTCTTGCTGTTCTACACCTTTCTTCTGAAAGAGCACATTGCATGACACCCCGCGCCTCTTAAAACCTTTCCATGTTTCCCTACTGCCTCAGGCACACAATCCAAACTCCTTGGCAGTGTTCGGAGGCTCTTCGGGCCCTGGTCTCAGTCACTCCCTCTCAGTCCACCCCACTCTTTAAGCTCCAGCTGGTCCTCCTTGGAGGAAGGTGATGCCAAAGTATTCATCAGGCTCAGTCAGTCCAGTGTCTTCTCCAACCGCTGCAGCTTCCAGATGTCGGTTGAGTGCCACTTCCTCTGAGCTTTCCTGGACTTCAAGTCGGATGAATATCTTTCTTCTTTGTTCCCCTGGGTCTCTGCCCTAATACTTATCAGGTTTTAGCTCTTATCTGCTCATGTGTCCGTCCTCCCCACTAAACTGAGTTGTCTGCTGGCAGAAAAATTGCCTTTTATTTCCATATCCCCAGAACCCAGCACAGTGGCCCGCAGACAGTTGGTACTCAAGGTAAGTGAGTCAGAGCGAAGGGTTTCCACCAAAAAGGAAACGTCTGTTTGGGGAATCGGTATCAAGGCTTAGAGAATCCACTCCTCCCGCGGCACAAGCTGAACAGGGGGATCCTTCGGGCCTGCGTGGATATCCAGTGCTTGCATGTCGTTCCCGGGGCTTCATGCCCGCAGTCAGAGCAGACACAGGGCTGCATCGGCAGAGGCTGAGCGGGCGCCGCAAACGCACGCTCAGCGGGCTCAGGTTAACTCCTGCGCCCTTTGTTCCAGCCAGCGGAAAGCCAGCGGGTCTGCGCCCGCCCGCCGGCCGCGTGCAGGGCCCGAATGGGCAGCATCGCACGAAAACGCACCCGGGAACGCCGCGTCGGGCAGGGGCGCGCGTGTGCGCGGGCCCTCGCGGTGCCAGCCTCCCGACTCTGGGGGCTCCCGCGCTCTNCCCGGCCCCGCTCCGCCGCGGCGCGAGGTCTATGTGACCGGCGGGCCCGGAGCAGCCGCCGCCGCAGCGCGAACATGGACGCCGTCAACGCCTTCAACCAGGAGGTGAGGAGTGCTCGGGGCTAAGGGGTGCCGGGCCTGCTGCGGGAGCCGGGGCTCCGTTTCTCCCGCCGCCGGAGGTTTAAAGCTGTGGTCGGGGTGGGGACGCTTCCTGCCCGGGTCCCTGGGCGGCGGGGGCTNCCCCCCGAGATCCACACACTTGGGAAACGGGGCGCCCGAATGGAGAGGGGTGGCTCCTTATCATTTCGAGTCGTGAACACAATCCTTTTATTGGGCTCTGTGGCCCCAACGTGACACCTAAAAAGTTGAATGGGAGAGGACTTGCTCCGCCTTAGTCCGGTGGAAAGCCGGCTTTGGCCTCCAGTCCCCCACCCTCGCACTCCTCCCGAGGTAGTTAAGCCTCTCCTGCTTCTAGGGGAACATTTACATGTGAAAACCTCCCGTAACCGGGAACAAAGCTGCCCGCCGCCGTAAAGCTCTATAGTTTTTTTTTGTTTGTTTTTTTTTTTTTATCTCCAGTCTTTCCAGGTGCTGTGTTTGGAGCGTTGAGTCCCCACATCCTCTTCATCAGAATCGATTTGTGGGGAGGGGACTTGACCATTGATGATTTACAATACAGTTGCAGAATGGAAACTGTTGTCACGTGTGGAGTTGGATTATTTTCCTTTTCCAAACGCTAAAGAGGAACCCAGCATTGAAAAAGTCAGATGGAGCACTGTAGCTCTAAAGTCAGATGGAGCACTGTAGCTCTAGATGTCTTGATAAAAACTTGCTGCATCTCACAATAAGGTTTTGTAATTTCTCTCGTGACAGAATAACTTTTCTTTTAGATTTGCAGTGCGGTAATATGGGAGCCTCCAGTACCACTGCGGTTGGGACCTTTTATTGCCTTACGAATTACCGTCCAAATGATTTGTCTTCAACCCATGGGTACAGATCGTGTCTTAACTGTAGTAGCAACTGCTGTTGGCAAGCATGATAATTTTCAAAATAACGAAATAATATTTCCTAATGTTTGATGGCGAGAGAATTTGTGATCCTATTCCAGAGCTTTCAGGTTTGGAAAGTTGACTTGGTTTCCTGAAGGCACAATTCCCTGGAATGTTGACTCCATGAGGGTAGGGAGTCTGTATTCTTTCCTGCTCCCCTCACCATGGGAGGCAAATACTTGAGTGTATGAGAATTTGTATAAATGGTACAACAGTTTTTTAAAGATTATAAATGTGTTTATTTCCTGAGATAAAACCTTATTGACTCCTTTTAATGAACGAAAAGGAGGATTTTTAGAGTCAGAAGTGTTTAAGTGTGTGTTAGGCGTTAATGGAAGTTGACATTGAGCCCATTATAAAGCAAAATCTCTTATATTCTGGGAAAGTGTCATTAGTTTTTACTTTGAAAATCTAGAATTAGGTATGATACCACCTTTTTGAAAAAAGGAAATGGTATTATAACCTCTTTAAAATGTACAAAATAAGAATTTTTTTAATCTTTGTACATTTTTCTACCCGAATAATTTTTTGTGTCCTTTCTTAGTCTTCATGAACTGCAGGTTACATTATGTTAAATATGTGTTGCCAACTCAACTTCTCAAGAAACTTTCTTCTGGAGAACTTAGTCTGATTTTAAAGTCCCTCATCTTGTGCCTGCCCATTTGACTTGTCGTGCTTCTCAGTTATTTCTCCCCATTCATGAAATGTCTTCAATCTCCCCAGTCTTACCTTAATTTTTACAAACTTTTGAGTGCGTGCTCAGCTACAAAGCTGTGTCCTAAATATTGTGGCACTACCAAGGATCTCTGTCTCCTAGGAGCCTGATGTAATAGAGAACACAAGACTTTGACAAATAACTTTGATATGTGATAGAACAACTTCCTTTGGGGCTCTTTTAAAAAGTACTGTGGGTTGGCTATGGGGGATCAGTGAAGACATGGAAGAAAAGGTTGGGGTCAGTTTGCAGGAAGTAGTGATTGATGGGCAGCAGTGGTGATGAATAAGTGAACAGTACAGTAGTTTGATTCCAAAGGCTACGGGAAAGTAAAAGTGGTTAAGTAATTTGGAGCCTGACAAGTTTCTTGTCTGTCTGATGTGTTTGAATTACATTTTTAGGCTGTGGATGAACTGAAGATTGTAAGTAGTGGGGTGATACAATCAAGAAAACTGCTTGGTTTCTAGTACGTATTATAGAAGGCAGAGATTTGAGGAAGATTGGCATTTTGAGGACTAAGGTAGAATTAAGTAGAATTTGACAGGAGCAGGGAAGGGATATGGGCCAGAGGAATCCATGGACCTTGCCTTCTGACAGGCTTAGAAGCACCTTTTGCCCCCAACATTTTAGGTGCTGGGAGAGTGATGATGTGATTAACCCAAGTCAAGCAGTCATCAAAAGCATACTTAGTGGAGGGGGAAATATGTTTGGTTTTTGAACAGGTTGAGTTTGAGCTTGAGTGGAAAAGTCATGTGGAAATTTTTCACAAGCAGTTGGGCATGTAGGACTCAAACTTGGAAGCAACCGGTGAATAGAGGGAGACATCTGGGAGTCACTCTCAGATGTGCCCTGGAGGAAGCTGAGAGGGGAGAGAAAGAATATTCATTAAGTATCTCTGGCATACCAGCCATTTTATATATACATATCTAACTTAATATTCCCACAGCCTTGCACAGACATCCATTTATAGATGAGGAAACTGATTTCCAAAGAAGTTAAATAATAATTGACCCAGGGGCACACTGTTAGCTAATGGCTGAGCTGGGATTTGAATGCACATCTCCCCATCTTAATTGCTGCCTAAAGATAATACGTATAATACCAGAGGAATGGTTACAGGTTAAAACTTAAGAAAAAAGCAACTAAAATTTGAGAGTAATGGGATCTGAAGTTTAAGGAAACAAACGTAGTCTCTTAGAATTTTTGTTATGAGGGCTTTAAGGACATGAAGGGAAAGAAGAGCAATTAACAGTGTAGTAGGCACTGGCGGTAGGCCATTTGTATGCTTATATAGCACATATAAGGTCTTGGCCTTAAGTGACATTCAGGCTCTGGTCTCTTAGATGATAGTGGAAGCTTGAGCGTGTTCAGAGAGTGGAAGTGTAGAGAAGCATAGTTTAAAGCAACGAGGGCTTCCTTAGAACAAAATTGGATAAAAAGAAGGGTACAGATCAGCACAGGTAAAAGAGGTCAGTATCTCTGATACAGGAAGGAAGATACAAAAGATGAAGTTACTAAAGACACCCATTAGAGAACTTTTATTGTGAGACACTTTGTAGGGGTTGTAAAAAGATAAGTGAAAAAAGTGAGTGACCAATGATAGCTGATACTTCGTTGTTCTCTGCTAAAATATTAAAAAGTGCAGAGAAGATACAACAATAAGAATGGACAGTTGTATAAGTGTGGATTTTGTTTTGTTTGTTTTGTTTTGTTTTGAGCAGGCTCCATGCTCTGCACAGAGCCCTTTGCAGGGCTTAGTCCTATGATCCTAGGATCATGACCTGAGCTGAAATCACGGGTTGGAAGCTTAACCGACTGAGCCACCCAGGAGTCCTAATAAGTGGTTTTAATTTAAATTTAAAATATTACAAGTTAAAGACCTTTCTTCCTCCAGACGCAATCAAAGTGAATTTAGTATCAGTCTCTGTAGTAGATAAGCAATATATCAATATATAATATTCTACGTTTAGATATGCCTGAGTGGTATATTATACATGTTTGTGTGTGTTTTTCCTCAAACTTTATTAATATTATATATATATAAAATAAGATTTCATCCTACTTTCTGGGTAGTATGCTGTCATTTGAATAAACCATATTTTATTTATCTTTTTTTTTTTTTTACAAATAGTTTATTGTCAAATTGGTTTCCATATAACACCCAGTGCTCATCCCNCATATTTTATTTATCTGATTCCCCAGTTGCTGAATATTCAAGTTGTTTCTTATTGCTGATAGTGAAGTTTCTCAAACAGGTTTTCGTGTATAAGAGTTTCTCTAGAGCAACTATTCTCAAACTTTGCGTTTTGACTTCTTTAACTCTTAAAAGTTAAGGACCAGAGAGAACTCTTGTATCTGTGGGTGATATAAGTATCATATATATTTGGGGGGGTATTTATCATCTTAGAAATTTAATCTGAAAAATGCATTTATTAAAAATAACAAACCCATTAGATGGTAACATAAATGACATTTTTAATGAAAAATAACATTCATGAAACAAAAGTGAAAAGAATGACATTGTTTTACAGTTTTGCAAATTTCATTTGCAAACCTGGGTTCTCACATGTATTTCTTTGTTTGATCTCTTGTAATTACAAACATCAGATACCCTCTGGAAAACTTTGCCGGACACTTGTGAGAAAATGAGTGAAAGGGGCAAGAAATGTCTTAGTATTAAAAAGAAAACAATTTTTACTTTCTCGACCACTGAAAGGAACTCAGGGATCCTCAGATTATTTTTAGAGAACTACAGCCCTGAGATAGTGAAATACTGAAGAGGTATGCATATAATGATACGTTGGAGTTCAGGGAAAACATATGAGAACTTTAACATTCATTTTTACCTTTAAGATCAGACAAATTAAGCTTTATGAATACTGTATGAATTTATATTGCTACACTTACTGTCTGTCTAGAACCACCATGTTATCCTGAAGGAAGAGTTGAGTTCTACATCTCAGTGGGGAACTTGCCATACCTTCCTTTTTCTACTGGAAAGTTTTGTGTATGGAGTATTGTACCTATTGCTAGATGTGGTTGTCTTCCAGAATTTTTTAAAAAAATTTTTCTTAATATTTATTTTTGGGAGACAGAGTGGGAGCAGGGGAGGGGCAGAGAGAGGGGGAGACACAAAAACCGAAGCAGGCTCCAGGCTCTGAGCTGTCATCACAGAGTCCCATGTGGGGTTGGGGCTCGAACCCATGAACTGAGACATGACCTGAGCTAAAGTTGGATGCTTAACCAACTGTGTCACCCAGGCACCTCTCTGTCTTCCAGAGTTTAAATCATCTGATGAAGATACCTTGTCATTGTTGTTACTATTTTAATCTGTAATGTAAGTTCTTTAGTTGTGTTTGATCCTCTTCCTTCTTGGAGAGTTCTATCTAATGCAGTGGATACAGAGTTGACACAAGAGTCTTACTGTGTGGAAGAGATGGAGGATCAGGGTACTAGTTGAAGTAAAACTGAAGGTTTCTCTTTCCTCATTTGACCATGTTACGCTATTACCACAGGAGTTTTAGATATTAAGGTTATCATTGTATTCCTCTGCTCTTTCTTCACTCAGTGAATTGCTTATCTCCAACAACAGTAAAAGTCTGGCCTTATGGTGAGTGGAGGAAAGCTGGCTTTTCAAAGCTTTCTATTACAGCATTTATCACTGATGTTCTTGTTGAAAATACACCCTGCCCAGAAGTCTAGAATTTTGTTTAGTGTTTTGTTTCATAAAAAAATGACATGGACACATGATTAAGGAACTGATTCAGAGAGAACTTGGAAAGATGGAAAAGTTGGCTTATAATTTATTGTGAAACCAAGTTCCTGACAGAAAGTTACCAAAATGGTAGTTGGTATTTGGCAGGGGTGGGGAAAGTGTTTTTTACCTGATAAAATTGTAGGGTGGGTCTCTGCCATGGAGCACGAGTGAATATAATTTACTTCAGCTTTCCAGGTAGTGTTTCTGTAGATACCTGCACACATTGAAATCTCATTTTATATATTTCTTGATAACTTGATAGGAATAAAGTTGTTACATAAACGATGAACCTTGAGTATTATTCATAACATTTGTTGAGATAATATGCTGAATTAAAAAAAATTTTTTTTAGCTTACCTCAGAGCAACAAGCATACAACTTTAATGAGCTAAAAACAAGCAACACTATGTTATTAGGTATATAGAATAAGCAGCTTACCTATTACCGGTTCAAATTTTGGGTAACATTGGTTGATTAATATTCTGATGGAACAGGAAAAGGTAGAGTTTGGTAGTTAAGGTTGTGTTAGGACAAGCCTTAAAAATATCTGTTGAAAGCTTAGATTTGGGGGGTGCCTGGGTGGCTTAGTCAGTTAAGCCTCTGACTCCTGATCCCGTGATCTCACAGTTCCTGAGATCTCAGAGTTCATGAGTTTGAGCCCCACATTGAGCTCTGTGCTGATGGTGCAGAGCCTGGTTAGGATTCTGTCTCTCCTCTTTGCTCCTCCCCCACTGTGTGCAGATTAGCTCTCATGGATGCACTCTGTCTCTCTCTCAAAATAAACTCAGAAAAAGAAAGCCTAGACTTGAAAGGACATGTTTGCATTTCTGCTAATATTACATGTAATTAAAAGTGTACTGTCAAAAAATTGTTTTTGAGAACTATTAAGATTTTGCAAAAATGTTACAATTTATTATATCCTGGTCATCTTTGTCCTGTTAAATATTTTCCTGGTTTATTGATTACATTTCATTGCTTTATAGCTAGAGCTCCTTACTGGTGCTTGTGAAGGCATAAATATAGAAACTTTGATATTACAGTGAAGCACATTGTGCAGATTAGTAGTGAGGTCAGCAAGAAATCCAGTGTAATGCTGGAGTAAGGTTAAGAATTAGAAGCTGTTAAATAAAAATATTAAAAAAAAAAATTTAAAAAAAAAAGGGGCGCCTGGGTGGCTTAGTCGGTTAAGCATCCGACTTTCGCTTAGGTCATGATCTCGCGGTTCGTGGGTTCGAGCCCCGCATCGGGCTCTGTGCTGACTGCCAGCTCAGAGCCTGGAGCCTGTTTCAGTCTGTGACTCCCTCTCTCTCTGACCCTCCCCTGCTCACGCTCTCTCTCTCTCTCCTAGAAATAAATAAAAATATTTAAAAAAAAAAATTAAAAAAAAAAAAAGAATTAGAAGCTGAGGGGCACCTGGGTGGCCCAGTCGGATAAGTGGCCGACTCTTGGTTTTGGCTCAGGTCATGATCTTTTGGATTGTGAGTTCAAGCCCTGCATTGGGCTCTCTGCTGACCTTGTGGAGCCTGCTTGGGATTCTCCCTATTCTCTCTCTCAAAATAAACATTCAAAAATAAATTAGAAGCTAAGGTTTTTTGCTTTTATTTTTGAGAGAGAGTATATGTGGGGGAGAAGCAGAGGGAAAGGGAGAGAGAATCTTAAGCAGCCTCCTTGAGATTATGACCTGAGTCTAAATCAAGAACCTAGATGCTTAACTGATTGAACCACCCAGGCACCCCCAAGCTAAGGTTGTGATGGGGTTGGGCATCGGGGTGGGGAAGATGGCAGGGCTCAGTGAAAAGTAGAGCGCCATCCAAGCTTCACTTAAGAGTTATCATTTGCGTTTGGATAATTGGTGATTTTGGTATAAATCCATGTGGGTCAGTAATCCTAGTTGGAAGAGACTGGAGCAATGGCATGCCTTGCATGTTTGCTATCCAGAGCACAATTTTTCTTTCTTTTTAATACAGACCTCTTCTACAAGAGAATTATTTCCAGAAATAATCATGAGTTTGTCCAAAAAAAGAAACTTGAACTTTATGCCAGTTGTAAATAAATATGATAGTGGAAAAAGGGAGTTAATATTTTTAAGTTGCATCAGTACTTTTTTGGGGGGGGAAAGTAGAAAAATTTACCTACTTATTGGTCTGTCATAACATTGACTTACTATTATATTCCAGTTGCCTTTCAAGCCTTACTTCTGCATATTTGTCAATATGTAGGTGATCTTCACATATTTGTGCTCAGTAAACAGTTATAGCCAGATTCATCATTCTTACCCTCACTCATAATTGAATGAAGAACACTTTTTATTTGTTGTAATTAGGAAAAGTTGTACATAAAGCAACACACACTAGTTAGGGAGTCTTAAACATAAGTTACTTCTGGTACAAACTACCCACTTCACAATAAATTCTAGAAATCACAGTAGTACCCATGTCTTTTTCAGCATTGATTCTAATGACTTTCAAATGTCTCCTCAGTCAAAAAAAAATTCACTAAAGTATTTCCACCAAAAAACTCAGTATAGATTTCTATTAGTTAAACATTCTTTAAATTAAGGTGTAAATGTCTACTTCCTTATATTTTGTTGCATACTAATGACCTTCTCCATGATTTTTGTTCATGGATCTTCAAGCTTTGTGTTCCACTATACCTTTGTTCAAGGCCTATCCTCACTGTTTGTAAATATTTATACCAGAAAAAAGAATTTCAGGAAACAAGAATTGCACTCAGCTATCATATTTTGAATGTACTCTTTAATCTTTAAATACACACTCGTATATAGGAACCACAAGATTGGAGAAGCAAACTGAGCATGAGCATAGGCTGTACCGAATTTCTTTATAGTGACTCCAAATTCACAGTTGTGGTGAATCTGCATGTTTTGGACACTGACCACATAACTGGAGGGTTTCCTAATAAATTTCCACTAAGAATAGATTGCTTATTAAAAGAAATGTAATAAAAATGTACAGATTTGATGCTTCTGTATTGTCAAAACTCCACAGTAACCACAGCAGTAGATTTAAACTTAAGCATCTCAGTCACCTTTTTTTAGGGGAAGAAATATTCTGTCCCTGATGCTATTTAGAATTGCCAGTGTTTAGTAATGGTAGAATGATTTCAGTTTTATTACTGTATTTTGAGGGTTTAGAGACCATTCACCCACTATTGCTTGCCCTGTATTGGCTTCTCTCATTGTCCTGCTGTAGGTATGGTGTTACCAAAAGAGCAGTAATTGACCAACTCTATATAAATCTCTCTCTGCAAAAATTTTAATCTTTTGGCATTTTATCACGAGTATTCCATTTTCTTTCCTCTTTTTGACTTTGTCAGAGCTGAGTTTAGCTGAAGTGGAATTCTAAGACTGCTGAAAGGAAGCCTATAATAGGGAAGTTTACAGCAATATACCTTTTAAGCCTTTAAGGAACATAAAATACTCTCCAAACCTTAATAGCCATGTATCACCTCGTTCACCTTAATTAAGAGATGCTGAATGATAAATCACTTTGGAAAGGACAGTGGGATTCATTGGAGATATGCTCACATCTTCATAAAGGCCTTTCTTATTGTTTAATGTCAGAAATAGGCACAAGGCGCCTGGGTGGGTCAGTTAAGCATCTGACTTCAAGCCCTGCATTTGAGCACTTTGTGCTGACAGCTCAGAGCCTGGAGCCTGCTTTGGATCTGTGTCTCCCTCTCTCTCTGCCCCTCCCTCCCTCTCAAAAATTAATAAACATTAAAAAAGTTTTAGTAGGCCAATTCATAGAGACATTAGATTAAAGTTGGTTGGTGGTGAGGAGGAATGAATATGGAGTCTTTTGGAGGGGATTAAAGTATTCTAGAACAAAATAGTGCTAATGGTTGCCAACTCTGGAATATAGTAAAAACCACTGAATTGTATGCTTTAAATGGGTGAGCTTTATAGTGTATGAGTCATATCTCAAACCTGTTTTAAAGATAGAAATATGGGGGTGCCTGGGTGGCTCAGTGGGTTGAGTGTCCGACTTTGGCTCAGGTCATAATTACACAGTTTGTGGGTTCGAGCCCCGTGTCGTGCTCTGTGCTGACAGCTAGCTCAGAGCCTGGAGCCTGCTTCAGATTCTGTATCTCCCTCTCTCTCTCTTATCCTCCCCTGCTCATGCTGTCTCTCTCTCTCGCAGAAATAAATAAAAACATTTAAAAAGTTAAAATAGAAATATGTTTTTAACCCACCATTTTCATTGTTTTGTTGCTTGATCTGATTTTTTTCTCAATTGAGAACAATATTTATTAGCTACTGAGTGGTTCTGTAAATTATTTTGTTGATCCTGAATCCTAAGTTTGTTTTATAGGTTAGCTTTAGTTTTTACATGTGCTTTTAAGAAGTAATCCAGTGGGGACAGTTCACAGGAAGGAATCCTGCATTTGCCCATTAACTGCCAGCCAAATGTCAGTTAATGGGTTAGGAGTTGTATATGTGTTTCTTTGCATTCTTTCCATTCTAAAGGTAAGGAAACTGAAGAGGTGGTGTGAATTGACCACAGTCATACTGTGTAGAATGGCAGTTCTGAGATTTGACAGTGTAAGTACCCATCTGAGCCCAGTTCATAGTCCCACATGGCTACTCTGAAATGTTTTGAGCAGCTAATCTTTGTCTACTGGAGTGTTTATGAGGAGAGAGGGCTCACTAAACAACTTTTGTACATTTGAAGCATGATAGCAAGTGTACTATAATGTATTTTTTGGGAAGAATTTGTAAAAATTCAAGAATAATGAAGTTTGGTTAAGTTTTTAAGTCCTCTATAGATGATCCATGTTTAAAATTTAAGATATGTTTGGGGCGCCTGGGTGGCTTAGTCGGTTAAGCGTCCAACTTTCGCTTAGGTCATGATCTCGCGGTTCGTGGGTTCGGGCCCCATGTCGGGCTCTGTGCTGACTGCCAGCGCAGAACCTGGAGCCCATTTCAGTCTGTGACTCCCTCTCTCTCTCTGACCCTCCCCTGCTCACGCTGTCTCTCTCTCTCTCCTAGAAATAAATAAAACATTATAAAAAATAAAATAAAATTTAAGATATGCTTTTAGGTATGTGTGTTTCTTTTACTAATTTATAATCACTATTTAAATTTTAAGTTGGGGATTTTATAAATGCTAACATTTTTAATTTTAGTCCCATGCTTATGTGTACATCCAGTCATGACAACTTTGTGGAAATAACTGACTATAAATGGAATTACATAAAGAATGGGATAATTTTTATTTTTTCTTCTAATCGAATGATTTTATATCCAGGAGCCGAGTTTTATTTCTTCTATTGAAGTCTAAGAGGAAATAATTCATAAAAATGTTTTGTGGCCAGTTTTGGAGGGGGAGATGTAAAGTTTGCTAGTGAGGCACAGTAAAAATTTTGAAATCTGGCATTGGTGCTAGTAAAATAAATAGAACAGTGGCATGGAGAAAATATTTGCCATTTCCCAAAATTGCCTTCTGGCTATTTCTTAGTCAAGTAAGAAGGACGAAGTGGAGGATTAATTGCAGTTAGGTGAACCAAAATGTAGGTAAGTAATAAAAAAAAAAAAAAAAAAATGACCCGTTGTCCTAAGCTGGAACTGAATGGGTTAAAAGCCCTCCTAAAGAGAGGCAGCCTTGGTTATAAAGTGAAAAGTTTGAGTGGCTGGCTGGCTGGCCAACTTAAAAGTTTGAGTGAAAGGTAGACCCTTGGAAATTGTAGGAGAGTTAGTCTTAAATGAAGAATAGTAAATTAGGGCATACTGTATACAATAAGTTGTCAGAAATTAACTGCTTAGAAAATTAGTTCTGCCAGCAGGAAATGTTAACAAATTGGGCTTGGTGATAGAATTAAAAAGTGGGGAATACAACAGATGAAGTTTAAACTACTGTTTGCTATATGCTATTCTCTTAATTCACATAGAAATATAAGTAGTTAAATCAAAAGGTTTTGTATTTAATGTTGACAATTTTTATTTGCACTTACACGTGTATTTTGTAATCCATTTCTCTAAATTCTGGAACTAGGAAAAAAGTTTGTAGGAGGATGTAGTAAGATAAAGTAATGTAGGGAAAGTGAAAATTCTTTTTAACTTGAGAATACTTTGTTCAGCTTTGTTGCTTGTAAAAATATCTGGATACAAATCACGAGAAATCTGAAAAGTGAATTTTATAGAAAAATCAGTGGAGCTATTTTGTAGTGTTTAAGTAAGATGAAAGACTGCTCAGTAGGAACAGGGAGACAATATTTTTCCTGACTCTTTTTTTTTTTTAAATGTTTTTTAATGTTTTTTATTTATTTCTAGGAGAGAGAGAGGCAGCGTGAGCAGGGGAGGGTCAGAGAAAGAGGGAGTCGCAGACTGAAACAGGCTCCAGGCTCTGAGCTGGCATTCAGCACAGAGCCCGATGCGGGGCTCGAACCCATGAACCGCGAGATCATGACCTGAGCGAAAGTCGGACGCTTAACCGACTAAGCCACCCGGGCGCCCCTCTGACTCTTTGTTTTAAAAAGCCTTGTTAGGGGTGCCTGGGTGGCTCAGTTGGTTAAGCGTCTGACTTTGGCTCAGGTCATGATCTCGGGTTCGTGAGTTCAAGCCTTGCATCAGGCTCTGTGCTGATTGCTCAGCCTGGAGCCTGCTTTGTATTGTGTCTCCCTCTCGCTCTCTTCCCCTCCCCTACTTGCTGTCTCTCTCTCTCAAATAAATAAAGTAAAATAAATGTTGAAATAAAACATTAAAAAAATAATAAAGTAAAAAGCCTTGTAAATTTGCTCCATCTTAGGATTATTTCATATTAGAGTGTCTTATCTCTGTACTTTCCTCTAAGCAAATGGAAAATTGGTTAAGCATTTGGGTTTCAAAATCCTTTTGACTTTATGGAAAGTAAATAGAATTTGCTGAGCAGTAAAGTATATGTCAGTAATTAAAGGGATATTTTCTTTAATGCACAAAAATCAACAAAATCTACATTAAAGAGCAATTTTTCAAATTTGGGTTTATGTACACAAGGGTATCCATTATACAGATTTAAAAGAACAGATTTTAAAATTTATTTTTAAATATTTTAATTTAAAAATTTTATTAAAGATTTGCAAGCCATTGACTTGAAAGTAACTTAATTTCAAAGACAAGGTTTAATCCATGGTTAAGCTGTATCTGATAATGATGGTTCTATTTATTTATATTTATAATCAAAAGTTGAGAAGTACATTGTTTTGTCTCAGATACAAAGTTTTTCATTTGTAAATCAGTGGATTTGAATATTTCATCTTAAAATTAATACAAGTTATATAAATTTAAATTAGAAAATAAAATATTCCACTAAATACCATTAATATTTTTCTAATTTTAAAATAGTCATTGTGGAAGATTTGGACACAAATGATTATTGTTTTAGATAAACTTTTAGAAGTGGAATTCTTAGTTTATTTATTTATTTATTTTTAAATATTTTTTTTATTTCTAGGAGAGAGAGAGAGACAGCGTGAGCAGGGCAGGGTCAGAGAGAGAGGGAGTCACAGACTGAAACAGGCTCCAGGCTCTGAGCAGTCAGCACAGAGCCCGATGCGGGGCTCGAACCCCCGAACCGCGAGATCGTGACCTAAGCGAAAGGTGGACGCTTAACCGACTAAGCCACCCAGGCGCCCCTAGAAGTGGAATTCTTAGTTTAAATGATACGAACATTTTTTTTAGTTTTTGATACATGGGTTTAAAATTTCCTTCTCAAATTAAAGCTCACCAATTAGGTCTCATCAGCAGAGTGCCCTCTTTTCTTGATGCTAATCTACCTTCATGCCAGTTAGATAATTGAAGAATTGTGTTTCATAGTTTTAGTTTGTAGTTTGATTATTGGCAAGGTTGAACTTTTTTTCTATATTTATTAATCAGCTATTGGGGTTAATTGAGTTACTTTCCTGTACATATTTTTCAGTTTCACCATCTTGTACATGTTCTACTTTCAGGTAGAATGGCATAGTTGGCAGAATGGCATTGTTAAATGTGTGGTTGCTTTGAAACCCTCTGTACCTCCTGACTCCTCCCTCATCATGTTGAATTGCCCAGCATTTTTTTTTTAATGTTTATTTATTTTTGAGAGAGAGAGAGAGCGCGCAGGGGAGAGGCAGAGTGAGAGGGAGAGAGAGAATTCCCACGCTGGCCCCACGATGTCAGCATGGAGCCCAATATGGGGCTCAGGCCCACAAACTGAGATCATGACCTGAGCCTAAATCAAGAGTCAGATGCTTAACCTATTGAGCCACCCAAGCATCCCTGGATTACCTGGTATTATGAAAGTATTAGTTTCAACAAACATTTGGTAAAGTATATATAAAGGGATAAAGTAAAATGCCAAGTAAAAGGAACTGTGAACTGTTCCTTTCCTAATTGTTCCAGCAGGAAGAATTAAAAAAAATTTTTTTTTTAATGTTTTATTTCTTTTTTTTTTTTTTTTAATGTTTTATTTATTTCCAGGAGAGAGAGACAGCGTGAGCAGGGGAGGGCCAGAGAGAGAGGGAGTCACAGACTGAAACAGGCTCCAGGCTCTGAGCTGGCAGTCAGCACAGAGCCCGACGCGGGGCCCGAACCCACGAACCGCGAGATCATGACCTAAGCGAAAGTCGGACGCTTAACCGACTAAGCCACCCAGGCGCCCCATTAATGTTTTATTTCTGAGAGACAGAGACAGAGAGAGACAGCATGAGCAGGGGAGGGTGAGAGAGAGAGGGAGACACAGAATCCGAAACAGGTTCCAGGCTCTGAGCTGGCTTTCAGCACAGAGCCCGAAGTGGGTCTTGAACCCATGGACCGTGAGATCATGACCTGAGCCAAAGTTGGACGCTTAACTGACTGAGCTACCCAGGCACCCTAGTAAGAATTTTTTTTATGGAATTATCCTCAGGCTGTATTTACATAGACAAAGCATCTTTGCAGAAAAGAGGATTTTAAAAACTTTTTCCCCCAATTATCTTCTGTTAAGAAATTTAATGCGTACTTTTATAAAGCGTTTATATGTTACTAATAAACTTTAAAGTTATGTTGAATTTAATTTGATTGAAGCTCATGTGTCTGGTATATTGAGTCAAATTAATGACAGGAAGAAAAACTAAAATTGATATCTGTATCTGTCAGTAGGGAGATTTGAGAACTAACCTGTCACTGTAAGTGTACATGTTTCCTTTTGGAACATAATAGCAAGGAAGGAATACATGTATAATCCATATAATTCGTTATAAAATAAATATCAAGAAAGCAAGTTTTTTAAAGTTTAGAGGAGAAAAGGTAGTGGTAAGTATGCCATTGAATGATTCCTAAAGGAAACATTGAGGGATTTAAGGTTAGAAGAATTATTTAGACTAGAATGGTCTTCTAATTCTTTTACTGCTTTGAAAGATCTATTTTAAAAAATGGGAAAAGGCATGTTCCAGAAATTGTAGACTCAATGCCAGTAACTTTTATCTGTTAGTTTGTTTTATTAACTTCTAGAAATTTCTAGCCTACTAGGAGCCAGAACAGATTGACTAATAATTCATAGCAGACTAAGTTAAACTTTTTTCTTTGTGAAGTGTGTTTTGTCTAGCGAGGACTGTAAACCAAATATTTCAGAAGATATTTGTCATGATTTCATTATGAATAAATGAGAAAAATATAGGCAGGATGAGAGTATTGTTAAATGAATTTTAGCTGACTGGCAGTGTCTAGGGAATATCAGGGTCATCCCACAAGTAGGTCCTGTTCTTATTTTAAAAAACAACAATAACAAAACAGTGAGTTGGAGGAAGGCATATAAAGCACGTTAATGAAATTTATGAGCTGATTGGAGTAGCTGCTACGTCAAGTAGCAGAAAATTATTTCCAGATGACCTGAATAGATTGAAAGGACAGTTGGAAACCAACATAAAGTCAGCATGAAAATCTAGTTTTGATAGAGATTCCATTGGAAACAGTTTGAGGGTTTTGGTTGATTATAGATGTAAGTTAATGAATTAAGTACTGCTGTTTTGAAGATCATAAATAATGCCCCCCTCTCCACATCCAGAACCTTAGAACCTATTAATACGTTGCCTTACGAGAGACTCTGAAGATTTGATTGGGTTAAGATTATTAATTAGGATGGGTTAATTATCCTGAATTTTTGAGATGAGCCCCATGTAGTCCCAGTGGGACTTACACAAGAGAGGGAGGAGAGTCAAAGAGTGATGTGACAACACACACAGAGGTTAGGGAGGATGGACGATGCTACCCTGTTGTCTTTGAAGATAGGGAAAGGGACCATGAGCCTAGAGCCTCCAGAAGAAATGTAGCCCTGCCAACAGCTTAATTCAGAGTAGTGAGGTTCTGACCTCCAAAACTGTAAGATAAATTTGTGTTGTTTTTATGCTACTGAGTTTGTGGTAATGTGTTTTTGCAGAAATAGGAAACTAATTAAGAAAATCCACTAGATTCCATTAACACAGTAATATATCTGGACGGTGTCCAGTAGGTGGTATCATACTTAAAAGGGATTGGGCTGGGGGTGCCTGAGTGGCTCAGTGGGTTAAGCATCCAACTCTTGATTGCAGCTCAGATCATCCATGCTGAGCTTAGAACCTGCTTCGGATTCTCTTTCTTCCTCTCTCTCTGTCCCTCCCCTGTGCTCACACGTTCGTGTGTGCTCTCTCACTCCTCTCTTGCTAACGAAATAAATATCTTTTAAAAAAAGGAATTAGCCAGGATATCAGGAAATATCATTTCATTAATAGTTGACGAAGATAGGTGGGAGAGAAATAGGTTTAGTTCATTTTTAAAAATTTTTATTAAAAAGTTTTTTTTAATGTTTTTATTTCTGAGAGAGAGAGACAGTGTGAGCAGGGGAGGGTCAGAGAAAGAGGGAGATACAGAATCTGAAGCAGGGTCCAGGCCCAGAGCCCAATGCGGGGCTTGAACCCACAAACCGTGAGATGACGTGAGCTGAAGCTGGACGCTTAACCGACTGAGCCACCCAGGTGCCCCGGTTTAATTATCTTTAAGTATTTTCTTATGAGAGAAATATTGTTCAGGATTGGAACAGGAGAAGGAAGGTATCAGAAGGGATATTCAGGGTTGGTTCCCAGGAGTCTTTTGTAACCTTTGGAGCTGATTAGTTAAGAGTTATTAAGCCTTATGTCACTAGGTGGGAACTGCAGATGTATTATAAAAGTGGGATTCTAAATTCGGTGTGAGTACTGGTGTTGTACAGTGTTAAGAGTCTTTGATCCTACCATACTGTCACTACAGAGAAGTTTTCTCTAAATGCAATGTTTGAATAGTTAAGCCATAACAAAAAATTAAACTCTGTATGTGTGTAAAGATTCTCAGACATTGGATAGCTTTATTTAGTGAGCCACTTACGTGTCAGTTACTAGGTTGAAATTTCTGTATGATACCTCATTTAATCCTAATAGCTTTTTAAGATGTAATATATGCTGTTAATCCCCCATTTCATATTTAAAAATCCTTGAAGTTTAGAGACTTTAACTGGATTTGTCAAAGTTTATACTGTTCGTGAATAGCAGAGTATCTTGTTACTTGGGCTACCTCAGACTGTGAATTCTACAGGTGTCACAGGCCAAATATTCTTATTTTTCTTCTCCTGAAACTATTCTTTATTGATATAGGGGGTTTTGATGAAGGATTCTTAACAATTTGTAGACTACTTTGTCTATCAGGCTTCTACGTATGTCATGTAGTAAGACTATATTCTTGTTTGTCTTTTATAATCATTCAGCTAGTGATGGGGCAAAAAGCCAAACTCAGTCTGCTGCTGGCACGTATGTTTTTCTGACTGATGCCTTCCAATGGGGGTCTTGTATCTTTCATAGGCCTACTGCTTCTATTTTATATTAGAGAATTGCATGGTTTCCTCTGCCTGCTTTGACATTTGTTTTCATTGCCAGAGTACATTAAGTGTGAGTATAGGCTGTAATAGTAGGGAGAGTGCTGCTCCTAGTGATATCTGTTGAGCACCTGCCCTGTTGCAGGTGACAGTGCTGGTCATTCTATATACAAGAATGAAATTCCGTTCTCATTGAAACCTCTGAAGTAGATAACCACCATGTCCTTTTTACATAGGACGTTGCGCCCTACAGAAGTTACATAATCTGTCCAGAATTGTGTTACATGGCCAGACCCGGAATCAAAACCAGGTCTTTCTGACTCTTTCCAGAATACCACAACGTCTGATTTTTCTTTCCCCACTAGTAGTTTGTTGGCATTCTATGGAGTTTTATGGTTTTTAGGCTTTTATATACAGCCGATAGATTTTTTTTTTCTTGAGGTTTCTTGGCTTATTAGACTGGATGTTGGTCACAAATAACTAGAGCCTGAATTATCTCTACCCTTTTTTCTACTCTGAATATACTGTATATTCTAAACTTGATTGAAAAATAGGAAATTTTTTTCTAAATTGATGATGCTGTTTTCCCAGTTTGTTCCTAAGAAATGTATTAGTGGTTTAAGGTGGTTATTGTTGAAAGTTGACAGCAGTTTGGGCTTTATTTTCCTCATTTCGAAAACAAAATAATTTTTCTTTGAGTCCTGACCTTTCACATTTTTTGACTGTCACCCATATGGTAAGACTTAAAATTTTATGTAGAGAATCAGGTGCTTGGGCATACATAACACATGCAAAACTAAGAAGTTTCACCAAATAGTACTTATACCTTTGCTGTGTACAATGCTGTTGTATTTTTTACTGTATTCCGTTAAAAATGTTGTGTCAGACCCATTAAGTTCATACTTATATTCTAATGTATTTCAACCCACAGTTGGAAAAACACTACTTTGGATTATCTCCAGGATTCTTTTCTCCTTTCAACCAAATTATGTGTGATGGTAATAATAAGTAACATCTATTTGTATTTTCTCTGTGCTAGGTGCTGCATTAAGTGCTTTTTATATGTGTTTATGTTAGCACTATATATATTAATATTAAACATTGTATGTTTAATAAATATAACATATGTAAATATTATATGTTTATATTAAACTTCTCTATACATAGAGGCTATTATTTTCGTTTTACAAATGAAGTAACAACTCATAGCAAGTGGTGGAAGCAGGATTTCCCAGATAGTTGATTATTGGTTTCGTGTTCTGATCATTAGTTACACAGAAAGTTGTTTTTAAAAATTCAGTAAGTATAATCTGAGTCTTAGGCCAGCACAAGTTTGTATACTTCTGAGCGATTCCTTGGCCAACATTCAATTAAAACTCTTTCTTATCTAAGATTATTAAATTTCAGCTTCACCCTAGATCCAGTTAAGGGCAGTACATTGCCTCTTATTGCTTGCCTGGGCACATCCCTTTATCTCTAGGTCACTTTTTTTTTGTTAGTAAAAAGTCTTTGGGTCCAACTTCTCATAACAATTATATTTTTGTATACTTTCTCATTGGGTCTCCATGTATGCATGTGTGTATATGTGTATTTTTTAGTCATATAATGTTTGTCATCTTTAATATCTCTATATTGTTCATTCCACTGGGGTAATGTATTACAGTATTAATTAAATAATTTCCTTATTGTTAGGTAATTATTGGAAACAGCTTGAGCTTTGGGCAGTGGTAGACCGCAGATTGACCACTTAATTAGCTTTTTGACTTTGAGCTATTCTTGAACTTTTGTGCCTCAGTGTTCTCATTTGTAAAATGGTACTACAATATTTAACTATCATAAAAAGCTAGTAGTGTTTCTATTTAAATACATAGTGTCAGTGTACATAATTACAGTAAAGTATATCAACTTCAGCATACTTTCTGAGTTTCTATATCCAATGAAGGCATTGATCTGGATATTAAGAGACCTTTTTGCCTTACAAAAGCAGGGACTGAAAGGGGCGCCTGGGTGGCCCAGTCAGTTAAGTGTCCAACTTCGGCTCAAGTCATAATCCCACTGAGTTCAAGCCCCACATCAGGCTGTTTGCTGTCAGATCCTCTGTGCCCCTCTCATTCTGACCCTCCCCCACTTTCAGCCTGTTTCTCTCAAAATAAAAAAAAAAGGTAGAAGACTGATTGATGAATTTGTGCTTTGAAGAAGTCCAAAAAATATTGGTAACATTTCATTGAACTCTTAAAAGGTAATTTTTTAAACCTTCAGTTTTGAAACTTCTATATCTCCCTGTAGTGTTTTTCTTCGTAAATTATATCAAATACAAATGTACAGCTTTAAGGTTTAAGAAAAGCATTTATAAAGGAAAGTAAAGAGCATCTAAAAAGAAACTTAAATGTGACAGAAGGATTACAGTGCTCACAAGTAAGAGATATTTTAAGCGTGGTCATCTCTAAAGCACTGAAACATGGCTCTGTGTACCAGACACTTAGCTTGCCACTTCTGAGCTGTCAGAAATTTATTACATTAATGAAAAATCCCAAAACTGCATTTCCACCTCTTCACATGCCACTTTACCAGTTGGACTTCAAAATCCCTTTGAAAAACATCTGTTTAGGGCGCCTGGTGGCTCAGTCGCTTAAGCGTCTGATTTCGGCTCAGGTCATGATCTTGCGGTTCGTGGGTTGGAGCCCCGCGTCTGGCTCTGTGCTGACAACTAGCTCAGAGCCTAGAGCCTGTTTCGGATTCTGTGTCTCCCTTTCTCTCTGACCCTCCCCTGCTCATGCTCGCTCTCTCAGAAATAAATAAAAACATTAAAAAATTTTTTTAAGAAAAACATATTTGTTTAGCCACCTAATAGTCAAACTGAACAAGGTTTGGTTTGCACCTCTTATATAAGATTTAACTATGCCCAATGCCTTTAATTTCTGGCATTTGTTTACTTTTGCAACTCCTTTCTCTGTACCACATTGGAATTTTTGGTATACCTTAGTTTATATGTTCTTGGCTGTCTTCTTACTGCAAATTTCTTCTTACCCATACTCATAGCTTTGATTTTGTGACTTACCAGTTTCTAGCCTGGATCTTTTGTGTTCAGGATCCATATTCTCATGTCTGCCTGAATTTCAGTAGGCATCCTATATTTAAATTCATTATGTTTCATCATTATTCCTGAGTCAAAACAATGTTTGTAGATAGGCAGAAATGCCTGTTTGATATTTTGTCTGTGTTCCCTGTCATAGTTAATGGTCTGGTATGTATGTATTTAATCAATAAGCAGGATTTTTAGTAAGGATATGAATATGCTGTTAAGAATTGTAGCTATGAAATCTACAAATTTTAGTTCAAACCCATTCTCTGGGCATCATCCAAAACAGATGTAACTACCCTTTTGAGTATCATCTCAAAACAGATGTAAGAGAATCTGTTAGTTGTTAATGTAATTAAATAAATTTATGTGCCACTAAACTTAATTCTTCCTTATGCATAGTAATACTCACATGTTGGTTCCCTCCTTTCTTCCCAAGTCATCTTTTCTTCATGAAATGCATTAACGTAATACTTTTTTCACTGTTTTAGATAATGGATAGCACTTGGCATTCTCTTGCTGGTCTTTTGCTTGAATAGTTATACTGCTATATGATAAAGTCTGTATTTTAATTTTTTTTTTTAACAAGTTATAAGTTAAATACAGACTGGAGCATTTTATCAAAAGGTATACTGATCTGTCTTGTGTGCTCAGTTGGCTGGGTTTTGGCTGGGTTTTTTTTCTGTGGCAAGTTGCTTACTGCTGAAATAATTAAGAGGTGTGCTACTCGATACATTAAATGAACATTATCTTTGGCTCAGACTTCATGAAAATATGATTTTCTAAGCTCTTAATGACCAGAGATGTAGTTCTTACTGTTGTACTTTCTTAAGATCCATGTATAAACCTTTTTCATTCCTTTTCCTTGCTTCAAGATACAGAGAAGGAAATAGAGCAACAGTAATAATAAATTGTTTTAATTCTTAGTAAGTTTTATAACTCATAAATGGTCCTAATATATCCTTTATAAACTCATGCTATGTATTTCATTTTTATAATTTGTATCTCATTTTTGGAATATTTTCTAATGTTTTATTTTTGAGAGATGAGTGTGCAAGTGGGGGAGGGGTAGAGAGAAGTGGGGGAGGGGTAGAGAGAGATGGAGACAGGGGATCTAAAGCGGGCTCTGCGCTGACAGCAGAGAGCCCAGTGCGGGGCTGAGATTGTGACCTGAACCAAAGTTGGACTCTGAGACTAACAGACTGAACCACCCAGGTGTCCCTACATTTTTAGAATTTGTATGTAAGTTGTAATACTTTAAATTATCTTTATTCTTTCTTATTTCTCATTAGTTTATATAATCTCAAAGATTACTGCCTCCTTTCTCAGTGTTTTCTGTTAGTGAGCATTAGTCTTAAGGATAAGGATCTTAAGGATAAGTCTTAAGGATAATTTTTATTATACTGATAAGGAAATAAAAAGAATCATGACCTTATTTAGAGTCACTTTTTTAAAAAATTCCTTAACAATTCCTTCCTTAATATCTTGATATTTCTCCCATTTTCTGTATCTTAATATTACTTATAGAAAAATTCAACCTTTCTCTGCTTAAAGCAGAGTAACTGGTTCTTGTATTGATTATATCCGGAATTCCATACCTTTTCTAATATTATTGTTATCTGTAGTCCCATTGTGTCTGTAGTTTTGAAAAGCTGTGAAAATTCTCTGTAAAATTTTTAAGATACCTTACCTGGTAGGACTGTTTACCCTAACTTTGTTCTTTAGGTTAGCTTCTTAATGGTCTAATAAAGGTCTTTGTCTTAAGAGATTCCACATTTGAAATGTCAACATTATTGAGAAGAAAATGGAAGGAAATAAGATTCCTAAAATCTTTTAAGCCTTAAAACTTATTTCAAAATACCTTTTTAGAAGTACTAGGTGAGTGTTTGCCCGTGATTAAACAATAGCAAAAAAAAGAAGAATTTAAGAAGCTAGATATAAGCTTCATAATGTCAGGATTTTGTCTTTATAACCCTCTGTGGGTTCTCATTATGTCTTTGTTGGATTTAAACTTTGGGGGGGGAAGGGGAAGGAGTATGCATGTGTGGTAAAGTCTCATGGGGAGCGCCTGATTGTTGGATTTACTGTCATGAGATTTGTTCAATATGGTGCCATTTTTATTCCTAATTCAAGGAATTGTGAATTCCTGATTTAATGTATTTTTTTCCAAATGAACTTTAGAATTAAAGTTCTCTAAAATCTCTGAGGTTTGCATTAAATGTTGAGTCATACTGTTGCTACTTTCAGTCCAGGAACATGGTATGTTTCCCTTCAAATCATTTTTGAGTTCTTCAGCAAAACTTTGTAATTATTTTAGTTATAGATTTTGTAAATTTCTTAATGTTTTACTTTCTTTCTCCTTTGCTAATGTTTGATATTTTTTCCCACCTGTATTTTCTTACTGGTGATGCAGGTTATGTAGGAATTTTCCTTGGATTTTCTTTACTAGCTAAATTCTTAAACTTAGTTCCAAAAGTTTGTTTCTCTTTTAGTTAATAACAGTATTTTTGTAGAACTGGGAACTGACCTCTAACTTCACCTTTAATTTTTAAATTATTTTTGTTTTTTTAAGCTCTTTTCACTTATGGATATGAAACCTCCCATCTCTCGAGCCAAGATGATTCTAATCACTAAAGCTGCTATTAAAGCTATTAAGGTAAGAATAAATAAATATATTTAATTTGAAATTTTTTGGGGAAATTTTGAAAATATTGTTAAACATGGGAGAGTTCAACCTGTTAGTTTAGGCCTGAATCAGAGAGCAGTAACTAGCTGTTGCTGAAGGTATATGATGATAAAGTACAGTGTATTTACATTGTAACATTATTTCAAAACCTGCTTTTTTCCTTTTTTGTTGTTGTTTAGTATCTCCCGTTTGTATTATTTCCAGCTTTGTTGAGGAATAATTGACAAAATCAAATATATTTAATAGTAGGATAGCATAGAACATGATGGTTTGGGACTCCTGGGTTGCTCAGTTGGTTCAGCACCTGACTTAATTTTGGCTTGGGTCATGAGCTCACATTTGTGAGATCGAGCCCTGCATCGGGCTCTATGCTGAGTCATTGTTTTGGGACTCTCTCTCTCAAAATAAATAAACATTAATAAGAAAAGAAGAACATGATGGTTTGATACATATATACATTATGAAATGATTAACACAGTCTGGCACATCCATTGGCTCACATAATTGCCTATTTGTGTGTGTGTGTGTGTGTGTGTGTGTTGGAGAGTGCTCAAGTAGGGGAGGAGCAGAGAGGGACCCAAATAGGCTCTCCTTTGTCAGTGCAGAGCCAGACATGGGCCTTAATCCCACTAACCATGAGATGATGACCTGAGCCGAAATCAAGAGTTGGAGGCTCAACTGACTGAGCCAGCAGGCAGTTTCTGTTTTGCTTAATTTCTTTCTGATTTATATTGTTCACTTGTTGAGTAGGGATTATTTCTCATGGTTCACTCACCATTATCTTGAGAATTATTCAGATTTTGCAAATTTTAAGGCTTCAAATATTTTCTAATTACATTACTGAAAATGTAGAAATATGTAAACTGTATAATAATTTTCTTCTAATTCTTTTCAGCTTTATAAGCATGTAGTTCAAATAGTAGAAAAGTTCATCAAAAAGGTAACTATCCATTTCGTTATTACCTCATTGTAGTTATCATTATTTGTAATTTATGTTTTTCATTGTAATTTGGATGCTTGGTTTTAAAGCCAGTCTGCAAAAAAAGTTGTCACTAAGTGTTCTTTTTAATTGCTTGAGTTTGTCTTTAAACAAAACAAAAGCAAACGTATAGCAGTTCTGTTGGATTACACTTAGTAGGAGGTAGGCACTCAGCAAGTCTTGTGTGCTGGGCAGGGCGCTTCCCTGACGTTCCTCTTCTGTGGTTTGCTCTGTCTGCTTTGTTGACATTTAACTCATCGTGGAGTATTTCAGATGAAATACCTTTGTAAAGGTTTTTCTTTCTAATTTTTCTTTGCTTGTGTCATAATTAAATCATTTTACAGTGTTTATAGTTGTATCTGGTTTTATAGCCATGTGATTTGCACACAGCTGTCTCACCAGAGGACTGAGAACAGATACTTAAACATCTCTGTCTTCTTCCCCAACTTGGAGCTGTGTTGTGTGGTACATACTAATAAATGTGTGTGGTGTTGTCTTTGCTCCATGGCTTTTGAATGCCAGCTAAGAAATAAGAATTAGAGTCCCAGTAGACCAAAAAAATGTCAGTAGAAGTTTCTGTAGTGGCAAGTCACAGTATAAATAGGTAAAATAGAAAAATATTAAAATTACCTACATGCCACCTCCCAAAAGGGCTATGATATTTATATTTGGGTCTACTCATTTTTTCATTATGTACATGTACATTCATAAAAGGCAAAGTGGTGACATTGATAATCTGTTTTTCCCCCACTAAATTTATCCTAAACATCTGCAGAGTATTCCATTGCCTCATTGTTTCCAAAAGTTACTCAGTTGGTTCTGTGTTGTTAGACATTTCACCTCAGTGGCTGGCCTTACAGAGAAAATTAGATGCATCTTATTTGTTTTCCTTATGATAAATGTCTAGATGTAGGATTGTTGGATCAAATAAGGCTTTGCTTTTATTGCTAAATCATCATCCGTAAAGATTATACCACCAGAAATGTATATAAATGTCTCTCTTTTCTTATCTTGTTGGTTTGCTAGGCCAAAAATGATCTCTCCTTTTAGCTTTTGTTTTCTCTGGTACTGTGCTTTAGTAGAATTAAAATCAATGCTGTTAAAATTATCTTTTTGATAATTTCAAAAGGTAAAAATAATTTTTTTAAGCAGGATAAGTTGGAGTAGGAAGTATCATAAAAAGTGGATTTGTACGGAAGTGGCTTAGGGATTGGTAAAGTAATGTTGATTCCAGGAAATTGTGGGGAGGTAGGTAGAAGGATCAGAGAGAAATGTAAATTATTGGGGATCTAAAGTATCAAGATAATTGATGGTCTGTATGAATCTGTGAGCTTTGACCAGCTAGCCAATAAGAGAGCTATAAACATTCAGGCACTTTCTAAATACAAATACTCATTGGATATATAGAGTTTTATAAAAGGGAGATTAATGGGTGTCAAATTGTGATTTTTGCTTTTCTTCTATTGACTTTACATTTTTCCTTTTTAGTGTAAACCGGAGTACAAGGTTCCAGGATTATATGTAATTGACTCAATTGTGCGACAGTCTCGTCATCAATTTGGAACTGATAAAGATGTTTTTGGGCCAAGATTCTCTAAAAACATAACCGCCACATTCCAATATTTATATCTTTGTCCATCTGAAGATAAGGTATAGTTAGTAATTTTGACATTAAAACTTGTATTCTTATTTATCTGAATCTGTTTAAATGTATATTATATTTGGGGCGTACTGTATTATTATAGTTATGTGGTGGTCTCTGAACTTGAAAAAAACAAAATCCACTGTTTTCTGTTGTGGTCATCTCATGTTTAATCTGTTTTGTTGTGAAGTCCTTCAGGAATGTTGTACTGTTGAAAAAGGAGCACCATCTTGCTTTAAAGAAGACATTGTTGGAAAGGTTTATTTTTGTTGAGTGTGTTGGAAAGATTTATTTGTGTTGACTGATAAATTCTGCAGTAGAGGAGGGCAGTACTTGTCTCATGTTGTTGCTTGTTCCAGAAGAAAGGGACCAATAATTGATGGCTTTCCCCTGCTTATAGAAATGCTAGAGCATAATGGTATTCATTAGCAATCAGACTACAGTATTTAATTCCTCACATTTATAACTGATTTTACTATGTACGGTAGAAAGGTAGAAAAACATTACAGACCTTAATAATAGGATTCCTAGTGGGTAGGAGAAATAACACTGCTAAATCTATGCAGAATAATGAAGAATGAAGACATTTACAGGAAGTGGTATATAAATTTGAGTGTTGTAGTTTCTGTATTTATGTTCTTGGAGGAGTGTTCTTATGGGATAAGTATATAAGAGAAAAGATCATTTCTTGAATAGGACATAAGAGTTATTCCCATGAATAACACATCTCTGGATCTCCATGTTTAGTGGTCCATAAGGCTACTTACCTATTAGTTACAGATCACTTTCTTAAATATTTTAACTGTTAGAATTATCCTGAAGAAGTCCTTCTTCACTTCATTTACTTTTCTCAGAGAATGGGGTTTTGTTTTGTTTTGTTTTGTTTTTGTCAGTGATGGCATTTCTTTGTAATCATAAATGAAAACTTAAAGTACATTTTTTATTACATTTATTTAGATTATCTAGGTTATATTTCTTTTCTGATTCTTTCCTCTTTTTTTCCCTTGTTTTTTACTTTACACTACTGAAGAAAAGCTAATTAGAGTAGTTTTTAACCAGATTGTAATTCTGAAGATAACTTTTTTTCTGTTAGTGAAACAGACTTAATATAGAAATAGTAGCCTCGGGATTTTTTTTTAATTATTTAGGGGTATAATACATTATTTATGCAAATATTTATTGTATATTCATGTTTTGTTACACATAACAGAGTAAAATAGTTCGCGTGCTGAACCTTTGGCAAAAAAATGGAGTATTCAAAATTGAAATTATTCAGCCTCTTTTGGACATGGCAGCAGGAACCAGTAATGCCGCCCCAGTACCAGAAAATGTTACTAATAATGAAGGTATGGTCAAATACATCTGTGAGCTTAGACAATATTACAACTTTTTGTACATGAGGAATTTGAAGTCTGTTTGTATTGGTGGAATTTTTTCATAAAAGTAATTGGAAGGTATGGTTTACTTTCCACAATTCATTTTTTTTTTTTTAATTTTTATTTTTTATAGTTTGTTTATTTTTGAGACCGAGAGAGACCGCATGATCGGGGGAGGGGCAGAGAGAAAGGGAGACACAGAATCCAGAAACAGGCTTCAGGCTCTGAGCTGCCAGCACAGAACCCGACACGTGGGACTCGAACCCATGGACTGGTGTGGGATTGTGACCTGAGCTGGTCGGATGCTTAACCAACTGAGCCACCCAGGCGCCCCCACAATTCTTATTTCTAATAAAAATATGCTCTTTCAGTATTTGTGGCAGTACAGAGTCTAGTACCATGATCTATATTTTTACTGTATATTAAGATGAATGGAATGTTATTAGAGTAAAATAAAGCTTAATGGAGTTGAAAAAGGAAAATGTGTAGAATAAAGTTTCATAGGTCTTAATGACCTTTTCTCTTTTAGGTTCACCTCCACCTTCAGTTAAAGTTTCCTCTGAACCCCCCCAAGCCACCACCAACTCTGTACCGTCTGTACCACAGTTGCCTAGCTCTGATGCTTTTGCTGCTGTGGCCCAGCTGTTTCAGACAACTCAAGGTCAACAGGTAAACTGCCTGTCTAAAGATTAAATCCTTGTGGTTAGGTACTATTGTCAGTTTTTATTTTCTTTTCCTAACTAATGAGGACATTCAAGGGAGGAAATATTTCTACTTTTCACCTAGAAAAACCTTCACTAGGAAGGTAATGGCATAGGGATAATAGGGAAGATGTGGGAAAGGTAAAAAATATGGAAGCCACACACTGAGAAAGAGCAATACCTCTTTAAAGAGAACCTTGGGACTGCCGACTGGTTGGTACTGCTGCTCACAATTCTAGCATTTCTATTAACTTCACAGTTACTTGGATTGGAGGTGAATTTTACATTTTCCTAGAAAACATTTATTTACCTTCTTCACAGTTCACTGTATTTTCTCTTTTTGAACCGTCATTTTCTGCCATTGGGGTGTCAGCATACATTTTTAACCTTAAGTGACCTTCATTGAATCTCTGATTATTTACACCAGACTTAACCATTGCTAAAAGATGTTTTCTTTTTCCAGCTTACTTTATGCTATGCTATTTTGAGCCACCTATAAGATTTTTTTTCCTCAGTAAATTAACTTTTGATGCTATGATTATATTTTGCTATGTGGTTTATCAGTTTTCCCATTCTTTAAGCTTCAGCAGATCCTTCAGACTTTTCAGCAACCTCCAAAACCACAGTCTCCTGCCATTGACAATGCTGTGATGGCGCAGGTCCAGGCTATCACAGCTCAGTTAAAGACCACCCCTGCACAGCCACCTGAACAAAAAGCTGCTTTCCCGCCGCCTGAGCAAAAAACTGCATTTGACAAGGTAGGCTCCAGTCAGCAACCCACCTTACCTGTTCAGACCACTCAATTTGGAAGGTGGCAGTTACTTCTCTACTTTCTCTCTGGATTGTTCATTTTGTTGTTTTTTAGCTTGAAGGATATTCATCCTCAGCATCAAAACGTTGATTATTTTTCCTGGTTATAAATGTAATATATACTCATTACGAAAACTTTCAGTAAAAAGAAAGTAGAAAAATAAACAGTAGAGCTTTTACCATTAACCCCCATACTTGCGAGATAACTGCTCTCTTCTAGACCAATTTCCTGTGGATATATTTTTCTTTATTTGGTCATAATATGTTTATATGTCACAATACATAATATTATAAATAAAACATATACAGTTTTTAACTTACTTGTTTTGATCTTAATCCTCTTAAATCCTTGTTATTGTAGAGGTTAGTAGATTTAGGTCTACATTTTTACTGAGTGCTTATTAGGACCATTCTATTAAATGTATGTCTCACAATTTAGCCATTCCTGTATTGATAAGCACGTAAGTTCCCTTTTGCTTTTTGCTGTTAAAACTTAGTTACCATATGTATAACTGGAGAGTTGTGTTGTTCAGTGTCTTCCAGCTGCTTTTTGGGCCTTAGGCATGCATGTTTAAGGAGCTGAGCCAGTAAGGACATAGATGTGCTGGATTTGCACAGCTTTTAGAGCTTCTCCTTGAAATGCAATCCACACAACTCTATCTTAGCTGTTTTATGTCTTGTCTGTTTATTGGGTTTATGACTACATAAAATTTCATTTCATTTTACAGGTCTCACTGCAAAAACAAAAATGTTTGAAAACCCTAGAACTAAGTAATATTTTTTAGTTTAATCATCTCTAAAATTTTTTATTCTTTCCAGATTTTAATTTTAAGATATAATTTTATTGCTAGTAGTCCAAATTAAGAATCCATCTTGGGGGTGCCTGGGTGGCTCAGTTGATTAAGCATCCGACTTGATCTTAGCTCCTGTCTTGATCTCAGAGTTGTGGGTTCAGGTCTTATGTTGGGCTCCACACAGGGCATGAAGCCCACTTAAAACAAAGCAAAAAAAAAAATGCATTTAGTATATACTGTTTGTCATTATATCTTAGTGATTTATGAACAACTACTGATTAAAATAAGTTTGGATAGGGGCACCTTGGTGGTTCAGTCAGTCAAGGGTCCAGTTCTTGATTTCAGGTCAGGTCACGATCCCTTGGCTGGGGAGTTTGAGCCCCACATTGGGCTCTTCACTGGCAGAGCGGAGCCTACTTGGGATATTCTCTCTCTCTCTCTCTCTCTCTCTCTCCCCCCCCGCCTCCCTCTCCCTCTCTCCCTCTCT
>NW_027529441.1:282724-322313 GCF_008692635.1 Crocuta crocuta
CCCGTCCCCTGCTCTGCACTGTCTCTCTCAAACATAAGTGAAAAAGTACATGCTAACAGGGGGGAAATGCAGATAATACAGGAAGTTCTAAAGTAAAAAGGGGAGCGATTCTCTGCTTTGAACAGATTTGTATTCTTTCAGAGTTTAGGAAAATTCTCCCACCTGTATTTTTTTTTAATTTTATATTTTCTTTTGGTAGTTTTACATTTTTGTTTTCTGTGTTTTTCTCTTCATTCCACCTGGAACTAACTTTAGAATATGTTTCAAGATAGTTAAATCTTGAATTTTTTGGAAATAGCCAATTCTTCCTCACTACTTTTGTTATACACTGAGTTCTGAATTCTCATTTGTGTCTATTTGTGGACATTTGGATTCTGTTGTGCTCTACTATTATGTTTATTTCTGCATCATAACAATTTAAATACTTGCAACTTATATACAATATTCAGTATTTCATTTCCAAGTATTATCCACCTCCCTACCCTACCCCCACTCCTTCTTTTTCAGACTTTCTTTGGCATATGTATTAATCTGTGTTCTCCAGGGGGAAAAGCTGCTTACACACACACAGAAGGATAGAGGAGAAGGAGAGATCAGTTGATTTTTAAGGAATTCTTTGACTCAGTTGTGGAGGCTGGCAAATTTGAAATTTGTAGGGAAGAAGGCAGGCTGGAAATTTATTAGGTAAGAGTTAATGCTGCAGTTTTGAGTCTAAATTCTATGGGGCAAGTTTTCTGTGTTGCTGTCTTAAGAATTCCTTGTTCAGGAAACCTAAGTTCTTACTCGTAAGGCCCAATAAACTAGGCACCCTAACCTAGCCAAACTGGTACAATTAACCATCATAGAATACTTTTCAAGATGAACTATAGCATAAATTTTAGAATTTATTTCAGAAGTACCAAGAGCTTCTATAACAGCGTTTTCCATAGAAGTCTTACACAATTACTGCTTCATTTAATCGTAAGGTGTTTAGTCCTTTTTCATATTTGTTTCTTTTAAGTGGTCGTGTTATTAAACTCTTAAGTTTTCTGGTAGGTTCTCTGAGATTTGTGAGTAGCAACTAAATTTGACTTTTCCTCCTCAACATCTATTCCTGTTTCTTTTTCTTGTTATATTGGTGGCTTGGACTTCCAAAAAAATGTCGAATAACAGTAATGTTAATACAATTAAAATGTTAATTTTAATTGTAACTCCTCTAGTGTTTCACCTCAAGTGGGTTGGTTGGTCAGTGTTTGTTAGTTGCATGGAGTTTAGAGAAACAAATTCTGTACTTTTCCTTTGACTGAAAGGTCTGTTTTAAGCTAGTAAAATAGCTTGACTGGGAACAGTTTATTTCAGGTGCTTCACAGATCTTCAGTTTCCTAAAAAGCAATAAAAATGCCTTTTTGGATAGATTTCAGATTAATTATTTAATTGCTTCAAATATTTTTCCGAAGCATTAGATATAGATCTTAAAACTTTAAAGAACATATCTATATGTGAGGAGTGCCTTGGGTCAATCAGTTAAGCTTCCCACTCATGATTTTGGCTCATTGTTCATGAGATCAAGTCCTGAGTTGGGCTCCATGCTGAGTGAGGAACCTGCTTGGCATTTTCTCTCCCTTTCTCTGCTCCTCCCCCTGCTCACTTGAGCATATGTGTGCGCTCTCTCGCTCTCTCGCTCTCTCATTCTCTCTCTCTCTCCCCCCTCCTCTAAATAAACTTGAATATATCTGTATGTGATAAATGGCAAAGACCGTGAGTTTTGTTTTTTGTAGACCATTTAGACCTTAGTTTTAATTTTGATTCCTATTATTGACTCTGTCTTGATACTGAGTCCCTTAAATATTCAGTGTGCAGCACTGCAAAATAATATGGTTATACCTACACTTTACAGTTGCTGTGAGGGTTAAACGTGCTAATGTGTGGGAAACAGAAAGGTGTCCTGGTCATAATTAGGTTGCTCAGTTATAATAAGAACTTTTAATGATGTGGCACAGAAATACAAAGAAACACAGTGTTGTCCAAGAAGGAGACGTCCCTTCCTAATTTAGAAATCTGTTGTGCAGTAAAGTAGAACCATTATTTTTAGGCAGAAGTGTCATGGAACAACACAAATTTTAAGAATTTGAAGTTGAAAATCCATGACAAGAATTGACACAGCTTGAAGGAAAAGTATACTGCTTGTTGAATGCCAGAGACTGAGAACTTTGAAGTCAAAAGAACAGTTCCCCCTCGGGACGCCTGGGTGGCTTAGTCGGTAAAGCGTCCGACTTTCGCTTAGGTCATGATCTCGCGGTTCGTGGGTTCGAGCCCCGCGTCGGGCTCTGTGCTGACTGCCAGCTCAGAGCCTGGAGCCTGTTTCAGAGTCTGTGACTCCCTCTCTCTCTGACCCTCCCCTGCTCACGCTGTCTCNCTGTAGTAATGATTCTTAATTCCCTGGACCTTAGATTCCTTGTCTATAAAAAGAAGAAACCGTATCTAAACTATGTCTACATTGCAAGCTTCTTGTGATGTCATGAAGTATCATATGTAGATAGTAAAACACAGTAAATAGTAATAGTAGGTGTTTGTTTGTGGTGTTTACCTTCCTTACTTTCTGAACAAGTGTAATTTTTTTTTTTTTTTAATGTTTATACATCTGTTTTGAGAGGGGGAGAGAGAAACCCAAGCAGGCTCTGCAGTGTCAGCTCAGAGCCTGATGCTGGCTCAGTCTCACAAATCTGAGATCGTGACCTGAGCTTCGGAAATCAAGAGTCGGACGCTTAACTGAGTGAGCCAGCATTTTCACGTGTGCCAAGTTCCAGAAGTTTTTGGTCTCTGAAAGAGAGTATTTTAATAAAATATTTATAGTGCCAAATTAACTATAAATTAAGCATATAGAAAATAATCAGGAAGAAAACACTGCATTTAAATTGAGAAAGAAAAGCAGAATGAAAAATTATCTTTTTCAGATGGCATTTGTATGGAAATTATCTGTAAACCAAGGTCCTGAGGGGCCAGTGGGAACGTGAGATTGTGCAGGACAGCACAGTGGCATCGTAGATGACAGTAAACACGGTTGTTTTTATAGTCTTTTGTCTGGTGTAGCCCAGTCTCACTTTTAAAATGGAATATGGAGGGCGCCTGGCTGGCTCAGCCAGTAGAGCGTGCAACTCTTGCTCCTGGGGTTGTGAGTTCAGGCCCCATGTTGAGTAGAGAGCTTATTTTTATAAAGTAAACAAAAATATTAAAATAAAATGGAATATTGACATCCATATTCCAGAAGCTACTCGATAGATTTGATTATGACGATGAGCCAGAAGCTGTGGAAGAAGCAAAGAAAGAAGATGCTGCTGCTGCTGCCGCCGCCGCCACCGCCACAGCACCTGCTGTGGCTGTCACACCTTCAGCACCTGCTGCCACCACACCGGCTGCCACGCCTGCCACTTCCCCTCCACAGGCACCCTTGTAAGTTTCTTTTTTCTGTTCCTCAGGGGATATGAGTGGGAATCACAGTGCAGGTAGAGCTGGCCCTTGTGCGCATGGTGGTGAGATGGGGGAGCTAGCCCCCGCGGTCAGACATCCACTTTAGAACTTCTGTCTTCCCCAAAACTTCTGTAGCCTGCTGTTGACCGGAAGCCTAATCCATAATGTGAACAGTTGAGTAACGTATATTTTGTATGTTGTATGTATTACATACTGTATTCTTCCAATAAAGTAAGCTAGAGAAAACACAGTGTTAAGAAAATCATAAGGAAAATATGTTTATAGTACTACACTGTATCCAAAAAAATCTGTGGATAAGTGGACTCACACAGTTCAAGGCCATGTTGTTCAAGGGTCAACTGTAACTTTAGTGACAAAATCATTTTTCGTATCGTCATTGTTTTTTAAAATTATGATATTTTGGGTTTTCTCTTGGGAGGGGATCCTATCAGATTTGCAAGTAAAGATGGCTTTTATAATGGAAATAATGCTGAATATATAAATTAAGATAGGCAAGTATCTGATTCAGTAAGATGTTGATTATTAATGACTCCTGAACAACATTCTTGTGTCTGTCTAGTATAAATGTGGCTAAGAATCTCACGTATTTTTGAATGGGTAAAAGACTACTCATCTTTTTTTAGTGGTTTTCCTGGAGATGGCATGCAGCAGCCAGCGTACACACAGCATCAAAATATGGATCAGTTCCAGCCTCGAATGATGACAATGCAGCAGGATCCGGTGCACCATCAGGTACAGCTACGTTTTGCTAAGTGAAGATCTATTCATTAGAGCATACAAATGCATTTCCCAGATCACTGTCCTTTAGCTGTGTGTTTGGCCAAGTACTGCAGCTACCGTCAAAGCCGATGAGCATGTATGTGATTGAGTTGTTGTTTTTAGAAAGCTTTAATTAAAACAAGCATGCTAAATATTACATGCTTATATTTTAATAATAATTTTTTGTTAAAATAGTTTAGGGTGAGATTATGGCTCTGTTTCAGTCCCTCGGGAGGAGCCTTTTTTGGGGGTAAATGTTAAGGTGCTTTAGAGGGTTTTCTCAGCTTTCACATTCAGGAGTATAGTTTGAAGTCTGCAGTAAAAGGAGCATAGCATACTGGAGAATTGGAAGTTAGTAGAGATATATTTGTTCGTTGGATTTATTTTAGTAAATCTTCTATTCAGAGTTTTCTAAACTTGACTATGCAGCTAAATTATAGATGTAGGACTCCAGTGCTAAAGTCAGTCTAGAGAATCTGTACATTTTTTTAAATTGTATGCTTCATAGCCTTAGTTTAGAAAGGGATCTCAGAAATCTCTTTAGACTGTATTCATTTTCTTATGTACATTGTGTTTGGCCCATTCTATAATTGGTAATACGAAAGTGATACTGATTTTGATGATTTCTTGATGAATGAAGTTTGAGAAGTACTTTATAAGTAAGTCTATTTAAAATCTGACAAAAACCTGTGTACGTATTTCCAAATGTTTGACAGTTACTGATAGTTTAAAATTAGAAGGAATACTTCTTTGTGACGATTATAATTATACTTTTAATTTTGTTTTGGTATTGGACCAGCACCTGCCGAAATACATTATGTTGTGGCTTGCTTGCATTATTATGATATTTTAAGCCCTAAAAGTAGGCACATTTGTTGAAACTTGCCTTGAAGTAAATTTTTAAAAAGTGAACCTATACATGTCATTGCTGTAGCCACTCTTCCTCCCAAAAGGCTTAATTAATTGCCTTTGAAGTTGAAAGGAGATAGTTTGCAATACAGTACCTCTCTGACTTTTAAGTTTAGTCTGTCATTGTTGTTCCTCATATAAATGTGTCTTTAAATATATAAAGTCAAACCTTTGTATTTATAATTTTTAAAAGTTACAGGATTTTTAACCTATAATTGGATATGTAACGGTTCTTCAGGTAAATATTACACCTATGGAAATTATTAATCTTTGCATCTCACTACAGTTTTCTTTTGATGAAAATTTACTGAAGATGTTTTAGGGTAGGGTTGTTTTAAATGTTTGTTTATTTTGAGAGGGAGTGTGTGTATGCACGCAAATTGGGGAGGGGCAGAGAGAGGTGGGGAAACAGGGAATCACAAGCAGGCTTAGTGTTGTCAGCGCAGAGCCGGACTTGGGGCTTGAAACCGTGAACCTGTGAACCGTGAGATCATAACCTGAGCCGACATCAAGAGTCGACTGCACAATCACTTGAACCACCAAGGCACCCTGAAGATATTTTAGTTGTATATCAAGTAACTGAACGCTTTCTTAATTATTTTTGGTAGCTGTTACTTAAAATCTACTCATGTGCTTTCTTCAAATTCAAAAGGTTCCACTTCCTCCTAATGGACAGATGCCAGGTTTTGGCCTTCTTCCTACACCTCCATTTCCTCCCATGGCTCAGTCTGTGATTCCTCCAACTCCACCCGTGCAGCAGCCTTTCCAAGCTGCTTTTCAGACGCCAAATGAACCACTTCCACAGAAGACACATCAGGTAAAACTATATTCTAGGATTCATGATCTTTTTGATTGCTTCAACTTAACGTGTAGATTCCTGCCTGTTTGCTTGTTCTCTTCATTTTTGAATGTGAAGAAAGATTTTGTTTGGCATCTATTGACCTCTCTGTGCCTCAAGTTTTTCATGTGGAAGGTGAACATAGTAATACCAATTTCCATAGGATTCTGTGAGGATTGAGGTAGAGTGTAGAATGCTTAACCAATGCCTAGTTCATTGCTGTAGTCAATGGTTTATTAGAATAGTATATAACTTGTACAAATTTCCAGATGTGTTTGTCTGGAAGTGTTTCTTCTAATCTTGTAAACCTAATAAATTTTTTTCCCCACTGATGGATAGTCATTGTTAAACTAATAATGTGATGTCAAGTATCCAAAATAAATGTTTCAGGGCAAGAGATAGGTATGTAATTTAGCAATTTTTAGATTTTGTTTTCTTACCTTTATAATTTCCACTTTTCTCATTTAATGATGGGTGGTTGTTTTTGGTTTTGTTTTTTTCAAGGAAATGGAAGTAGAACAACCTTGTATCCAAGAAGTTAAGCGACACATGTCTGATAACAGAAAGTCGAGATCTAGGTCAGCATCCAGGTAATTGATAGACGTTGTTTTTCCAGTCATCTATGTCTTAGGAGAATGATTAAAATCAAAACAATTACTTTTAGATATGCAGTGTTAATAAAATAACATTTGGTTTATTTGTGTGTCTGTATGTGTAGAATGGGGGCAGAAGTAGTAATAAAAAAAACTAAGGTCGGTCATCTCACCCCTGCTTTTACCCCTTGAGTTGCTGTACTGTCTACATGCAGCTATACAGAGTAAGAATTATGTATTCACAGTTCCTTCACAAATTTTCCAGCCGACAGAAATGGAAAGATAGTAAGCAATACTATAATCAGATATTGATTTAATTGCTGCAGAAAAGAAGTTAACTGAGAAGATAGATATTTGTAGTAGAAGTGTATCTCAATGATGACAGCCTCTAACACTACCAGTATGTAATTCAGTCTAGTACCAAGTTATCGAAGATGAGACATACTTATATATGCCAGTAACCTTATTTATCACATTTAAAATAGGTGCATGGTTTCTAACTTTCAACATGTTAAAAACCTTCAAAATGAATTCCTTGCTACTGAATTATTACATATCTAAACATTAAACTATTTAGTTATATATAGATATATAGATACCTTTTCTGTTTTTTCTCCATGTTGTGTTCATTCTCTTCCTCATGAAAATGTTAGGTCACCAAAAAGAAGGCGATCTCGATCTGGCTCTAGATCGCGAAGGTCCCGTCATCGCCGTTCTCGTTCTCGGTCCAGAGATCGACGCCGACATTCGCCTAGATCTCGGTCCCAAGAAAGGCGAGATCGAGAAAAAGAAAGAGAACGCCGACAAAAAGGCCTTCCTCAAATCAAACCAGAAACTGCAAGTGGTAAATTAAAGTTCTTGCGTTATTTTTTCATGTTCAAGTTTAAAATGTTTTTTAACTGATAGCAAATGACTGCTCTATCATATCTTGTTTGTTTGTGCTTTGGTGTACATCCTTGAGTTTGCTTTGATATGTTAAGCCAGTTATAAAGAAGCAAGTAAGGAGTAAATGAAACTAATAGTGATGAGGAATAAAATAATAGCATGGCTTTATGAAATTGAAAGCAATTAACTAGGTCTCTTTCACATCATGGCAAGGTTTTCCTTTTTTCCCAGATTAACTAACTCTTTTATAATAAGATTTATGGTTTTACAGACTAGATTACCTTGCATTATCTCCTGAATATCATCATGTGTTTAGAATATGTTTAATAAGGTCTGCTAGACACATTCTTGATACAGATTAGCAGTTATAAGTTGAAATTCTAATTTATACTACAAGAAGGGTGTATGTAAAGCTTCTGATTCTGTAAGTTTTATTACATAGAACACAACATAAGAGAAAAACCACTGTGTACACTCGACTGTCAGAAAGGGACAAGTGTAGCAGTGGACAGAAGCACCGGCCTGGTTGTTGACTGAGAGTTGGATCAGGTCTTCTCACTTGCCAGGGGTGGCCTTGGGCAGGTTATTGTGTCTGGCCCATTTTCATCAATGAAATCTTTAGATCTGTCAACAAAAGAAAGAGACTTTTTCAGCTCTTATGTTATTCATCATCCTACTCCATTTCTGGAAGTACTACTATAATTTACTAGAGTTTTTTTTAGATGCGTATAGAATTTGCTACTTAACCTGATGGTATCCTGTAACTTACGCATTTTCTCTATAATGATTTTCTTTTCCCCTGTAGAAAAGTATCGTGCTGCGCATTACCAGATGTGTATATTTTTATGATTATAATTTTATTTTAAGTTTGTAGCACTACACTCTGGGTGGGACAGCTGGACAAAAGGACTACTCAGCAAGATGTTGCAAGTCTTCTGGAAGAGTTTGGTCCAATTGAATCAATTAATGTGAGTGTTTATTAAGTTAATGTAATGACAGTGGACAGGTGTGATTAATGCCATTTTACAAAGTTAAAGACTTGAGGCCCAGGTTAAAATTTGCCCAGCTTTGTAGTAGATGTAGCTAGAGTATAGGTGTTGAGTCCATGCTTAGCATTCTCTGCATTTAACCACATTTCTTGGATAACCAAGTTTAATTTAAAACCTTTCTCTAGAAAAATCTGTATTAACAAAACTTGGAGAACCATAGGTTTTTTTAAAAGTTGATAGTTGATACCAAACTTGACTTGCCAGTTTATAACAAGGTAATCTCAGATTATAAAATCCTGGCTGGGGAGGGTGGGTAATGGGCAGGGGAGTTGGGGATGTTGGAACTAGTTATTTAGTATTTATTTTCTCTTGTTGCTCTTTGATTTTATTATATTTTATAATATTAAAATGTTTTGGAACAGATGATTCCTCCAAGAGGTTGTGCCTATATTGTTATGGTTCATAGGCAAGATGCTTATCGCGCCCTGCAGAAACTGAGCCGAGGAAACTATAAAGTGAACCAGAAATCCATAAAGGTATATTTTTATACCTTATTATTTTACATTTAACACATAGTATTACTTGGCTTTTTAAAAACTGATTTTGGACACTAAGGCATTTCATGTGTAGCTATTTAAGAGGTTTATCTCCTAAAAGGTAACATAAAATTAAAAACTTTTAATTTGAAATGTTAAATGTTTAAATGCAAGGTATTTTTGGTTTTTACACATTTTAGTTTTAAAGTTTGCCATCTCATTCTTAGAATAAACTTAAAAATATTCAACAGAGATAAAGATAATAGGTACATTGGTATTCTTCCTGTAAGGGGCCAGAGTCCGCATTACCTCAACGCTGTACCCTTGGATCATACTGCAAAAGGATTTTGTGTAATGGTAAATAATTTCAAAGTACCCAAGACTTTGGAAAGTGGTCCCCATGTGCTGGGCTATACAGGAAACTTCAGCTTTCCCCAATAAACATTATTTTCCTTTTCTCTAAGTTTTATGTTGGCTGGATTGGGGAGTGAATGGTTGGAGGAGTGATATGGAGGTGATGCCAGTTAAATTCCACGAGAACAAAGTAGGAGGAGAAAAGGTTAACCAATTTCCTAGCATCAAAGTGAGACCCAGGAGTAGGGCAGATTACTCCCTTGTTGCCCATGTCTGAGTGATTAGAAATGTGAGGAATGGTTAATTCTCAGAACTGACTTTTTTCCCCCATCCTTTCTTTTTATGTTAAACTGATGGTGATATAGATTGCCTGGGCTTTAAACAAAGGAATAAAGGCAGATTATAAGCAGTATTGGGATGTAGAACTGGGTGTTACTTATATTCCATGGGACAAAGTCAAGCCTGAAGAACTGGAGAGTTTTTGTGAAGGAGGAATGTTGGACAGTGATACACTTAATCCAGGTAAAGCAGTATTTTAGTTCTTTAAAATTCATCTGTTTTCTTGATAGTGCATGTGAAAAATGTTTCATTCTTTGCTGTAGGGATTTTTGAGATTTTTCAAGTACCCACTATGTGCCATTTGCTCCACTAAAAACTGAGGAAACAGTGGTGCATGAGACAGATAGATATGGTCTTTGCCCTTAATGCAACTTATATTTAGTGGGATAGATTCAGACACAAATGAAATAATACTGATTGTGGAGTTAATCATTAATTACAGTATTAAGTATTTAAGTAAAAATTAAATAGGATTTTTCACTGTGAAGACCTAGCATATCCAAATGAGTCTTAAACTGAGCATTATTGGTATTGCTTTAAGCCAGTGCTTCATAATAATTTCTTTGAAAGCATGTAAATGTCCAGAGAAGCGATTGAAAGTAAACATGTAAGATGAGAAAGTGCAGTTACCTATGGCATGACTATTAAAAATCTGGATTGACAGTAGGATTACAGTGGGGAAAATAGCATGTGTGGGCATGACCTGGGGATTGATAGACAGCTGGATGAGGAGTGCAGGGTGGTATGGCAAAATAAAGCAAGAGACTTAAGGAGTTTCAAGCAAGCAGAGTTGGTTGGAGAGCAAAAAAGAGATGAAGCAATGTTGAGCCATTCCCGTACCGTGACCTCTTTCCCCCCAGTGCGTGATGCCTTCACTTAAGGGGCGAGTTAGGTTGGAACTCCTGGGTGATGCACTCTGTTAAGCGTCCAACTCTTGATTTAAGCTTAGGTCATGATCTCATGGTTCATGAGTTCCAGCCCTGCATCTGGTTCTGTGATGACAGTGTAGAGCCTGCTTGGGGTTCTCTCTCTTTCTTTACCTCCCCTGCTTGCTTTCTCTCTCTCTCTCTCTCTCTCAGATAAACTTCTTTTTAAAAGGGTAGGTAGAGCTAGGTTTCCATTCAGGCAGATATGTATCAGGGGTCTACTGTGTGCCAAACATTTTGGCACAGGCTCTGGTTGGGGTGCACAGAATCTTGCTCCTCCCTCCTGGGATCTTTAATCCAGCTAATATACTATCATGGTTAAAAACATAGACCCTGGGTCAAACAAAACAAAACAAAAAACATAGACCCTGGATCCAGTTGTGTGTATGTTGAGTCTTGACTAACAAGTCTGCTGCTTGTTAGTATGTGACCTTGTTTTCCTCAATTTCCAAATTATTTTCCTCATTCGTATAATGGGAATAATAACGGGACCTACTTCTAGATGGTTATGAGAATTCATTGAAGGAATACATACAGAAAGTGCTTCAAACAGTGCCTGACACACAATAAGCATTCTTTTGCATGTTTGTTATTGTTCATTCATTTAGTTAATATTAAGATTAGCACAGGCATTTCTTTCATAATGAGACTGCTGATTTTTTTATATAATCATTTTAAAAATAATTCTAGATGCAAAGTTATTTAAAAAAAATGGTAAAGTTTTACTGTTAAATACTTTTAAATACTAGATTGGAAAGGAATCCCCAAGAAGCATGAAAATGAAGTGGCTCAAAACGGAGGGGCAGAAACCTCACATACAGAACCAGTATCACCCATACCTAAACCTTTGCCAGTGCCTGTGCCTCCTATTCCTGTTCCCGCACCTATAACAGTGCCACCTCCACAGGTAAGAGTATTTGGGGCGTTACTTAAACTTGTAAGTGACAGAAAAACTTTTCTAACTCTTATTATAGATGTATGTCTATGTCAGTGTTAAAAGACACGAACACATATGTGTGCATGTTAATAATATTTTGGTATGTCAGACCTACTGTTGATAAACTAACACATTTTTTCATAAACATCAGTAAAATCAATTTATATTGCTTTGCATCTGTCTAGATTATTCAGTGTCTTCCTAATGTTTCCGACTTAAGATGCAAACCTAATAGCATTGCTTGTATTCAGCTTCCTCTTGTTTTCTTTTATTGGATCTTTATTCTTTGGGTTGTTTATGTTCTGAGGGAACTTGGATATATACCCAACAAGCAGATGTTTTGAGAGAAAGAGAGTCTCTTAATCTTCAGTTTGGGTGGTTCTGTCATGAAATTTTTTTTAATGGATGAGTGAGAGCTGTTTAATAAATTGAGTGCCATTTAACACGAAGGTATGTTCATAAACTGTGTGGTCAGTCAGTGCATTTATTACTTGGGAGGAGACAGTCTAGATTCTGACAGAATGTAGTTTGAATCCCAGCTCAATTGTTTATTCTCAGCAATGTGACATTGGGCAGATCACCTAAGCTTTAATTCCCTATCTACAAATGCACAAGCTCCCCCTCTTGGCTTTGGCTCTGGTATTCTTCCTAGGTCAGAGTTGTTCTTCCTAAGTCAGAGTTTTGAGGATTAAATCAGGTAGTGTGTGTTAAATTATAAGAGCTCAATAATGAACAACCTTTTGGTAAAAAATTGTAGGTACTTGACCCACAGTTTTATCTAATCTATTAGATTTTTCTTGCTTTTCCGTACCTTTTTCAGTTTTTCACATTAAATCTGAATCAGATAAATCTGAGCTATCACAAAAGCAGGTTACGTAGCCTCTTGATTTTCCCAGTGTAAGGAGAAAATTACATGCTTTGATACATACTTAATGCTGATATTTTATAAATAGATTCCCTACATTGACAGACTCTTTAGTTCATCTTTTGGACAGGCCCTTCCAGCACAGATTCTAAATAAGATTCAGTGTATATCACCACTCATTTAAAGAAACCTGACTAATCTGTTAAAATTGGTCATATATATATTTTTTAATAGCTAACATTTGTAGGGTGTTTTTTAAGTGACAGGCACCAGCACTTAACATGTATTCCCTCTGTAATCCCCATAATTATGTGAGGTTGGCATTTTTTTCATTTTACAGATGAGTAAACTGAGGCACTTGAGGTCACAAAGCTAGTTAAAAGCAGGAAGGGGGCAGGCAGTTTCACCCCAGGACCTGTGATCTTAATCCCTACAAGTTGCCAGGTCGCTTTTCTTAGAGTTGTAGTTCTCAAATTTACTGACCTGACCATGGTACATTTTTTAACATAGCGTGTTCTGTCAGGACACCAGGAGATGCTTGTGAGGTACAGTGTGAATTTGCTGTCATAGAGAACAGAAATTTGAGGACTGTCCTTTAGAGGGAGTACTAATTACCACCTGTTACTAGATAAATTTACTCACAGAATCAAAAATTTCGAAATAAACAAGATCTTCATCTCTCCTTACCGTACGGGTGGGAGGGTGGCTAGGTCCTTGGCTTCATTATTCTTCCTTGGTCTTTAGGTCCCGCCGCATCAGCCAGGGCCTCCCGTAGTTGGTGCTCTCCAGCCCCCCGCTTTCACGCCTCCCTTGGGCATTCCTCCTCCGGGCTTCGCTCCCGGTGTGCCGCCGCCGCCGCCGCCCCCACCGTTTTTGCGCCCAGGATTTAACCCGATGCATTTACCACCAGGTACAGTGAGTTGTTTAAGAAGACATTCTTTTTAGATCCCCGAATTAGGGGACACAACATACGTTGACATTATTTTTCTTATTATAGGTTTTCTTCCTCCTGGACCCCCACCTCCTATAACTCCACCCGTATCCATTCCTCCTCCTCACACTCCACCAATAAGCATCCCAAACTGTAAGCATGTTTTCCTTTTGTGTTCACTAGTCCTCTTGGTGTTGGGAGTAGGAGGGAGAGTGGACCAGTAATAGGGTCTAGAGTGTGGCAGGAGAATGTTGACTGGGGAGAAAATTATTCAGCTTCACATGTTGATGTAATTATATTCCTTAGCTACTATCGCTGGTATAAATGAAGACACTACAAAAGACTTATCTATTGGAAATCCCATTCCAACAGTGGTGTCTGGGGCTAGAGGAAACGCCGAGTCTGGTGACAGTGCGAAAATGTATGGCTCCGCTGTGCCACCTGCTGCACCCACGAATCTGCCCACCCCTCCTGTAACGCAGCCTGTTTCACTTCTTGGTAAGTTAATTTTTTTATCAGTAGTTTTTTTCCCCCCACCCAGGTTAGGTTTTTTTAAAGAACAATGCTCATTTCTCTGAGGAAGAGCTTCTTCTTAAATATGTGCACTTGGTCATTACCAAGAGTAGCCCCAGAGACAGCCTCTAAGATGAAATCCTGTTTGTCCTGAATAAAAGTGTGGATTTGTACATCTTAATTTGCTATAGGAAAGTGATGAATCTCTTGACAGAAGGGATTGGTACAAAGTCCATGATTAAAACCCCAGACATTCAGCTTTATAAAGAGATAGCATTTCTTTGACAACATAGAATTTTTTTCCTGTCTGGACCAATTTTTCTAAAACCCTGGGCTGTAGTAGCTTTCTCTTGGCCAGCAAAGAACTTCTCTTAGATACATGTAATAAAATGGCTTTATTGTCTGAATGACACTTGTACAGCCTAGGGTAATGCTTTCTCACTGACCCTTCAGTTTTCTCCTGCTAGTTTTATCTGTTGGTACTCTTTACCCACGATCAAGGGAAGTGTGATTTAGATTGTTTATGTCTTTAAGAGGCTTTACCTTTGCTTGAATTATAAATGATTATTTTATAGATTTGTTACATCTTATAGACTTGTTAGAGTTATTAATCTATTACATTAATTGCTGTATTTTGAAGTGGTTTTGCCAAGTGTAATTAACGCTTGATTCTCCTAATGGGTAGTTAAATCATCCTTAGCATTATAACATTCTAGTCCTGTGAGCCCATTGTATTTTTCAGAGGTATATGTATGTGTACATATGTGCTTTCATAATCTTAGATCTTTTTTTTTAGGAGAGAGCACATTAGTTGCCTCTGAGATGTAGGACTATGGGATGTTAGGACTATAGGACATTAGTTTGTGATTCAGGACTTTTACTTTTCACTTACACCTTTCAGTGCTGTTGGAAATTTTTACTTTGTGCATATACTATATTTATAATAAAAATCAATTTGTTTTTAAATGGCATGCTGTCTTCTGCCCTCTCTGAGACTAAGCTTAGTCCGATAATAAACTTGATTTTTATTTCCTCTAGTACACAGACTGGGTAATGGTGAAAGAGAATTTGGGATTAAAACTTGTCACCAGTATTGTAGCAGTAGTCTTCGTAAAGATGGAAAATAGTGTGTTTAATGAGGAAATTGCCTAAGGGGTCTACGGTATAAATGAAAATCATGTAGTAGAAGGAACATTGTTCTAGGATCCGGGAAACGTTAATGTCTTTGGATCTCAGTTTCGTTTTTCATATTTGTAATAAGATAGTTGCATAAGAACCACAGAATCTGAGTTGGCTTGACTTTTCTGATCAGCCGCTTTTCTCCACTTCACACCAGCACCCCTGATTATGAATTTTCTTTGTAGTGAAATTTCCTAGTCTGTCATCCGTGGATATTAGGCCACGGGAGAGTATTTACAAAATGGCATGCATTTGTGCTTTTTTTCTGGTCTTCGTAAACTCTCTGAATGAAAGATTTCTTCATCCCTAAGAGTTTAATAACCACTACTTTCAAATAAGTATGAAGTATAAGTAGCCTGCTCCTGATTTAACATTTAGGTCTTGACCACTCTGCCCTTTATTTCTTATCACAACCGAAGTGCATAATCTGAACTCTGCATCCAACATGTGAAACAAAATAAAGCACAGATCAAAAGTTGGTGAGCTTGGAACCAAACCTACTAACCTAAGCACTTAGCATTTACCATTACTTGACATAATTCTATGTGTGTCTTTCCTTCCCTCCCTTTCTCAAATACGTACTAGAATGGAAACTCTCTGAGAGAGGGCCAGTCGTTACTTGAATAAGTGGATAGATAGATGGTTTTCAATGCAGGGCTGTTTGTACCTCACTTGTTTGTCTATAACTTTGAAGACAAAACTTAAAAATTAAAGGCTGTTCCAAATCTGGAATGATTAAAGTGTGACATAACATAAAAACAAAAACTGTTTTTGTTAAAATGAGTACTTTTAAGTAAAATGCAGTAACTTAATTTCAGTCACAAGAAAGAAAGCCTTTTGTGTTCCCTCAACTAGAAATCTTGAAAAGAAATTCCCATAAAATTTGACCTTTTAAAGAAAGGAGACCTTAATGTGTGTGCAAATAAAGGAGGATTTATCCAAAAGAGTAATCACAGTTGCCTCCTGTTGATAAAGGAGTGCAGTGCCCACATGCTGTATGGCAGCTCTGAAGCATTGCTGCTCAGGGTGGGAGGTTGTTGATGGTGACCAGGGTAACAGAATATTAGCAATAAGATGCTTTCAAGTTTCCTCTTGGTGCTCTAATGTTTTCTCTTACGATAATAAAAAGAAATGCTATGCTGTACCAGAAAACTCTAAGCCTAGAAGGTGATATGAAACTCCAGTTTCTTCATCTGTAAAAAAAAAAAAAAAGGTGAGGGGGGAATAAAAATGACACACCAGGGTGTTGTGGTGATTCACTGGGCTTGTGTACGTAAACAACTGACACACGGAGCCTGCCACAGGCTAGGCTGTCAGTGAATGGTGGGTGCTTATTACAGGTAAGGAGTGTCATAAGGGATACTTAGAATACCTAGAGAAGAATATCTATACTTTGTAATTCTAAAATGATATTACTTTAGCTATGATTTGGGGATTTTTTTTTTTTTAATGTTTTTATTTCTGAGAGAGAGACAGCATGAGCAGGGGAGGGTCAGAGAGAGGGAGATACAGAATCTGAAGCAGGCTCCAGGCTCTGAGCTGGCAGTCAGCACAGAGCCCGACGCGGGGCTCGAACCCACGAACCGTGAGATCATGACCTGAGCCGAAGTCGGACGCTTAACCGACTGAGCCACCCAGGCGCCCCTGTGATTCGTTTTAAACTGTTTTATTTGTTGGCAGAGGAAGCAAGCTTTTTAAGGAAAAAAATGTGTCTTTACATAGTTGCCTCAGATCTTTTCATGGTAGATTAGACCGGGTCATAAGCTGACACATATTAAAGTTCCATCAGTTGTTGTACTGAGAAAATTTATGTTGTTCATAGTGATATTTCACTGAAATAGCACGCAATATGATATTTGTATTCTTTTTATTAACAATTCTCAGATAGTTTTCTAGTAAGGGGAGATGAACCTGTCCTTGAGACTTAACTAAATTCTCAGATCTTAATTACTGAAACTTGGTACTAATACTTTTAAAGTAGTGGGGACCAAACAAATATTCAACAGATTTCCTAAAATTTAGTAGTACAGCCTGATTATACTGGGAGGAGGCAGTGAGTGCTGCAAAGATGGTTTGGCTTAAAGAATTTTCCGAATGATCAGATGGAAGTGTGGGCTTTAGTTTGGAAGTGATGACTACCTTTTTCTGGAGTTGGGCTCAAGTAGCCCATACTACCAGATTTGTGTAGAACTAAATCTCCATGTTGTTGGAATTCTGAGTATTTTAGTAACTGATAATCGAAAATACGAAATTATATCATGCATAACAATAATTCATTATCACTTGATTTTAAAGAAATCCATTCTTAGCTCACACACCAAGATAGCTAGTTAGAGTAGTGATGGTCCTCAGAGCTGTTGGTAACCGTCTACAGTTGTTAATCATTTAGGAGAGAAGGAATATTAATGATAACAGCAATTCAGTTTATTCTCTACTGTATAAGTGTATGTGTTTACTTTTCAGAAACTTTTGTATAACATGTATCTCTAATATGTATAGTATTTTTATTAAAAAGTTCATTGTAAATGTGAAATTTGGGTTACTTTGGTGTTCCAGACAATAAAAAAGAAATACACAAAAAAAAATGTTTGTTTGTGTTACCTATCTCTACTCTGTTACCAGTATATCCAAAATATCTTTTCAAGGGAAAATTATACTAACTTGGACTCATTCCTTTTGTGGAAAATTAAAGGCTTTTCTCTTGTCATTTATTCATTATTAATATGCAGATTCTTCCCTAATTTTGTCATACTGCTATAGCTGATGGTGAAATTCATAAGAATTGGGTTTTTCTCAGATTGCTTCCTACTTACTGATAATTTTTGTTACCAAAAATCTAAAGCAGAAGTCACAAATTGGTGGCCTCCAGGCTGAATTGCTAGACAGTGTGTGATGCCCTTCAGGCTTGATTTCTACGCATCCCTGCATGAACTCAGGCATTTGAGTCGATGTTCCCGAATTTGGACACTTCAGGAAATTATGTGCACAGAATTGGTTTGGAATAATTAAACAGGCATGTTTGCTTTATTGTAATAGTTACAGTCCTTAAAACTGCCTAGAAGCTGAATAGTTTTACCATCACATTCTATAATTACTTTGAAATTGACATTTGATTTGTGATAATTTCACTTAGCTTGGATTTCTCTGTCAGAATTTTGATTTTTAACAATATTTAAATTAGAACATTAGAGCACCAAACTAGTGTGAATAACATTCAAAGAAAACCTGAAGAAAATCCTTTGGAAAGTGTTTTTTTAATGATAATACCTAATTTTTAATACTTCTACATTTTAGTATTTTTTTTTTCTTACTGTGAACTTTGTCAATGGTTATTTTAAATTAGATGCTAGAGGTATCTACTAGAGATTTGTTTTGGTACTCCCCAAAATCTGGTGACTTTATCCTATAAAGTGTTCTTTCAAAGCTTTAAAATATACAGATTGGTACTCTAAATATTACATTGGTAATTATTCCACTAGTGTTCTATAGTAGAAATGGTTCCTAAATAGTCATCACAGTACCTTCAACTTGGTATATAACATTGTTCAGTGGATACAGTATTTAATAACTATGAATCCACAACAGATACTTGCCTTGGATTTAAATCTATGGGTAAATACCCTGTATTTTCTCAGAAGGTGAAGTACTTCAGGTGAAAACCACAGGGAGGGTCTTGTACAAAAACTTGAAGCTGCTTATCCGTTGTCTCCATGTCCCTCTGTACTTCCTGGGCTATAGAGCTATAGCCTGGAGTCTCTCTCAAATTTCAGTCTCTTCGACATCCATCACTTTGGGCTTGAGGAAGGTGGGAGGGCAGACACTCTGTGCTCTGTAGAGTGCTTTTGTAGACAGAGATGTGGCTGTGAAGAATTTCAGGTAAGATTTTTTTTCCCAGCTAACATTGAAAGTAATAGTCCCTGTAGAAAATCTCATTCAGTGATAGGTTAATTGTTTACTCCAAACTTCTCAACTCAAATAGTGCAACTCTTAACTCTAAGAGCTGTTACATTTTGCCAGTTCTGGTAAAATAGCAGTTTGTATACAAATCCTAAAATTAAGTCACTGTAAGTGAACAATAGGGAAGTTGACCAGACAAAACCTATTGTACATAATTTTGCAAAAAGCCAAGGAGTCGTTTTAAAATAATCTGTCTGCTTTCTCTTCATTTGAAATTCTGGTTTTTGTATATTGGAATTTAGCAAAACATAATATATTCCTCTGCTAAAAATAGATACACCTCCCCCATATACTTGCATTACTTACTGTTGAAAACTCAAATTTCTCTTAAAAGATTTCTCATTAATGTCCTAAGCACAATTTTTTTTGGTATAATCTTAATGTATAATACTATCTAAAATGTGCTTTCTCATCCTCTGAAAACTAGCTCCTTACTCTTTTGTTCCTCTCTGCTCCAAACATAGTGCCTACTAAGAATTGCCTGGGAGCCTTTTCAGAATAGTTACGCTCTAAATGTTACTAAACAGTGAAATCTAGGCAAAGGAACTACACGTATGGGTTGCACTGTTACTTTGGTTTTCTGACTGTATGGGATGAAGAAAAACAATGTTTTTTAAAAATTATGCATACATATGCATGCTTAGGGATCTTAGGTTTATTGGTGGGAGAGATAAGAGTGGTTGGTATATTTTTTTCCTTGTGTGGGAATTCATTTTAGGCTCATGGAAATGCCACAGTAACATTCATTTTATTGGGATCAGATCAAAAAAGAACGAACTGCCAACTAGAAACCTAAAAGGAGGTAGTTAAAGAAAATTGCAGAATTTCTCAAAATAAATTTCAGGTCTTTGTTGGTTAACAATGGAAAGACACCACCACCCTGGGGGAGAGACCTGGACCTTCTAGCCTCTTGTCTTGCAGCCTGAGAGATACTTTCTCCTCGAAGAGTTTGGTCATCACCTCCGCCACTACCATTCATACATTCTACGTGTATTTTATTCATTAGCCACTGTGTGCCAGGTACCATCCTGGTACTAGAGATACCTGAATGAACAAGACAAAGCCTGTCTTCTTAGAGCTTATATTCTAGTAGGGACTTAGATAATAAATAAACTAATAATTTCACATGGAGATGTTCCTTTGAAGAGTAAAGCATAGAACACTTGGGAAATTGGAGGAGTCTCACATGGGATGTTCTATTTTCAATAGTATATGGCCCAAGAGGGCATCTAAGGAGGTAATACGGAGAGAAATAATGGGGGAAAGCTATGGAAATACAGAGAAAAGATACTTCAGGTAGAAGTACAAAAGGAGGCTGAAATGGGAATGAACTTGGCTTGAGGGACCACAGTGTGCTAGTGTGGTTGGAGCAAGATGAACCAAGAAAAGATTGCAGGCTATGAGTTTGGAGAAGGTTGTCAAGGGCCAGGTTATGGGTGTAATTGGGAATGTTGGAGTTGTAGTCTATATGTTTTAAAGGATAATGGCTGTTCTGTAGAAAGCAGAGTACAGGAGTTGGTAAGAGTGGGAGGAGGGCGCTAGTGTGGATGTTGCAGTAGTATCAGGTTAACTACTTGCATGGGGCTGGGACAGTGGGGGAAATGAAGTGGTTGGACATTGAATTTATTTTAAAGATAGGGTCTTCCTAATTGCCTTCACTACTTAAATATGGGATATGAGAGAAAGGAGTCAAGATTGAGTATTCGATGTGAGCAGTTGATAGGATGTAATCTCCATTCTTGAGATGGGTGAATGTCCAGGAGGACTGGATCTGCAGAGGAGATACCAAGTTAAAATGTTGGGTATTTTAACTTGGAAATTGAGGTGCAGATGATAAGTAAACAACTTGGTGAATAAAGTCGAGCTGTAATTTCAGGTATCCTCCACAAACCATCAGCACAGCCAAAGGAGCCTGTGGTTACCTAAGAAGGGAATGTAAATAGAGACACAGTGAGAGGGATGAGCCTAGGAATACTTCAGCAACGTAGCAGTTGAGAATAAAGTTCTGAGAACTGAGGCAGACATAGTTCCGGTTGCCAGGAGTTTGTATGTGTCTTGCAGAGAGTTTGCATGTGTCAGTCATGTGAGCGTTACAGCCCTCAGAGCGAAGTACAGTTACCCCCATTTTACAGATGGGGAGGATGAAGCACAAACAGATGAGTAGCCTTCCCAGGTGAACAGCTACAAGTGGTGGAGCCAGAATTGGAGCTAGCATTGCTCCAACACCTGTGGTTTTAACCACTGTTCTGTTCAGCAGAGGATACTGGAAGGTGCAGCGCAAGTGCGGGGGTGGGGTGGGGAGCGGGCAGTATTCTGGTAGCCAAATAGAGTTAGTTCCTAGGAAGGAGGGGGAGGTATCAACTGTTGTTCGTGCATAGGTGGGTTAAGGACGAGCCCTGGAACTTGCTGCCTAGATTTGAACGAAGGCTCTTGGGTAACTTTGGAAATGATTTCCTCAGAATAATGGATCCAAAAGCCTAGTTACATAGGGGCAGGAGAGCATGGAAGATGTGGAAATGGATACAGTGATTTTGGACGGTTCTTTGAGGAGATTTGTTTTATAGAGGAACAGTAAAAGGTGAACAGTTGAGATGACAGGGTAAAGGAGTTTTTGTTTCTGTTTCTATTTTTTTAATGTTTTATTTATTTCTGAGAGAGAGAGTGTGAGCAGGGGAGGGTCAGAGAGAGAGGGAGATACAGAATCTGAAGCAGGCTTCAGGCTCTGACCTAGCTGTCAGCACAGAGCCCGATGCGGGGCTCAAACCCATGAACAAGTCAGATGCTTAACTGACTGAGCCACCCAGACGCCCCTGTTTCTATTTCTAAAAGATGGGTGAAAATACAGCATCTTTATTATTGGAAAATCAGAGGGGAAATACTTGGTACAAGAAAGGAGAGGTTGGCTAAGCTGATAATCCTTATGTAGGTAAGAGAGTATGGGTTCAGGGTTTGAATAAAAGACTTAACCCCTTGGAGCATGGATGTTCTCAGAGGAGTAATATGGTTACAGGTACAGGTAAATTGGTAGGCGGGCTGGTGGTGGGTAAGTGAAAAAGTTTTTTCCAAAAACCTTAATTTTTCTTTTCATGATCAACCAGGATAAATAAAATGTGGTATATACATATAATGGAATATTCCTTGGTAATTAAAAAAAAAAGAAACGAAGCACTTATACATGCTGCAACATGGATAAACCTTGAAAACATACACTAACATACACTAAGAAGACAGTCACAGAGGATCACGTAGGACTCCGTCCGTGTGAAATGTACAACATAGGCAGATCTAGAGAGACCAACCAGGGGATGTGGTTGCCTGGGGGGAGGCATGGGGCAATCACAGGGACATGGGCGATACAGGATTTGTTTTTTTCAGGTGATGAAAATATGCTAAAGGTTGTGATGGTTGCCCAACTCTGAATATACTAAAACCCATTGAATTAAATGCTTTATCTGGGTCAATTATAAACTGTAAATTTTATCTCAACTGGGTTTGTTCTAAAAGAAACCAACCCCCTAAGAGTAGATGGGATTGAGGAGAAACAGGAGCATGTGAAGTAGACATCTAGGGAAAGTTAGATTCACTAACCAGAATTAAGCACTTGTGGGCGAGGTTGTAAACCTAAAAAGAGGCCAGTTGGTGTGTTGGGGGTGGGGTGGCCCCCAGCCCTGTCTGTGTACAGATTGGGTAGAAGAGTTGCATTCAAAACCATTGAGGTTTTTGCAGACAACTGTGGTGAGGGGGAACCATGGACTCTGAGGCAGGTAAGGAGGAAAGTAAAGACATTGAAGGGTATTGTGGTGGCCTGCCTCTCATGGGATCAAAAATGACTCTAGGAAGGGGGTTGGAGAGTTGGGGTACTTGCAGATGAGGATGTGTTGGTAACAAAAGGTCCAGGACTTCTAGAGGCAGTGGCTTTTGTAGGATGGAGGACAATACTGTAGAAGAGGTGTTTAGATGTTCCATAACACCCTCTCCTACATTCTCTCCCCTTTTCACCTGGCAAGTCCTTGCTGCTGAAAAAATCCCACTTGACATCCTCTTTCTCCCCCCCCCCATTTTTTTTTTTTTAAGTTTATTGATTATTTTGAGAGAAAACATGCAGGAGGGGCAGAGGGAGAGAGAATCCCAAGCAGGCTCTGCACTGCCAACGCAGAGCTCAACTTGGGGCTTGAACTCCCCAATCACAAGATCATGACCTGAGCTGAAACCAAGAGGTGGGATGCTTAGCCGACGGAGCCACCCAGGTGCCCCTATGTCGTCTTGAAAAGCATCCAACTATTAACTGAGGCAGTTGGTCATACCCACAGTATTGTATTTGAACCTTTATTTCTCTCCCCGTCCCCACGCACTTTGTGGTCCTTGGCAGAAAGATACTATCTGTATCCCTTATGTATGTTCTGAGATTTCCAGATCCACATTGGACTCCAACCATGATACCAATCTCCCCTCCCCCTCACTGCCCCTTTAGCCTTTTAACATACTTGTTCTTTATTTCACATAATTCTGAACATCTTTGCTCTATATTGCAGTGACCCCTCCCCTTTAATCTTTGTTTTTAAATGGTCAAGATGACTGGGTTTTGGCTCATCACAGGAATATCCACAGTTAAGTCTTCGTTGTTTTGAGTTAGACTTCAGTGTATTTCTTATACTTCCTCAAATTCAAATACATACATTTGGGGCTGTCCCCTTTTTCTGCGTTAAAATCTTAACTGTATTAGAAATCTCAGAGTCTTTAAGGTGGTGTTTCCCCCGGTCTGAAACTCTTTCCTTTTTCTTACCTGAGCTGTGGGTAACACCATGACTCTTGTGAGCTCTAGGTATACACACCAGTTTCTTCTGCACATTTCCACCAGATCTAACCCAGGCCCCTCTAACTCTTAAGAAATTGGGGGGGGGGGGGGAATGAAATTTGTTGTCTGTCTCCCCAAAATAGCTTCTCTTCCTAAATTCCTGCATTGAGAGTAAGTCCACCTGCTTTCCAGTGTCTTTCCCTTCCTTTCCTGTTCCGCTGCTCGCCAGAAAGGGCTTTCAAAAATGAACACGGACTCATCCCTGCAAAACAATTTCTTGGTAAGTCCCAGGTCTCTTGTGGCACAGGACACCTCTGACTTGCCCTAGCCTGCCTGCTCAGCATTACGAACCTCTTTTTTTCTTTAATTGATAGTAATTTTATTCACACAAATTCTTTCCTGCTGCTTCAGTAAAAAACCTCATCTTCTGTATTTGTCTCTCTTGTCAAAGGACATTCCATGGATTTCTCTTGACCAGTGATGTCCTTCCTCCCTTTCTTTTGAGACCCTTTTCAAGCCCTCTAGGACTTGGACTCAGATTCCTGCACAGCAGCTTTATCAGTTCCAGCTTTGTCCCCATACTAGCTGGTGCCATGTCTTCCAGCAGTTTCTTTCTACTTAGGCCATGTCCAGTTTGAAGGTGAGGGCCTTGTTTTATCTTTATGTCTCCAGCACGTGAAGTGAGTTAATAAAGTTCAGATGTTCAGTATGTGTGAATTCTTTTTAATTTGTAACTCTAGAAAACTTGTCCGTGACATTGCATGTCGTACTTCCAGATAAAATGAATAATTGTTTGAATGCCCTTTAGACCTGGGTAACTCGCTGTGGAGTCCATTGAATGTGTGTAATGCCAGCTTTCCTAATTAAAAATGAAATTCAACTAGCATGCCTATCAAGGGCTTATGCCACCTAGTATATTTTTAGTACTTACTATTAAAGCAGTACATGTCCACTGCAGGAAAAAAATTATAATCCACAATTTTTATCACTTTTGTGGCCTGAAAGCCGATGTTTAGGACTATGGGAATATGCTGTCGGGATCTGTAAATGTTGGCTCATGAAGGATTAAAAAGAAATCCACTTGTTTACAAATGAGGGAAGGGATTTGAGTGTACAGTATTAGGCAAATACAAATCTCAATACATATGGAGTCAATAAATGAGGCAATATTTTTGCTCTATAAAAATAACTGCTTTGTAGGTAGCTTAAATATGATTTATGTGTTAAATCATAAGTTTTTAAATGTTAAATCATTTATGTATAAATGTTAACCCTATCAAATCAATCTTCATGCACTCTCAAATGCACGTTATAAAGGACTTAAGAGCTGTGTTCCTAGAAACAGGTTTATATTTTTTGGAGAATCATGGCCCATTTTGTCTGTTCTGTACAAGGGTGAGGTGGCCATACATCCTTTGGCCACTGTCGTCATTGGTAGCTGAGGAAGCCAGTCTTTATGGTTAAATCAAGAAGCGAGACCTTTCCATTGTCCTGTAAGAGTCACTGTTTCCTCTTAAAGATTTATCTAATTTTGTTACAATAAGATGCTTTAAACCTCTTCCCCATTTTCCTAGTGTTATTTAAAAATTTGGTATTGGTAGCTTAATCCTATAAATACGTACTCAAGTGTGCCACATTGATCTCTGAAAAAGGCCTAATCCCACTTCAGTGGTCATTTTATTCCTTAAGGGCTGGTGGGAAAGTAAAGCTCAATTTATTTAAGTGCATCTATGCATGATTTCTCTCTTTAAAAGGCAGTACTGGGGCACATACATTTTATGTTGCTTTGAGTTACAGTCTATAAATGTTGGGATGGATTCCTTTTATTTTAACTTTTATTTAATATTTATTTTGAGAGAGCTAGTGAGCAGGAGAGGGGCAGAGAGAGAGAGAATCCCAAGCAGGCCCCATGCTGTCAGCACAGAACCTGACGCAGGGGTTGAACTGATGAACCATGAGATCGTGACCTGAGACGGAATCAAGAGTCAGACACTCAACCAAGTGAGCCACCCGGGCGCCCCAGGACTGATTCTTTTTAAAAGTGAGAGCAAGGATATATCTTAGGTGCTTTTGCTGTCCAACTGTATGGTATACAGTCAATAAGTGTTTACTAAAATAGGAATAAGTTTACCATTGGATTTGTTCAGTCTGAAATATGGTATATAGGTGGTGGTTCTGTATATGTTCAATGGGATTTTCCTAAGAGTGTGTGAAGCAACTAGGTCTTTGCTTCATTTATCCATTTCATAATTTCTAGCTTCTTATTGAGGTAATTAGCAGTTTTTAAGTTCAGGCCTGACATGTAGAAACTCAGTGTATTCACATTTTTCCCAACTATCAAAGTGCTGGACTTGAGACTATGATGGGTATGGGAGAGCACAGGAGGTTAATAAGATCCTATCAGAGATGAAACATGCAGTTTTGTGAAGTCAGATATTTAATGTTAGGATATTTATCACCTGTCAAAATAGATGTGAAAATTTCAGCGTTTAACTGTAGACAAGGCTCTGAGCTCACTCTTCTATATTCTGTCCCATTTAATCTCCATAAGAGGCAGGTAATATTTCTGAGGCACACGTCCAAGGTCATTCCTAAGTGAGTATATTTCACCAAGCATAATATACATCTTTTTAAGCATTTGAAAGAAGGTATTGTGTTTAAGTAACTCCCAAAGCTGGTGAGTCATAAACTGGTATATATAGATTTTCAGGTCCACTCTATTTAGTCCTTATATCTCACAGAATCGGATTGGACCATTCCGATTCCACAACAATCGTTGTGGCGATCAGAAACTGAAGTAGAAACTCTTGTTTATGTTTAGTATTGCTTATATAGAAAATTTAGGAGCAAGCAGGACTTGTTTAATGTTTGCTAAAGCACTTAAGAGGAAGTGGTTCTGTTAACAAAAAAATAAGCTGCTGTCAGGGGAGGAGGAAGAAAACACTAACATTGAAGTATTCGGTGTCAGTGTCACAAGAGCATTTCTCTTACCATCGATGGTTGAGAGTCAGAGCCCCTAACTTGCTCAAAGGCCTTTCTGCAGGATATGGATAATTAATATATTGACAATATCTGGAACATTTTCCGTTGTTAGAGTAACTCGTGTCGGTCATAGTTTTGCCTTGTGGTGTTGATAATTTGCAAAGAAATTGGGAGGGCGAGGTCTTTGTGTTACTGAAGTGGTGAACCCAAACAGAATCTGTATTATTTTGCCATATCATTTTAAATGATGGGGTGGTTTTATTTGTAGGACTTACACCAAAATATGAGCAAACCCTCATGTAAATAGGAAATAAAATCAGGAAGTCCTTGTCACTGTCAACAGCACCAACCCCATCGGTCTCGCCACCTTAGGAGGAATGAATAGAAGATGAATGGCCAAACTTTTCAGCATAATTCCATCATTTGGGCCTAGCAAGTTTATGCCTTATGGTGTGCTTTGAAAAAGGACCTGTAAAAATAAGCTCTCTGTTGGTGTGTGAATCTTTATTTTTTTAAGCATTACTGTCCAAGTGAGGCTTACTGTTTAACAAGGCATTTTAATGACACAGAATCAGACACCTCCCTTTTGAGTGGATTTTCTGGGTTAGTGACCCTGTACTTTTTCCTAGTAAGTTAAGGCTTAAAAGTCTTAAATTTTCCTCAGAGTACACCTGAGATAGCCTTCAGTTGGCTCACATAGCATAGTTCAGCCCTTTGTCTCATGAGGCCTAGTGCATTGCATTGCTTAGATGTTTTAAGTATTTTGAGTGTTCTAAGTATTTTACCAATCAGCTACTAGTGATGGCTCTAGATGGGAGACTGACGTGTTCTTTCTAAAAGTTGGTGTATTGCAGTTTCTTCTTCCATCTTATTTTGACCTCTACCTTTATTAGATATGAATTATCTATACACTAATCATACATATCTTTATATAATATATAGTATGTTATCTCTTTAAGACTGCGTGCTTTGGGTTGTTGGTCCTCAGGTTGAGTTTTGCACAGGTAGACTGGCAAACAGATTTGAAGATTCTGGATTGAACTTTATTTTGATTCAGGCTCCACAGGAAACAGTTGAAAACAGAATGCGGTCTTCCGTATTATTTTACATACATTTTTATTATTCTCTTTTAGGTACTCAAGGAGTTGCACCTGGTCCTGTCATTGGGCTCCAAGCACCATCCACTGGTCTTCTTGGTGCCCGACCTGGCCTAATCCCACTACAGCGCCCTCCAGGAATGCCTCCCCCTCACTTACAGCGGTTTCCTTTGATGCCACCTCGCCCCATGCCACCGCATATGATGCATCGAGGTCCCCCACCAGGACCCGGGAGCTTTGGAATGCCTCCACCTCATGGAATGAAGGGCCCCTTTCCACCGCACGGCCCCTTTGTTAGGCCTGGGGGAATGCCGGGCCTTGGGGGCCCAGGGCCAGGCCCAGGGGGTCCCGAAGACAGAGACGGAAGGCAGCAACAGCCACAGCCACAGCAGCCGCCCCCGCCGCAGCCGCAGCCACAGCAGCCGCCACCAGCTCAGCAGCCGCCACCAGCTCAGCAGTCGTCACAGCCGTTTAGAAATGATAACAGGCAGCAGTTCAATTCAGGTAGAGACCAAGAGAGGTTTGGAAGAAGATCTTTTGGAAATAGGGTGGAAAATGACCGGGAACGGTATGGGAACCGTAATGATGATAGAGATAATAGTAACCGTGAAAGGAGAGAGTGGGGAAGGAGGAGCCCTGACCGGGACAGGCACAGAGACTTGGAAGAGAGAAATAGACGCTCTAGTGGGCATCGAGACAGAGAGAGAGATTCTAGAGATAGAGAGTCTCGTAGAGAAAAGGAAGACAACCGAGGAAAGGAGAAGCCTGAGGTGACAGACAGGGCAGGTGGTAACAAAGCCGTTGAACCTCCCATTAGCCAAGTGGGAAACGTAGACACTGTTTCAGAACTTGATAAGGGGGAGTCTGAGTCTGCAGTTGTAAAATCTTCTGAAGAGTTACCTGCTGAGGCTACCTCATCCGTTGAACCCGAAAAGGATTCTGGCTCAGCAGCAGAGGCTCCTCGTTAGAGACTGGAATTTGTCAAAATGTGACAGTGACACTTCCGGAGTGTAGAGCTTGAGGTGTACAGATGCTGTATTATATGTGCTCCTGCTATCTCACAGCCCCGCGGTAGTTGGTGGGGAATTGTAAGCAATTTGATTGCTTCCCTTCTATTTAAAAATAGCAACAAAATAACAAAAAATACTGAAATATGAATAAATATTACCCTTTTTGCTGTAACTTTTTAAAAGTTTTGACTTTAAAAAGTTTACAAATCGTAATTAGAAGTGCTATTTTTTTTTTTTTAATTTAAGACAAGGTAACGGTGAAAGCTCCTCAAAACAATAGGGATGTTTTTAATAAACTCTATTTTCATAACAAACTTTAATGTGTGCTATTCTTCCTACACTGCATTAAGGTGGAAAAGGATTGTTCACCATCAAAGTTTGAGCTGTTAATAGTGTATTGGAGTCTCAATTAGACTTGTTTACTTGACGGAAATAGACATTATGTAGTTCTTCTCAAACACTTTTCATTTGTAATACTTTTTATTTTTAGCATTTCAATCATAAGGTGTAAAGGTTTGTAGTTTTAATGTTGAGAAGCTTGTTAGTTTCACAGTTCAATCAAGGATTTCTTTTTTGCCATTGGCTTTCTGGTAAATGTTGCCCTAATTTGTAAAGAGAAATTTTGCTGGGGGTGGGGAGGAACTGGATCCCAAAATACCCATTTGTACTATAAAATTATCCAATTACCTGGGTATTACTTACTTAGAAGGTTGAGTGTTTTCTTACCATCCCATTAAATTTTTCAAAAGAGTGAAAGAAATCAAGGTTAACAATTGCAGCTTAAAAGCTTTTTGTCTTACTTTATATGTTTTAAGGACTTAAACACAACCTATTGTTTATTGTTTCCTATAATATAAGCCTTGCCTGTTGCCTTTCTTGACCTTTTTTTAAACTCCCCTGCTGGGCAGAGGTAGACTGAACTTTTTGTCACATATGAGAACATATAAAGTATTTTCTCTTTTGCTTAAAATTGTTGGGTTTACTAGGAAAAATAGATGTAGGTTATCCAAGAACTATTACATGAAGTCATCCAAAGCCAAATCAAACCTATGTCTGAAATAGTACAGAAAAGCAGTTCCGTAAAACTGCTTTACTCCGTGCCAAGGAAAAGACCACACAATCCAAGTATTTATGGCCTTGTTGAAGCTTTTTTTCTTAAGTTGTATTTTTAAACTGTCCTCGTTTTAGTGTGTTGAACAGGTAACTTTCTTTGCCCTCATTCCTAGATGAAGCTGCTTTATTACTTTGGTTCCTAAATAGTACTCTGCAGCAAGACCTTTGTTTGGAGAATGGTTCTAGGACAATGTTTTTGTGTTCCTGACTTTAGAAAATGAGAAAAAACTCCAGGTTCATCTGGACTTAAATTATAAAACTTGTCCTCTGTTTGATGTTGGCCCACTGAGGGGCTTTAAAAAGCCCTAACTGAAACTGTCGCTGAAAAGAAATATACATGTGGTCATCTAGTGCTCAGATTTCAAGGATTTAAAAAAAAACCCATGTTTCCAGTTGTAAGTATTGGAGTCATCCTATTTGCACATGAGCCTCCCCCCCACACACACAGAAGTACCAAGTGGTAATAATTACACTTGAGCCTTGAAAGGTCATAAGCAGGTCCCTATATTTGAGTCCTATCCCACATATGTACTCCAAATTGTACATTAGTGAAATCCGTTCATAGTTTCAAATTCTGACAGTGATCTTAACCACTTATTCTGAGAAGGTTCTTTATCACCAATTTCAAAACTTTGAAAACTACGAATTGTCCTTTTCCAAATTTGCTTTTCCTCTCCCAAGCGATATCCTACATTTGATGAAGTATATCATATATTTATGATCAATTAGAACTGTAACTTATTTCTAGTTGCTCTATTAGAAATAACATTCTCGACAATTTTCGGTTAAGAAACATCTGTGCTCCAGAGTCAAATCTGAATTAGGTTAACATTCATGTAAAAGCAATTTCTCATAGGTACATAATAAGTACTTACAATTAAGAACTAGATTTAAATTCACTAATTTGATGTATAAATCCTTAGACACAAACCACATTTAAGCATTCCCTTGGTGCCACCTTAAAATGCTACGGTATATTCCTTTAAATGGCTAATCCGGAAGCAGATTGGCACAAATGAAATAAATGTTCCTCTGTGTACGGAGCGGAGGACGTGCTATTTTGGCAGGTAGGTAATTTAATTTTACTGAATCAAAATCTAAGTAGCCCATCAGACAAATCATCCAAATTTCCCTGAAGCTGACAAAAGGTATTTGTCCAAGATTTAAGTTGAGGTTAGTCTTAGCTGAAAGACCGGCTGCTAAAAATTTAAACATCATTTAAAACACTTTGAAAAGTGACTTCTATGACCCATGTGATACCTGTCAACATACTACTATATCTGTTCTATTCAAGCTCTATGTAGGGGTATCGAGAGCTAATTTAGAGTTTCAATTTGGATGCTTTAGTAGGTTCAAAATTCAGTGCCATATGGTGTATTTGTTTATTGCAGGCTTGAATGAGAAGTGAAGAAATTCAGACAATTAAGTTTAATACCCAGATGATTATTAAGCCTGGCAAAATACAGAGATCGTTGAAACAGACATTTTAACTGAATATGAGTTTTATAAAATTATACAAATCTTCCAAGTGATCATAAATCAGTTCTCATTACAGGTACTTAAAGCAATTAAAAAGTCACACGAATTACAATTTTTTTTAAAGTTACAGTGTTTAATGTTTATCAAGTTAAATTTCTACAACTAGCAAGATAACATAGGAGTTACTAGGACTCAGATCGCATCCCAGGGAATGTTTACTTGGCGATCCCAATGACACCACATGCCAGACGACTCCCAGCGTTTCCTGTTTGTGTGCTTTCTTCATTTCCACCTTTGCCCAAGTCATCTCGTTTCTCGTGGACCTTTAAAAAGTTTTAAGAACATTAGCATACTTAGTGCTAGCAAGTAATTACCACCTCTTCCCAGCAATACCAAAAGACCTTTTTATGAACCACTTAATGTTAGAAAACACCATGTTAAAATAATCCTAGCAAGGAAATATACTAATATTTAATCTAGTAGCAAAAAATAAAACTACTCAAGGCTTTTTCTCAATGACACAAATGGAAATTAACTGTACACACTAGGTTTGGGCTGCCATCTCTAAACCCCATGACTCTTCTAGGCCACCACATGCCAATGTTAGTCCTCCGTGAGATGCGCTAATGGCCTCAATTACAGCATTCTCTTATAATAAACACTGTTTTGGAGAGAAGAAAAAAGTGAATTTTAAGAACTCTCAAAATTGTGCCTAATGAACTAGAAGTCTGTAAATAAGTAATCTTAAAAATATCTTGGACTATAGAAACAACAGCATTTTTAATTTGGCTCATTTAGCACTGATCGATGATTTTTCTGCTTTATAACTACAGCTGAAGAAAAGTCTGGGGTCACCGGTAAGGAAAGCACGGTAGGCAACAGAGAGCCTATACTACGTAGTGTCTGCGAGACCCAGACGCAGCTCCCGTGGGTAACGTGGGGCAGTCCCTTCCCACATGTCAGACAAGCGACCGTAACCTGCAGATGCAAATAAGTAATACTAAGGTCTGTCTCAGAGTTTAGACTTAACAAAACGTTCTGTTTAACTACGGGGGGCGGGGTGGGGGTGGGGCACATTCAATCATGACAAGAAAATATGGCCTTTTTAAAACCAGACAAGACTGCTTCTGTTTCCACAATACAGGTCTAACCTGATCAAACGCAACCTACTTTACTACTGCATCTCAGCAGAACAGTGTTCATACCCAACCTAGATCAGTAATTCATCTTCACTGTAACGAGTAAAGTAACTCCTTTTCCTAATCTGAACTAAAGGTACAATGTATGTGGATCAGGATGCATAATCATGAAATGGTGAGAAGAACCTGTTAGAACAAACTGTATGTATATCCTATTATATGAAAACTCACCACCATTGTGCGGCCAATGATGGAGCGTTCTCCTGAGAGCGCAATCAGATCATCTTCTATAAACACATTGGCCACACCGTCCTTGCCAGCAATTACATTGCCAAGGTCGCCAACATGCCTAACATTGAAAAACATCAGGGATTAGGACTGATTTCCACTTAACCTTAACATCAGGCTAGTCTGTGAGCTAAATTACAAACTGAGTCAGATACAGAAGGATGGACTAAGAGGTGGATATAGTGTGTATCAAACAGGACCCACTTTCTCAGAATGACAAGTTTGGAACATCCAAATTAGAAACAACTTGACATTCTACACCCATTGCTCTTGAAAGCGTTAAATCTACAAAGTACTACTCTGGGAAGCATCATGGGGTGGGGACACACCTATAATTTCAGAGGTAAATGACCAAAGGGTAAACTGAGTTACTGAGTTATGCCTGTTAATGCTTGGCATGGCTAAGAAAGCTATGCCCCAGGCCTGTTCTAAAAATAAATTAATCCCAGTTCTTAAATTTAGTATTTTCCTGAAATGCTCTCAGAAACACACAGACAAATGGACTCAATGAATTTTCAGTATCAAATTTTACTTACAAGGCTTCCTAAGTTTCACAATGACGGTTTATGTTGCTAGTGGCTGACAGTACTGTTATTCATGACATTTCCTGTATTCCCTTTGGCACTTGTATTAGTTCTATATTCAATAAATGCTACAAAACCAAATCATCTTGAGTGTCCCCATTTGTCACTTCCCAGCCCAGGGAGTAAGCCACTCCAGCACTTGGGGATAGAGGGTTACTTAGGGGTCGGAGGGTGGGCGGTGGCAGTAAGTTCAAGAGCAGAGGGGTGGGGAAGACTACTCCGTTATGTCACATGCAATCTGCAAGTAGTATACCCATGTGGACCCCAACAAGCCATCACCATAATTTTAATAGGGTTAAGCACTTTGTCACTCACCTCTCTTCATCCTTTGGCCCACCATGCTTTTTGGATTGAGGATTAAAGTGAGGACCTGCACTGGTGCAGCCTATTTGCCAAAAATGAAAACAAAAACAAAAAAAAAAAGTAGTTACATTATAAATCAGAATTCCAAAATAAATTCTAAAAAGAAACCGGTTGTTACTAAAGCCTCAAACAGAGAAAATACTGACCTACATCGTAACTTCTAGGTTCATAAAAACAGGAAGCAACACAAACAGGCAAGCAGTAAGGACAAGTTCTAACTAGTGTGTGACAGCAGTAAAGGTAATGCCCTTCTCTGGGCTTTGATTTCTTCACTGCTCTGCACAAGAGGGCCAAGGCTTGGTCTTCACGGTTCTTCAATTATTAAAATCCCACGATGACGATCCTATTTATAAGGCAGCGAACCTTCCCTACAGAAACTCCTGTCCCCAGCAACACACCACCAGGGAGCCCTGCGGTGGCCTCTGCCTGGTTCCCGCAGACTAGGAGAGGCCACCTTCCAAGGGCCAAGGCTGCTGCCGCCTCACAGAACTCCAGGCGGTGGCGTTCAGAACACATTCTGGAACAGCGGCACTCCTGTGTTCCAGGGAAGGCCTTTCTCACAGAACACAACCACAACTCGGCAGAAAGTTCTTTTGTGACGTGGCTTTCTTCACTCACAACAGGTGACGGAAAGTTTCCACTGTTTACAGCTATTACGCAGCTCCCCCAGGGAGAAGACACCCGGGTGACAGGAAGCAGCACAGTAAGTCAAGGCCACCGGGGCACACACCTCGCAAAGCAGCGGCAATAAAACAGTAAAGAGTATCCGGAGAAGTTTTAGTAATTCTTGAAATGGATCAAAGCTTGTCATTAAATCACAAGTTTTATAGGAACTAAATTATAGAACAGTGAGAGCAAATTCCAGCAAGATGAATCGAGTTTTCATCATACAAAGTCTACCCGGTGCATTTAGAGGACTAAATGCATTTTAACCCGATAAACCTCTGTTAACTTGCTTCTAATTAACGGAACTCAATGCAAAGCAACAAGAGTTTACATTCTTTTTCCATATCCCACCTTCCTTCTGTCCCGTTAGGAGCCCAGTGTTGGCTGCTCGGCGCCGTTCTTACAGGACAATGCAGATAAATACCCTCCCGTGCTTGAAGCTCACCCTCAACCCCAGCTCACAAACACCTGAGATCTATGGAAGGTACAAAAAGTAGCTTAAATCTTTTGTTTTCTAAAAAAAAATTGAGACTCTTTTATAATCAAGGTATAATCATAAAAAAAACCCACATCAACTTCTTCCCCTTCCTTTCCACCCTTAAAGAGTCCAAAGCCAGTGCTGTGGCTCATTTCCCTAAGGCTGACCTTAGTAATCATACTCACTTTTCCCCCCACCCTGTTAAGGGGGAGCTCTACTCAGTACCATTCATCTTACGTGAAACAAGTAGGAGTCACCGGGCCAACACGCACCCACCTTGTGTATTATCTCCAAACTGATGCACGTGAAATCCATGCTCGCCTTCAGTCAATCCTGTGATGGTTCCTGAGACCACAACATGCTCCTTTTCCTTTAGTCAAAGAAAAGCGCAAGAAGTTTGAGAGAGCAAATGCTGCTGAACCAAGAAACCAGACGAATTATCTTTACCAATCACAGGAAAAGAACATGGGAGTCAAAGATCCGGGTCCAAATCCCAGGCCCACCTCTGTCTAGCAAGCTATTAAACTGTTCCAGGCCAGGGACCCAACACAAAGGGAGATGTGAGCTTGTTCTAAGCAAGCCCAGGAGCCCTGAACCCAGCATCACAATTAAATAGCCCGGGGGCGCCTGGATGGCTGTGGGTTGAGGATGAGCATCTGACTTCCGCTCAGGTCATGATCTTAAAGTTCTCAAGTTCAAGCCCTGCATCGTGCTGTCAGCATGGAGCCTACTTTGGATCCTCTATCCCCCGTCCCCTCTGTCCCTCCTCAGCCTGTTCTCTCTCAAAAATAAACAAACAATAATATAAACAAATAGCCCAGAAAACGCACCTAAGCAGAGTGTCAAGTAGAGTGAGCACTTAAATTGTGGATTATAGACTAGGTAGGGTTTGACTCCCTTACAGTGAATATGTAACATGAATAAGTGGTTTATTTGGTAAAGACTTTTGAATTTTTTTAACATTTATTTATTTTTGAGACAGAGCACGAGCTGGGGAGGGGCAGAGAGAGAGTGAGACACAGAATCTGAAGCAGGCTCCAGGCTCTGAGCTGTCAGCACAGAGCCTGATGTGGGGCTCGAACCCACGGACCCCAAGATCATGACCTGAGCCGAAGTTGGACGCTTAACCGACTGAGCCACTCAGGCGCCCTGTAAATGCTTTTGAATGTGCTATGTTTGCACATGATGAATATGTGTATATATCATACTTCTTAACCCAAATGTCAGCACAACACAGCACTTTGTTTTCTTCATGCAGACCCTCTTCCATAGAGCAAACATACAAATTTGCCTTCAAAAAAAAAAAAAAAACCCAAAAACTAACCATATACAACTAATCTAGGGTCCCTAGTTCTCCACTCTCCCTCTAGGTGGGTATTTATCAGTTTCCACATAGAGATTTTTTTTTTTTTAATTAATAGCCAGAAAATACCCTGTCCCACTGTCCCCGGGGGACTGATTCTGCTCTAACCAAAGGTCCTGTTTTATGAAGCCATTTTAGGCATTCAAACCTAGATTACCTTCCCACTCTGACAGCAGAAAGAAAGGGTAATGAAAACGCGAAGATAGAAAAACACATAGGCAATGATAATAGGCAACAGAACTATATGGCTGGCTACATACAGAAATAAAGGAGGTTAACTATTATCGCCACAAGGAAATCTTAGGAACATCAAACACACAGAGAAGTACATGATGGTGTCTTGGTGTTTAGTTTGGTTTGTTTTTTAATAGTCAGGGCCAACAGTTACAAAAGGTGCTGGCCTTGAACATCTGACTTTCTATTGAATAAAAACCACTGCCCGAAGGAAGGAGGATGGCAACTTGCTGACCTTCTTTGCTTTTCTTTTTGAGAAGAGATACACTAGCAGTTTGCCGAGCCTAAGCTTAATTTTGTAAAAACGAAAACGAGAATGTTAACCCCCCAAATGCGCCGTGTTACCAGGAGCACAGAAACAAGAGGGCAGGGTCTTCTAGCCTCTGTAATCGGGTCCTGGGTAAATGCCGCACCCACAGGAGGGGTCTGGCAGTCAGCTGCCGGGGTACAGCCCTACCGGGGCCACGCGGTTATCTTGAATGAGTAAAACAGGTCTGGGAAGCAAAAAGGAATATAAACTAAATGGCCCTGCAGCATGTGGTCCTGAGCTCAGCTTTTTAAAAATTGAAAACTAATCCAAAAAAAGTTTTTAAGTTTATTTTTATTTCATTTGAGAGAGAGAGCAAGCAGGGGAAGGGCCGAGAGGGAGACAGAATTCCAAGCAGGCTCCGTGCTGTCAGCAAAGAGCCAAATGCAGGGCTCGAACTCACAAACCATGCTTAACTGACTGAGCCACCCAGGTGCCCCACTAATCCAAAATTTTAAACGCTCTCGAGACCAAACAAATACAGTTTATTTCCAATTTAACACACTTGCATAACCGTAGAGCTGTAATGCTGAACGACAAAGGATCTTTTATCAGGTACAAACAAAATGAAGTTTGGATCTTAAAAAAGGGGGGCCCTACAGGTTGCTCAGGGGAGGTGGGCAGCCTCAGTTACGTCTAGATTCCTGCCTTGGCTCCTGAATGTAAAGTGGAAGCCACTTCTCCACAGCCAGAGGCAAGGGACCCCTCAGAGGCTGCCTCGATTCTCTAGTGTTTTGGCGAAATTACACAAGGAGAAACGAGGAGCAAAACAAAGTCTGGCAAACAGAAGCAGCAAAATTTAGTCAACTGCCAAAGAGCCTCTTCCAGAAAATTTGCAAACCACTCAAAGGATAAAATTAAACTCCCTCGCATAAATTTCATAAACAGGGACACTTACCAAGATTACTTTTCCTGTCCTCTCACATTTCTGTAAGCCACTTTAAAGATCAAACCTCATTCATATATTTCATAGTGTTACGACTATCAAGCCAAGTACAATTTTCCATCTGTCCGTAACCTCGCTAAGATTTGGGGAGACAAGCCCCTTCCTTCCTTATAAAACGTTTGTTTCATAGTATTATTAATGAGTATTTCTGTATACTTTATTTTTTGACCATCTCAGTAGTGGGCTTATTGGTAGAGCTATTGCAAAACCACTTTACAGCAAATTTGGTTAAATGAATGCCCCGACAGCGAGTGCAGTGAAACTCCAGGCCTCCTGACTTCCAACTCCGAAATCTCATCCACTACCGTCTAAAAGTTCGTAAAGCTTGATGCAAATCACTACTACTATGGACACTAAAAACAGCAATGTTCTGGGGAACCTGGCAGTCTTAATGGGTTAACCTTCGGACTCTCCATCTCGGCTCAGGCCATGGTCTCACAGTTCGTGAGATTCAGCCTTGCATCAAGCTCTGCGAGGCTGGTGCCCGCCTGCTTGGGATTCTCTCTCCCCCTCCCCCACTCGTCCTCTCCCCCTGAAAATAAACATTAAGAAACAAACAAAACACCCAGCAATGTGCATATCGCACCCTGACAGATTTTGATATAACTGATCTGCAGTTGGCATCACAACATTTTCTAAAAGCTCCCCAAACGAGTCTACTGTGCACCCAGGGTAAAACAGCTCAGTTCTGGAAAACACCCAACAAGGGAGGAGGTTAGATCTCTCTGGAGCTTTGCAGGAGGAAAAGCAACTTTGTCCGAGGCCATCTTCTTTGACTTTACAGCCTGACCATGACCCAGATCAGGGGGTAGCAAAGTTTTCTGAAAGGGGCCAAGGTTTCTGGCCTGTTAAAATCAGAAACACAGGGAGACCAGCCTTGAAAATTCCCCGGTCAGACAAAACCAATTTAATCCTACAAGCAAAAGTTCAACTGGCTTATTTTGCAAGGCTAACTTGACCTGGGTCATTCCTAACCTGGAAACGCTAAATGAAAGTTACCTGTTTCCCAAGGTCCGCCTGTGGTAAGCGCTAACCAATTCCTTAGCATCTGAGAAAACTACAATCATAACCTATTCCCCGCGAAAAATAAAGTCACTGCCTCTCACTACAGAAGGTGCTTTGTGACAATATACCCCCTGGCGCACTGCACAATTTGGCTGGGGTGCTCCCGGTTCACTACCATCGTTTGGTGTGAGCACAAGAAACTTTTACTAATCACTGCTTTGGGGATTCAATGGTTTTATTTCTGACTTTTGACAGTCGCGGGAGTCCCGTTTTTCAGGGCCCTCTGAACTAGCCAGATACAAACCACTGTCAGCTCCGGGGCTGTACGAACACCCGCCCGGGGACGGGCTGTGCCCACAGGCTGCAGACCCCTGAGCGGAAAGGAAGCCCCAAAGCGGGGTAACGGATGTGACCATACCCAGGTGGCACGGCCGCACTCGCCGCCACCACCAATCACGAACCTCCCCTTTCCCCCCCTCCCCGCGGCGATCCCGGACCTCAAAGGCGCGCCAGGCCGCGGGCTGCGCAACTCCGAGTCGCACAAGCTTCAGGACCCAGAAAACGACCCCGCAAAGACGCAAAGAAGGGCCACAGCCTCGGCAGAAAACGTCACGTCTCCGCCCCGGCCTACTGACGCGACGGCGCCGGCCCAGGCCCTCGGGGGATCCGGTCTCCGCCCGGTCTCCGCGGCCCGCGCTCTCCAAGCACCCCCGGGGCAGCCCGGGGCGCCTGCCTTCCCCCCCCCCCCGCCCCCCCGCCCAG